>NC_046290.1:63479956-63807456 GCF_004115265.2 Rhinolophus ferrumequinum
ATGGTTAATCTTATCCCTAAAAAGACTCAAGTAAGAGTAATGGAAGGGGACTGGGAGACTACAGACAGAGCAGTAAATTGGTTAAGAAAAGAAGCAGTTAATAGCACTCAACCATTTGTGCTGTATTTGGGATTAAATTTACCACACCCTTATCCTTCACCATCTTCAGGAGAAAATTTTGGATCTTCAACATTTCACACATCTCTTTATTGGCTTAAAAAAGTAAGTACTCTATGTGTGCTCAAAAGTAGAATTTAACATTATATCTGTAAGTCACTAGTATTTACTCACTAATTCTTTTATTATCATATTTAAAGAAAGTTTTGAAACTTGTATATTCTCATTAAATCAAATTGACCAACAACTGGTTGATGAAAATTGAAGGGGCAATTTTACAGAAATAAGTGTTACAACTTAGAAACATATTTCTGAATTAGATACATTTACATATAATACGAAGTCTGACAATTAAGTTCGCGAATTTATTGCAATGATGTTGCCAACCTTTTTTTATATCAAAGGGATTCTTCATTATGAATTTGTACCAACTGGACAGACAGTTAACCAAGTTTATTATTTGGAAGTGCTGAAAATGTTGCGTGAAAAAGTTAGACGACCTGAACTTTACGCCAACAATTCATGGCTCTTGCATCACGACAATGCGCCAGCTCACACAGCACTGTCTGTGAGGGAGTTTTTAGCCAGAAAACAGATAACTATTGGAACACCCTCCCTACTCACCTGATCTGGCCCCCAATGACTTCTTTCTTTACCTGAAGGTAAAGGAAATATTGGAAGGAAGACATTTTGATGACATTCAGGACATCAAGGGTAATACGACAACAGCTCTGATGGCCATTCCAGACAAAAAGTTCCAAAATTGCTTTGAAGGGTGGACTAGGCAATAACGTTGGTGCACAGCTTCGCAAGGGGAGTACTTCGAAGGTGACCATAGTGATATTCAGCAATGAGGTGTGTAGCACTTTTTCTAGGATGAGTTTGCTAACTTAATTGTCAGACCTCGTATATCTATAAAAAGAGAAACTGAAAGACATTCTCTAAGGAGTGCAGGCCGTGTTCATTTTGCATAGTTCAGGATCACAAAAATAACCATACAAGCAGACTACAAAGAGATCTTTTTTTTTACTATTATTAGTTTCAGGTGTACAAAACAATGTAATAGACATTTACACTCTTCACAAAGTGATAACAAAAAGATCTTAATAATCAATTGGGGAAAATGACCATTTTTCTAGGACTCTTAAAAACATTTGTGAAAACATTTAAAACTCTTATTTTGGGTTACAAATGTATAGGGAAATGAAAAAAATAGTAAAACTAATATTTAATGCACTGTAACTGAAAATACTAGAAACACTGAAACTTAAAGTGTTTTGGTTTTTGTAAAAAGACATATGAAGAGTAGTTTGAACAGCGTTTGCCTTCTCATTATGTAAGTTAGATACAGAGCAAGCATCTTTTCTATGTCTCGGCAAATTGTCACATTCCTTTCTAAATTTGGATCACCTTCCAAAATTTTACCCTTGCACTTTCAATGTTGTGATATATTTCTGAGAGTTCCTTTAATGTGAAGATTTTTGCCACTGTCACTTCCTCTAGGTCATGTTTATCCTTTCTTTGCAGTGACCTTTCTCATTTATATAAATAAATGTATCTTCAGTAAGTTTCTCTGGCTGCACATCTAGTGTTTCAAATGGCTGCCAGTAGTGACAACATTTCCAGGTCAGCTATTTCTTCTGTAACTGCAGTTAACATATGATTCAAATTTTATTTCCAGTGTTACCACTTTTTACTTCTTTATTGTACATTCACCTTTGTTGACCAATTCCCTTTTTTGATTATCTATTTTTATACAATGTCACATGAATTTATCACTGGGGACAGGAAGCAGCACAACTTTACTGTCTATGTATATATTGAATAAAAGACATGCAGTGACCAGAGACAGACTTTGAAAGAAATGACCGGATTAGTCACTGATTGCAATACACATCTGTAATTTATATAGTGATTTATAGATTAAAGAGCTAGCAGCATAGGAATGTGAAAGTTTGTATTTTATGCAATAACTCACAGTTAATATACCTTGGTAACTAAAATTGAACCCTGTTGTTAAGGGACTGGTGTTATTTAACTGAACTGTGGTAACTGAAATCTGTATATATCTGAATCATGCAAAGGCAGGGCTGCCTGTGTTTTTAAATGTTATCACCTTAAATCAAATTTAAGTTACCTTAAAAACTCGGATCAGAAACACTATTTTAAAGGAAATAATGTCAGAGTTCTAAATACATCATGTCTTCTTAAAAAGTTCTAACTGGTTCCATCTAGAAAAATTTGTCTGGAATCAGTACTAGCCTAATGAAATGAGTTAAATAACTTTTGAGTAAATAGTAAGTAGATACTTGAATTTTTTAAAGTTATGTGACTAAACGATATATATGACTTAAGTCTAGTCTTAATTGTTTGCACCAAAACTGTAAGCATTTATATATATTAAAAAGTTGTATTTGTTTTTAACAAACATTTGGCTCTCTCACTAGATATTGCCATTTTTACTAGTGAACTATGGGAAAAAGGAGTCTAGAGTCTCTGGTTGTTTCTGAAATTTGAATTGATCATACAACTATATTAAAGTGCTTGGACACTTTTTCTATACTGTGTTTTTTTCATTGACCCATATAATTTTTAAAATAACTTTTACAACTGTCTCACTATATATAAGATATTGATATATATAATACCTTTTGCATTACTGTATTAACAATTTTTCCTAATTTATGTATTTGATTTACTATTTTCTTTACATAATTCATAACCATTCTTTTCTACTATCCTAAGTAATTAAAGTATGTATATCTAGGTCACCACACATAATTGTTGGAGGAGAGGAACATGACTACTTTGTTTTTCTTCCCTTTTTAGGTGTCTTATGATGCCATCAAAATCCCAAAGTGGTCGCCTCTGTCAGAAATGCACCCTATAGATTATTACTCTTCTTACACAAAAAACTGCACTGGGAAGTTTACAGAAAAGGAAATTAAGACTATTAGAGCATTTTATTATGCTATGTGTGCTGAGACAGATGCCATGCTTGGTAGGTAGTATAATTAATAAGCAATTACATGAAGAAAAAGTATAATAGTTTTCAAAACAAACTGTTATGCTGGTTGGTAACTCGTACGAACATCCTCAGATCATTTCATATAAAAGTTGCTAAGATACTTCAGGTTTAAGGTTCTGACTCTTGATACATATAAAAATTGGATAATTTACATTAATAGTAGATAGAGCCTTTTCTATCTTAATTATTAATAAGTATTTAGATTTGTTCACACATACAGGGTCATAGAAGGCTGTATTATCTGCTTAAACCAAAACCTTTTTCCAGCTTTAATCAGTAATGAGTTCAGGCATACCTCTTCTAATTGCACTTCACAGATGGGTTGTTTTTTCACAAATTGAAGGCAAGACCCTCCACCAGCAAAAGATTACAACTCACTTTATTATGATACACACTTTATTGTGGTGGTCTGGAACCGAACCAGCAATATCTCTAAGGTATGTCTGTACTCAGCCCAACAGGGATACACATGTGACAGGTAATGGTAAGGCAGCTTAGGTTCTAGGAGATTAGACAGTGTAGTTATAGAATCTTGTGACTTCTCCTAGACTTGTAATAACTGCAAAACAAATCCATTTTCCCCAGATGCTTAGAGTAAGGCTTAACTAAAGGGAAACTCAGTTTCCCCAGGTATATTCTGGTCCAGAATCATACTGAATTTCCTTCTCGAATTCAGCTCAAAACCAAACCTGTCTCCATAAGATGATAGTAAACAAAATGTTTTGCCTACTCACTTGTAGAGTTATGGCAATTTCCTCTTCAGATGTAGAGAAACCCCTGGTTTAAAAAAATTACCATTTTAGTAACAGTTCTTTTCATAAAACCATGTGATTTATTTTGCGGCACGTTGGAATGGAGCATAATTGCATTCGCAAGGTATAGGCAGCACCTCTTCTGTACAAAGTAAACCTCAGGAGTGAAGAAGTGAATGGTTGTTTCTTAAAAAGCAATAGAAAGGTAGAAAACAGAAAGGAAAACAGCCGTATGGATAAATTACTTATAATGTAGCAAGTATAATATGTATTAAAACAGTCGTAAGGACTTTCCAACTACTCAATCTTAAATGCAAATAAGATTTTATGTAACTTTCTGTAATCCCAAATCCACACAAATGTTGAATTGTATTTATTATGTATTTTCTGATGTTAGTGATGAATTTGCACCTTGGGCGTCTCTTTTGAAAGTTTGCAGCTAACCATCCATCCCTACCGACTAACGTGAAATAGCATATAATGTTGTAGCAGGGAGCATGGGAATTCTACTCTTGAAATCTCTTCAGGAAAAAAAAATGCAGCAGCTCACTTCAAGTTACAAATTTATGAAATATATTGAATCCTTGTGGTTAAATCTACAACTGGTCTGGTCACCAAATAGTATTTATTACCGTTCACTGTGTTTGTTCAACAAACATGTCATACCTCCTACGTGTCAGGTAATACTCGTATGTTAGGTACTGGTGGTATTAAGTTGAATATTATCACAAAATCATATATTAATTAAAAACACTGTAGGATTTACCTCACCTCAGGGCCTTGACGTTCACTCTTCCCTCTGCCAGGGATGCCCTTCTCTTTGCGTTTTACATGGCTGGCTGTTGTCAGTCATCTCTCAGCTCAGATATCACTCCTGTGGGAGATCTTCCCAAGCACTCTAAGTTAGTGTACCAGCCCAGTCATCCTGCGTACTCTGTATCTTGTTTGTTTACATCATAATCTTTTATTATTTTGTCTATTTACTTGTTTTCTATTCATCTCCTTTGAAGAATACGAGCTTCATGAGGGTGGGGACCTTTAGTCTTATTCAGCCTTCCATCCTAGCTGTCTACCGTGTTTCTCTGAAAATAAGACCTAGCCGGACCATCAGCTCTAATGAATCTTTTGGAGCAAAAATTAACATAAGGGGTGGGCCTGGTGGCTCTGGTGGTTGGAGCTCCATGCTCCTAACTCCGAAGGCTGCCGGTTCTATTCCCACATGGGCCAGTGGGCTCTCAACCACAAGGTTGCCAGTTCAATTCCTGGAGTCCCGCAAGGGATGGTGGGCAGCACCCCTTGCAACTAAGATTGAACACAGCACCTTGAGCTGAGCTGCCTCCCGGATGGCTCAGTTGTTGGTTGGAGCTCATCCTCTCAACCACAAGGTTGCCAGTTCAATCCCTTGAGTCCCGCAAGGGATGGTGGGCTCCGCCTCCTGCAACTAAGATTGAACACGGCACCTTGAGCTGAGCTGCCACTGAGCTCCCGGATGGCTCAGTTGGTTGGAGTGCATCCTCTCAACCACAAGGTTGCCGGTCCGACTCCTGCAAGGGATGGTGGGCTGCGCCCCCTAACTAGCAACAGCAACTGGACCTGGAGCTGGGCTGCACTCTCCACAACTAAGACTGAAAGCACAACTTAACTTGGAAAAAAGTCCTGGAAATACACACTGTTCCCCAATGAAGTCCTGTTCCCGTTCCCCAATAAAATCTTTAAAAAAAAGAGCTTCCATCTCTTAAAAAAAAAAATTAATATAAGGCCCGGCATTATATTATATTGCATTATATTATATTATATACCCAGTCTTATAGTAATATAAGACCAGGTATTACATTATATTATATTATATTATACCTGATATTATATTATAGTAAAATAAGACCAGGTCTTATATTAATTTTTGCTCCAAAAGACGCATTAGAGCTGATTGTCTGGCTAGGTCTTATTTTCGGGGAAACACGGTAGCTTTGCATCCATAGTGCCTGCCACACGGTAAGAACTTAGTAAACATTTATTGAATAAGTGCAAACACCAGCAATTATAATACGCTGTTGTAACTACAGCAGCTACAAGTTGTAGGAGTCTTGGAGGACAAGGTGATGCACTCTCCCTGGAGGAGCTGGAAATGCTTCACCAGGGAGGAAATGCTGGAACTGGGTCACAGGAAGAATGGATGTTTGCCAAATAGATGGTGAGAGAAAGGGCATTTGACACAGAAGGCGCAGTAGGTACAGAGGCAAGAAAGTCTAAACTAATTATTACTAGTTCCAGGAATACTACGTTGTTTAGGATTGTGAACGTTAAAGGTCTAGGGGGACGCCGAGGGTGCTGAGCCTTTGTGCGTCATGCTTAAGAAGTAAACAATGGAAGCTGTGAAAAACAGTTAAGCTGGGCTGTGACATGATCAGATATTTTAGAAAGAGATCCACCAGACTGGTGCAAGGGATATGGTGGAAGGGAAAGAGGCGTGGAGGCAAGAAGACCAATTAGGAAGCGATTACAATTGTCCAGTCGAAAGATCCGGATGGTCTGAACTCTGTAAATAACTCCACAGAGCAGTGCGTCTCAGTTCTGACTGGACCTCTGAATCACCTGTGTTGTTTTTGTTTTTGTCTGTAATAACACAGACCCCTGTATCCCAGATTCAGGAACTGCCAAAATAGGGATGACTCCTCTGTCTGGACTCTACCTTACTGTGATTCTCATAATGACAATGAGAAGGAAGTTTCAGGACACTAAGAAACAGGGACTGATCAGAGCAATTTTACTGTCCAGGCATTTCCTGACTAAGAATATGCTAAATCACATTCATATACTGTCTGTACTGCTGCCAGCCCTTCCTCAAAGGTGGGAAGCTCCATAACCCTCAGCAACTTCGTGGGCCTGGTCTGGCCAATGGGGACTTGGGAGCAAGAGTAGAAGAGGAAGGAGAAGTTCTGACCCCTTTATTACCTCCCATTAGGCAGAAATTGTGGGTCAGTGTGATATCAATCCTTACCATCCTCTGAGACACATACAGTGCTGACATCCAGACTTGTCTTTCTTTTTTCATTCGAGTCACTGAATGGAAAATTTCCCCCTATTTTCCTATAGAAACATAGAAAGGAAGCCAGCGTGATCTCCAGATAAAGAAACTATCCTATAGGTGTTATATTTTCTCCTACCTCTCTCTAGTCTGTTAACAGAGGAACAAGCACGTGAAACTTGGTATAACTTAGTATTTAAGAACAATAGATAATTTGATGTTAAGAAGCATCCGGACAAATTCTTATAGGGTAGAGTTGTTATAAACTTATTGATAGAATAAACACGAACTAAAAGGTAATGAATATTTATCATGATTTATATTGTAGGTGAAATTATTTTGGCTCTTCGCCAGTTAGACCTTCTTCAGAAAACTATTGTCATATACACCTCAGACCACGGAGAGCTGGCCATGGAACATCGTCAGTTTTATAAAATGAGTATGTACGAAGCTAGTGCCCATGTTCCACTCTTGATAATGGGGCCAGGAATTAAGGCCAACCTACAAGTATCAAATGTGGTTTCTCTTGTGGATATTTACCCTACTATGCTTGGTAAGTAATGCAATTCTGTAAATATTTATTTGTAATAATGCTGGAGAATAAATAAGCAAAGCAGTCAGAGGCTCTGCTGACTGTTTAAACCTTGAGCAGCTCATTTAATTGTGAGTCAAATCCATATCTGAAACATGAACACAATATTCCTCAGCTTCCTTTGGCCTTCACTCACTGCAGTTATTTTTCCTTCAAAAGATTCACAATCAGGATATGACTATAGAGTAAGCCATGTAAAATTTTCAGGTTATAGCTTTACAGATATGATTTGTATATCATTTGATTCTCTACCTCCACCTCCCTGAAATGAAATACTTCCGAGTATTTCATCCATTTTGAAACTACTAACTTTGTACAGTGTTAGAAAAGTCCCTTAATCTGATGCTATCAATATATTTTTCCTGAGAATCTTTAGATTGTTCAGTACTATCTGTTTTACTAGCTTCTTAATGTCTATAAGCATAACCATAGGTCTGCAAGAACATTTGCATAGTGGTAGTTAGCAGTGTTGACTCAAATACCGCCGTCATCAGATTCAGAGGGGATAATATAGAACTGCTAGTTTCTATCTATTTGGCAGAGTACTTTAAATTCAATGACATTTAAATATGTAATTCCACGTTCTAAGGCGCCTTCAATTGCAGAAAGTACCGTCAATTTATAAATAGGTTTGGTGAGTGAAAGAAACAGAAACACAACATAATATATATATAGTATATATATTAAAAAGTGAAAGAAGTGTGTCTGAAAATCAAGAAATAAGAGAGTCTTTTTTCTCCCTCCTTCCGCTACTAAGTATTTCCCTCCATTTAACTATTCCAGGGTCTTAAATTTCTTTACAGTTAATTGATATCAGTGCCCTTTCCTTTTCTCTTTAATTTCACATCCCTAATTATATATTTTTGAATGCACTTCTTTGTTGTTCCTTTGCCTGATTGTATATTTTTAATCTCTTCAATGTCTTAGTCATCATTTGCTATTTCTCCCGCATCCAAGCTATTTTCGTGCTGAGCCATATCTCTGCCACTTTCTGACTCCATCCCGTTTTTAGCCAATCCCTATTACTTTTCCTCATTTCTGTTTTCATAAGAAATGTACATGTAATTTATGTATGTGTGTAAGTACCTCTTATCCTCTTTATAATTTTATGAATATATGCTTTATGTATATTGGCATTTCTTTACAGCTTCTCTTCTAGAGTTTCCCTCCTCTAGAACTCCTCCCAACCTTCCCCATTTGCAACGAAAAACTCCTGAGGATCCTCATATTTGCTTAACTTTTAGCCTTGTTCTATTTTTCTTGAGGTACAATGACCAGAACTGCAAAAGATGATAAAAGGTTGGGTGATTATTTCTCAGTTTTTCCCTCAATGTATTTCATAGTGATATCTGGCATTCTGTTTGTTGTTTTTTGACTCTGGCAGCTCAATAATCCGATACATTTAGGGAGCTGTCTACACTACCTCTTTGTCTGGTCCACTCATCCTATCACCTTATATGGTAGTCGATTAACATGCATTGTTTAAATCATTATTCTTTAAATACTGTTTTATATTTGCCCACAATGCAAAATTTCCTACTTTATAATCTTGAGATAAAAATAGTATGTACTCTATTTTATTAAATATACATGCATATCCAATTCTAAAATTACAATTTTAGAAAATAACCTATAAGAAAGATTTATCTCCATGGATATTTATTATAAAATTATATTTTAAAAATAGAAGCTATATGAATATCTAGTAGTAATAGATTGGGTAAAAACTAGTCAATTTTATTTTAAAAGGTGAAATGATATGTGAAATGGCCCCCGTTTTATTAGTGAAAAGAAGATGTAGTCTGGGTAGTTTCAAAATAGTCATGGGGATGTAAAATACAGTATGGGGAATACAGTGAATAATATGTAAATCTATGTGTAGTGTGTCAGGTCGATACTGAACTTATCGTGGGGATCACTTCATAAATTATATAAATGTTTAACCACTATGCTGTACACCTGAAACTCATATAAAATAATGTTTAATGTCGACTATAATTGAAAAAAATAGTCACTGGGATATAAAGTAAAGCATAAGGAATATATCAATAATATTGTAATAACTATGTACAGTGTCAGATGTGTAATACTTACTGGGGTGATCGCTTGTGAGATAATATAAGTGTCTATTCACTATGTTGTTTTATACACCTGAAACTAAACAATACTGTATGTTAACAGTAATTGAAAAGTAAAGTTTTAAAAAGGAAACAAAAACTATGTGAACAGGGGTTTTGTTTTATTTTGTTTTGTCTGTTGCTTATTGAGATAGTGACTTTTGTCCACATAGCACTATTGGGCAGTAAAAGGATATTGTTAACAATTATACTGGGATTTAACAGGCGTAAACTAAGTCTGTTGTCTTACTGAACAGCCTTACCAGCCAACAAGGCAAAGAGAATTCTCATGGTCTATGTTTAATGTGATATCCGATTCAGCCTTTTAAAATGAAACTGCTCACTTCTGGAAGTGTATTTAAATCTCCTTTAGTATGCTGTGGGATAGCATGTTCTGTTTTACCTCTGCTAATAAGTAACTCACACAGAGTTTGATAAAGTATCTACAAAGGACTTCATATTTTGCAATTCTTCTAACCAATTAGGAGCTTAAAATAGATATAAAACAATAAAACAATCTATTTTTGTAATTCTAAGGTCCTTTCTTTATTAGCTTAGCCATAGCTATATTATTTTGTATGAATCAAATTTACACACAGAGAGTATGGGATTAAATTTCTCAGGTCAAAGCCTCAAGCCAGAATTCCTCTTTCATCCATTCTATGGGCTTTAGAACTATCATATAAAAAAATGGTGATTCGCAAACCTTAAATAGAAAGATTTTGAATAGGAAAACCAATTGGGATTTCTGTTTTAACAAACCTGTCTTACTATAAAAAGCGTGTTGAAATTTAAGATGCTACAATGCTTTATAAAAATCTGAATTTACAATAGTTTTTTAAAGGTATTTTAAAAGAGTGTTTATTTTCTATAAATTGATATTTAATGATAAAGTAGGAAGAGTATACTTAGTCTATTTATTTTGTAGGTCCTTATAGTATACTATCACATTATCATTTTCTAATACCAGCAGAAAAGTGCCATTTTTATTAAAAGGAATTTTTTTATATCATTAAAGTTGACATCATTATTTCAGAGATTATTCTTTTATAATTACTCCCTAAAATATTTTATTCTCCAATAACCTAGTATCAGGATCCTTTAGCTCAGTTACAATAAAGGTAGTCTCATTTTAAAATTAAAATTGTTTTGATTTTCTTTTGTAAACTCCTTATGTTCATGTAATTTATTTTCTTTTAATAGTTGATTGTTTTGTAAAATACCTGCCTTCCTTTTCCATAAAAGATGAATCCAGATTTTTTGAATTGTGAAAATTTAATTATATAAAAATACAGTTGTGTTTAAAAAATGTTTAGTGCTAGTGATTTAAACTGCAAAGCTTCATTGTTACAGGATCTTAGTGGAGGATTGGGTGGGGCATTCTACAGAGACTATTTGTTTGTAGTTTATTTTTTTACTTTTCAATTACAGTTGACATACAATATTATTTAGTTTCAGGTGTATAACATAGCGTATTAGACATTTATGTAACTTACAAAGTGATCACCCCATTAGTCTAGTACCCACCTGACACCATACATAGTTATCACAATATTATTGACTCTGTTCCCAATGCTGTACTTTACATCGCTGTGACTGGGGGCTATCTTTCTATTTGTAACTGACAATTTGTACATCTTAATCCTTTCCCTTTTTACCCATCTCCCCAACCCTATTCCCATCTGGCAACTATCAGTTTGTTCTCTGTATCTATGAGTTTGTTTCTGTTTTGTTTGTTCATTTATTTTGTTTTTCACATTCACATGTAAGTGAAATCATACGGTATCTGTCTCGCTGTCTGACCTATTTCACTTAGCATAATACCCTCTAGGTCCATCCATATTGTCACAAATGGCAAAGGGAGCCCTCATGCACTGTTGGTGGAATTACAAATTGGTATGGACTATTTTGTTTTTATTGGTTGAAAAATATTGTGGAGTTGAATAACTACAGTAAAGTAAGACCTGTGGTATAGTATTGAAGAGTCCAGAGATCCTGGACTGCGTAAATTCAAATCCCTCCTTCAGAATTTACCAAATGTATGGCCGTGGGAAATTTACTTAATATCTTTGGTCTTCGATTTTTCTTATCAATAAAATGGAAATAATAGTGACAATTCTATGGTTTAGAACAATGACTGGAACATGCATGGTAAGCAATGAAATGTTAGATGTTATCATTAATATTTTTTATTCCTCTTAGGTATGCCCTTAAAATGTATGTAGTTTGCATCACTGCCATACCGGTCTAATCCTTTATCTACCAATATGGTCAGGAGGAAATATAATCTTTTCTCTCTGCAGGAGACCATCACATAGATCAGGAGTGCATTTTTACCCATTACTGCTTTAAATTTAAGTCCCTTTATTAAGAATCTTGCAGTTCCTTTTAATCTTTGCTTATACTGCCAAGAAAGATGAAATTTACTTAAAATGGAATTAGAACGACAGATTTGCCAGAAGAAAAAATACAGAAAATTGTTTTAAACAAAGATCAATGAGCTTTTTGAAAAGCAGTTTAAGCTAAAGTGCTTTTAAGGAAATTATTGATAAATATCTGAGAAATGAATACGCAGTTTCCTGAGGCACAGAAAAATTAATAAATATGTAAGGTATTTATTAAATACTATGGATGTTTGATATGAGTTTTAGTCTTTGACATCAATTTACAAAGATATATTATCCTACTGATAATATACTGGAAACAAGTCATCATTATCTCTTGCCTGGACTCCTACAATAGCTTCCGAACTCCTACCTTCAACCTGTACCCACTTTTAATCAATTCACCATGCAGTACTTAGCATCAGACCATGTCACACTTCTTTCTGCTCAAAAAAAAACCTCGACCGGTTTCCCATTTCCCTTCGATCCAGGATTTCTAATTGGGCCTGGGCGTCCAACAGGATCTCTTCCCCTCCCCAGTTCAGCTTTTACAATTTACCCCTCACTTTCTCTGCTCCAGCCATACAGGACACCTCAGTGTTTTGGGAACGAACCAAGCAAGTTTCTGCCTCAGGGTCTTTCTACTTGCTATTCCCTGGGCTAATGCCCTTCCCCCAGAGATCTGTCGATAGGGCTCACTTTAACCCTTTTTCAGGTCTCTATTTAAATGTTACTTCATCAGAGAGGCCTTCCTCGACCACCCTACATAAAACAGCACGTAAACATACCTGCCATCATTCTCCATCTCCCTTATCTTGCTTTATTTTTCTTCAGTACACTCCTTATTACCATCTGACCTATTTGTTTGCCTGTCTCCCCATATTGGAACGCAAGTTCTAAGAGAGCTTTGTCCACTGTTTGTTTTTTTCCTGTTTGTTGAATAAATGAAAAAACTTAATACGTAAACTCTTATCCCACCTCACTACTTACTTCTCACATAAACATGGGAGAATCACGTAAATTTTCTTAGTCTATCAAGCTTCTTTAGGAAACTTAGGCTAAGAATAGATATGAAATAAGGTATTTCTAAGTGTTAGGGGTTATGAAAATGCTAGATGCAGGAACTTCCCACTCATGACTATATGCCAGTTGGTTCCTGCTTCCCAAGCATCTTCCGAGTCCTCGCCTCTCCCTTCCTGTGCCTGGCTAGTGGTGCCCCCTGATGGCTGACACACAGACCAGCCCGACCCAGCCTGTTTCCCGGCCACTTTCTTTCCTTACAGTAGACCTTGCAGTCAGAAGCCTACTGTCTTATGGTGCAATTCCTTTCATCTTGGGCAGGCCCTTTCTCTCATGCACGTCCTCTTTAATGTCTTTGCTCCTTCTCCTTTTGTTTTTAACCAGTTATCTCTGAAATAGTTCTCTCTTCTTTCCTTCTTTCTTTTCCTTGTCCTCTCAATCTCTGTCTCTCTCTCTCTCAAAAGTCCCTGATTATGCCTGGCTGGAAGAAGATCAGTACTTATAGTATGCCCATTCCAAAGAAATGGAAGATACGAAGTCTGTAATTAAGTTATATGTAAAACAGGTATCTTCAGAAGACTCACAGCAGTCTATATCCACTTCCTGATTCTGCTTTAATGAAACTGTTTTTCCTCAAATACCTACAGTCAAGTTAAGTTAATTTTCGTATTCAATTTTGTTTAATTTCTAGCATAGCAGATATATTACTTTCTATTTTTTACTGGAAATATTTAATTATAACTAAAAACATGGAACATTGCAATCAAAAAAGGGGTAGAGAGGGCAACTGCAGACTCATTTTGGAAATATGCCACCTACCCATTCATAATTAATGGCAGTTTTTCTATAGGAAAAAGATAGTTCCAAAAAATACCTTAAAAGCAATTATATTACATTATAATAAAAATACAACTTCTTTTGAAGTTAGGCATTGCTCATGCTGGTGTTTTATATGTCTGTATTGAATAAGGAAAAAATAAGTTTTTTTTCTCTAAATCAGTATAATCTAGGATTTCCCAACATATGCTCTGCAGAATACTAATCCCTCAAGATACTACTGAAGAGTAAAAAGTTCTGTCATCAAATAACTTTGGGACATATGGCATACTATATACTTGAAGGTTTATGTTACACATCAGCAATGGATTTACATCTACAATAAATTTACCATTTGATTTTAACCATTGTTTGCAAACATATGTGACTACTAAATCCCTTTTTCATGTAGGTCTTGTTAATATCCTGTGGAACAAATGCGAGAAACAGCTGTCATTAATCATTCAGAAATAAAGGACTAATATTTACTAATATTTGTTGAGGATTTTCTATGTGCCAGCCACTGGTCTCAGAACTTTGCATAAATTATCATATTAAACCTAAAATAAACCTATGAAATACAAGTATATTATTATTCTCTTTTATAGAGGAGAAAACTGAGGTTCAATGTGGGTAGTAATTACATGCTAGTGGAATAAGCATTTGGATCTAGGCGGTCTATTTACAAAATCCATACTCTAGTCTCTGTGACCTTTATGTCATTTATGAATGTTCAACTAATGAAAGAATGAGTTGTTATAAAAACTGTATTACTTTTGTTACATAGATATTGCTGGAATTCCTTTGCCACAGAACCTGAGTGGATATTCTCTGTTGCCACTGTCATCAGAAACGTTTAAGAACGAACACCAATTCAAACGCCTACGTCCACCCTGGATTCTGAGTGAATTCCATGGGTGCAATGTGAATGCTTCCACCTACATGCTTCGAACCGACCAGTGGAAGTATATAGCCTACTCTGACGGTGCTTCAGTTGCCTCAACTCTTTGGTAAATGTGTTAATACATTTTTTAATGTGTAGTATGATGTGTAATGAGCTGACCTGCATAGCGTTGCCTAAAAGATCCACTAACCATGGTTTTAAAAGTAAGTATCCATTGCTTCTCATGCTACAACAATCTACAAAAGATTGTCCATGTGAGCAAATCAGCATCTGAATTCGAGAGCAAATACCCTACGGCTTTTGATCTGGGTCTCCAGATTGAAACCACTGTTTTCTCTGATCAAGGTGTCTTCTAATATTCATGGTTATCTTTTCCAGTCAGTAGTCAGCACCCTCTCATTACCTTGGTTTCAGCTGTTCTAAAGGATTGATACCTCTATCTTAGGAAGCCTGACATTCTACATATATTATTTAATGTTCACTCCAACCCTACAAGAAGATACCATTATCCTCATTGTATAGAGAAGACTAGGAATCAAAGGGATTCACATACCTGTGCGAGCTAAGAAGGAGCAGCACTGGGATTTCAACCAATGTCTAACTCCAAAATCCATGCTCCTTTCACCGTACAATAATGCCTGCTAGCTTCGCTAGTCTATGAATTAATTTTAAAGCATTTAAAATTAATTTTAGAATTTTAATTCTAACCTTATTAGAATTAACGTTTTACTTATCCTTTGCCCCCTTTTGGCACATAAAATGATGTGCTAAAGCCATTATTAATATTCATTTCTCCCTCAGTTTCCTTCCCAATTACAAATGTCAAAATGATTAACTCAAAATAATTCTTTAGGGGCCAAACTGATTAAATCCCTTAACTCTAAGAGCAGCAGGTTCTTGGCTTCAAAAGGAAGTCCTTACAGTATCATCCCGATGAGTAATGGGCATTGCTTGCTCGTTCACTGCTCATGTTCTGCAAAAAGCAGATGTGACAGTCGAGGATCAGTGGGTGAGCCTTCCTTTCCTGTCCTCTCTGGGGTTTGAGTAACTGCCCTTCTCCAAAGAGGTGCCATCTAAAGTCACCCAACAAAGTCACAAATGTCTTCAGGGGTCTTCTGACTAATGCACTCAAATAGGCCCATAGAGGTTTTCCCCTCAACATGCGTTGTTCATGTACTAGCTTAAGTGAAATGTCGTAAGAGATGTGATGTGCTATTTTTCCAATTAGATTGGCATCCTGTATCCCTGCATCATCGGTAACAAGGGTGTTTATGTTATATGAAATATTTGTCATTTTTTCTCGATGGTAACGATTGAGTGAAGTTTTCATTTCCATGGCTATTTGCTCCAACAGACAGTACTGATGAATCTAACTTTCAAAAATCACAGCACAAAATGCTAATGTGTACAGAAAACTAGGAGTAAGTGAAGTTGCAAGAACATGACATGGCTATGTAAAGAATTCTTATAGCTATTGAACTGGGACAAACAAGCGTTACTTTTTTTTTCTCTGCATGTCAAAGTAAGCAAGGCATCAAAATTAGGAAGAATTGGGGCTAAGCCAGCTCACTAGTAATAAGGGTTTGACTGTTTCTGCCATCTAAGTAAGAATGGATAAGAAAAAAATGGGATAACAGGATGATGGTAGGAAGGAAGATAATTTAGACATACATTTAGAGGGGTGTTTAACTTTTGGTATATGATTTTACCATTTATACTATCCTTCATCTTACTGTACTAAGGGGAACTGAAAATAAAATGAATTCTAATACATTATCTGTCACAGAGTAATAATATTGTGATGTTTTTGTCATAGGTAACTATTTTAACAGGTACTTAATTTTTTTCTTTCAGATCTTTCCTCAGATCCAGATGAATTAACAAATATTGCGACAAAATTTCCAGAAATTACTTATTCTTTGGATCAAAAGCTTCGTTCCATTATAAATTACCCTAAAGTTTCTGCTTCTGTCCACCAATACAATAAAGAGCAGTTCATCAACTGGAAACAAAGTATAGGGCAAAACTATTCAAATGTTATAGCAAACCTTAGGTGGCATCAGGACTGGCTGAAAGAACCAATGAAATACGAAAGCGCGATTGATCAGTGGCTTAAAACCCATACTATCCAAACAAAATTTGAACAAAAATAAGAAAATAATGTTCCAGAGCTACAAAGAAATGTTAAAAGATCATGATTAATTATGTTTTAAATATTAGTTGTAATAATTACTAATTATTTTTACTTTAAAAAAATATATTCTATTTTTAAATAAAAAACAATCATTATAGAATTATATATTTTCAAAAGTGATTACTATCAACACCTCATTCTTACCAATGTCTAACAAGTTAATGGAAGTAGTAAAAGAATGGAAGCAAATAGTATAACGTTATATTCTTCTGAATAATATGGAATATAGAATCTTTTAACAATTACTGATTACTTATGAACCATAAAGCAGCTATTTGTATTTGATGGTGTCTGATGAGTTATTTGCATCTGATGGGACATGGACCATTTATGTGTATTTGATGGGAGTATTTAGGGCCATAAACCCTGGATATGGGTATTTTTAAATAGGTAATAGGTGGGGAAATGCGCCGACTGCTCTCCGCGGGGAGACATTGTCACTCCCCAGTCTCCAATGGAGGCCTGTGTGCTCAGGAGCCGCGGGCAGAGCGCCTCTTATGAAACCTAATTTGGGATGGAAGGGCTCCATCACTGCAGAAGGCTTTTTGAGTCCGCCAGCCACCCAGTTCCCCTTCCTGGAGGCCACTAATGTAACCACTTTCCTGTGTGTCCTTTTAGAGACAGAACATGCATCTCCAAACAGACTTTATATTCCTTTTTTCCCCCACCACAAATGGTAGCATACTATGTAAAATGTTCTGCATCTTGATATTGTTTCCACTTAACAATAGATATCTAGAAGTGAAATTGCTAGGGCAAGACTGTATCTAGCAAAATTATGCTAAATACAACCAAATTACCCTAAAGAAGTTAGAACAACTTAAACTCTCACCAGCAATGCATACCCTCACATCCTTTGCCAACCTGATAGATTAAAAATATATTATTTTTTTCTTTTTCTTTTTATGAATAAGGGAGATCATATTTTCATATACTTAATAATCATAGGAATTTCCTTTATTCTTTGCCTACTTTTCTGTTGGTTGTTGGTCTTTTTTATTACAGGCATGCTTTAGATATTAGCCCTTTGTCTGTAAAAGAACCTGCAAATTTTTTCCTTTTTGTAAATTTATTTTTTGACTTTGTTCTAGTGTTTTTTGGCATGTAGAAATTGGTATTTTCATACAAATTTTATGGTTTTTGTGGCTTTGGGATTTTATATCATATATATTTAGAATGGTCTTCCCCACTTATCTTCTGTCAGAGTTTTATTTTTCATCCTTAGATCCTGATCCATCTGGAACATATTACAAATTAGAGATATAACTTTAGTTTGTTTTTTTAAGATGACTACCCAATTGTCCTTTTATTGAGTAAACTAAAATTTATCCCATTGGTTAGAAAATGTCACTTCATTATATAACATATTTTGTTGAATAAGTTTTTTTTTCCTCTATTGATTTGAAATGTCATTTTATCATATACCAAGTTTCATTTACATTTGGGTCCTTTAAGAACATTTTTTATTTTGCAGTGGACCATTCTATTTTATTTATTAACATAGTAGTCAATATCTGGTCAGACTAGTCCCTTTGCATCAGTTTTCTTTCTCAGAATTGCTACTCTTGCTAACTTATTTTTTTCCGTACAAATTTAGAATATGTTTGTCTAGTTCCAAAACTGAAAAATCATGTGAGTCTTTTTATGAAATCATATTAAATTTTTAGCCTAATTTAGAGAGAATTGAATTCTTTATGATATGCAAATTATCCTAAAAAAGAGTATGCTTTTCCTTCAAGTCTTCTTTTATAATGCACAGTAGTAGTCTAAGTTTTCTTCATATAGAGCAGTTTCTTCATAAAGATTTTTGGAAAGCTGGGACCTTTAAAAAAATTGCACCTAGGCCCCAACCCACACCAACTGATTTAGAATTCTAGGGATGGCACCTGGGCGCTGTTTTGTTCTTACAGTTGTTCTGTTTAAGCCCTCCAGCTGATGATTCTAATGTGTAGTCAGAGGTGAGCTTATTCTTAGTTGTTTTATCATTTGTTGTTGGTGGTGCTATTTTAAGTGGCTCTTTCTTCCATAGTATCTTTTAATTGGTTGTTTTTTATGCAAACTCTATTTCTATATATTTATTATGTACCAAACCACCGTATTGCTTATAATGGTTTTTCAGTTGGTATCATATTTTCCAGAAACAAAAGCGTACCTGCATATAATAATTTTCAAACTGTCTTTGAAATTTTCTTTATGAGCCAGTTCATGTCCTTTACTTTATCATTCTTCAGTGAATTTGTACAAGCTTATCTTTGTAGTTATATATGAATATTAAGGTTGGGACTATTCTTATTGGCTGTTAAACCACATTATAAATCACTGAATCAAACTAAGACCTTGGTGTTGAGGGGCCATGAGCAAGTAAGAGATGTCACAACACAAAGTAGGTGGAAGAAGCTCAAGGAGGAAAACAGAACTATTCCCTTCTACACTGGTTATATATTCTGTGTATGTGTGTATGTTTACAATTATGTGTATTAAACTCTCACATAAGATTTTTAGCCCTTTTTTTATTTTAAAGTTACAAAGCAGAATCTTAAATAATTGTTAGGTCATAAAATTAGTTATATGCTATTTTGAAAAGAAGAAAACATATACATATATGAAAACATACATATACGTACATATAACACAATCAAAACTACATTCAGAAGAATACGCTTAACCTTTTTATCATTAAGACAAAAAAAATAAATAAGCTGTTGAATTTGGAAAGATAGAAAACAAAACAAGCATAAATTTTGTAATGCTTATGTTAAAAAACTGGTATCCTTAAATAATGATTCAAGAGTTCTGCTTCCACACAGCGTACAGAAAGCCGCAAGGGAATACTGGTCCTACGTTAACAAAAACCAAAAGCGGAGAAAAAGCTAGGTCATCTACACAATCAAAACTCTTTTGGAGTCTCCCAGAGGGCTGAGGATACAAGGTACCAGGTGAACCAAAGAATGAAAAAAAAAGAAAAAAAAAGGAGAAAAATGGAGCAGAGCATCCAAGAGCTGTGGCACAACATGACATGGTAAATGTATGTATGTAATTGAAATCACAGAAAGAGAATAGAGGTTGGGAAAATGTCAGAAGAAATATCTGAAAAGAATTTCCTAAAACTAATGATAGAGAATAAATCACCACCCTAAATGTTTAGAGAAGCCCGAGCAGAATATAAATAAAAGAAAAGGCACCTAAGCATGTCATAGTCAAATTGATGGAAAATACAGATAAGAAGAAAATCTTGGAGGCAACCACAGAAAAAAGAAACATTAAATACAAAGGAACAAAAATAAGAATTAAAACAGATTTCTCATGAAAAACTATGCAAACCAGAAGATAATGGTGCAACTTCTTTAAAGTACTGAAAGACAAATTGTCATCCTAGAATTCTACGTACCCAGCAAAAATATTTTTCAAAAATGAAGGTGAAATTAAAAACTTTATACCACACACACATCTGAGAAAATTTGTTGCCAGCACACCTCGACGATAAAGAAATTTTAAAGGATGTTCTTCAATCAGAAAGAATATGATGCCAGATGGAAATATGGATTTACACAAAGGGAGAAATAAGAACCCTTATACATTACTGGTGGGAATGTAAAATGGTGCATTCTCTCTGGAAAACAGTTTGGAAGTTCCTCAAAAAGTTAAACATAGAATTACTATATTACCCAGTTACCCAGAAATTCCACTCCTAGGTATATACCCCAGAGAACTGATAAAAGGGTGTTTGAAGAAAAACTTGTACACAAATGTTCACAACAGCATTACGCACAATAGTCAAAAAGTGGAAACAACCCAGATGTCCATCAACTGATAAATGCATAAACAAATGCAGTAAATCCATACAGTGGGATCTTATTTGGCCACAAAGAGGAATGAAATGCTCTTACATGCTACAATATGGATGAAACTTTAAAACGTTATGTCTAGTACAAAAATGACACAAAGACTATATACTGTATTATTGCATTTACATGTAATGTCCAGAATACACAAATCCATAGAGATGGAAAGTAAATTAGTGGTTTCAAGAGCTAGGGGAAAAAGAGAATGTGTGTGGGTTTCCTTTTTGGAGTAATAAAATGTTCTAGAATTAAACAGAGGTTATGGTTGCACAAACTTGTGAATATACAAAACAGTACTTAATTATATATTTTAAAGCCTGAATTTTATGATATGTGAATTATCTGTCAATTTAAAAATGAAGAAATAACAATAAAACACTCTTTTTTCATATATGAGAACGATGAAAATTAAAAACAGTGAAGAGGCACTTCCTGGACTTGTATGTCTATTTACTTCATCCGTTTAGGGAAGTTTTCCATCATTATTTTTTCAAATAGGTTTTCAGTTCCTTGCTCTCTTCTCCTTCTGGTACCCCTGTGATGCGAATGTTTATATGCTTGATGTCCCAGAGGCCCCTTATAAACTAGCCTCATTGTTTTAAAATTCTTTATTTCTTTTTTGCTGTTCTGATTGGGTGTTTTCTGCTACCTAGTCTTCCAAAACACTAATTCAGTCTAATCTAGTGTTGATTCCCTCTAATGTATTTTTCATTTCAGTTACTGTATTCTTCATTTGTGACTGGTTCTTTTGTATGTTTTCTATCTCCATTTTTATGTTTCCTATCTCTTTGTTAAAGAGTGCATCTACTCTCTGAGTTCTTCTACTCTTCCCCTAAGCTCACTGAGCATTCTTATAACCAGCTTTTTTGAACACTGTGTCTGTAGACTGCTTGTCTCCATTTTCTTTAGTTCTTTTTCTGGAGTTCTATTCTTTCATTTGTGACATTTTTCTTTGTCTCATCCTCGTGGCTGCCTTCCTGTTTTTGTTTCTATGTGTTAGGTACAGCTGCTATGTCTCCTGATCTTGGCAGAGTGGCCTTATGTATTAAGTGCCCTGTGGGGTCCAGTGGTGCAACCTCCCATGTCACCTGAGTCAGGTGCTCCGGGTGTGTCCTGTGTATAGTTGTGCGTGCCCCCTCTTATAGTTGAGCCTTTATTGTTGTTGGCATGTTAATAGCAGGGATTGACCCTCAGGCTGATTGGCTGTGAGGACTAGCCATGACTATAGCAGAGGAGCTATTGTACCAGGGTGGACCCCACAGAGCAGAATTTGCTTTAGCAGGGTTCTAGTGCCTGCCAAGTCCACTCTTTGGGCAGGTTGTTGGTGGAAGTGGTTGGGTGGTACTCTGATATAGTCTGAAGCTGACCATAGGGTGTGTTGGTTCTGGGGCCTCTTGACAGGGCCTCTGGTACAGGCCAAGGTCTACCGCTGCATGTGCCCTGCCCAGGGCAACCTGGTATGAGCCACAAAGTCATCTGCAGATGATTGCCACTTGTACTGGGCTTGGAGGTGCCTGGGAGAGGCTAAGCTTTGAACCACGGCTGGCTGCCACTAATCCCAGGCTTGGAGCTGCTTAGCAAAAGGCCTGAGGCAAGCTGAGGCCAGGTGTTGCTTTTGGAATTTGTGGACCTTTCAGATATTCTAGGAAAGTCTGCAGCACAAGCCAAGTCAGGAGTTTGTATGTAAAAGCCACTGGAAATGGCTTGGCTGGGCTCGAAAATTGGTAGGCTCCAGGTCTCAGGGAATCACCAGGGCAGGGTGAATTGTTTTAGCCAGGTATATAGAGACTCAGGTATGGCAACTGCAGAGTGGGTGAGGGAAGGACTCAGCAAAGGAACAATAGCTTCTGATAGTACTTCTGTCTGAGAGAAAGCTGCCCTTCCAGCCCCCATCCTGAGGCCAGACAATTCAGCTCTTTCCCATATGTCCCTGGCCCTTTTTCAGCTGCTGCCTTAAGTGCAGAGAGTCACAAACAAGATGAACCCAAAGAGGCCAACACCAAGACACATCATAATTAAAATGCCAAAGGTTAAATACAGAGAGTATCTTAAAAGCAGCAAGAAAAAGCAGTTACCTACCTACGAGGGAGCTTCCATAAGACTGTCAGATGATTTCTCAACAAAAACTTTGCAGGCCAGGAGGGATTGTCATGAAATATTCAGTGAGGAAAAGCAAGGACCTACAACCAAGATTACTCTAACCACCAAAGCTATCATTTAGAATTGAAGGACAGATCGAGAGCATCCCAGACCAGAAAATGCTACAGGAGTTCATCTCCACCAAACCAGTATTACAAGAAATGTTAAAGGGACTTCTTTAAGAAGAAGATAAAAAAGAAAAAGATTAAAAATATAAATAATAAAATGACAATAACTACATACCTATCAATAATTGCTTTAAATGTAAATGGATTAAGTGCCACAATCAAAAGACATAGGATGGCTGAATGGATAAGAAAAAAAGACCCTTACATACGCTGCCTACAAAAGATCCACTTCCAATCAAAAGACACACACTGAAAGTAAAGAGATGAAAAAGTATTTCATGCAAATAGCAACAAACAAACAAAAAAAGTTGGGGTAGCAAACTTATATCAGACAAAAAAGACTTTAAAACAAAGGCTATAACAAGAGACAAAGAAGAACCCAGCAATTCCACTTCTGGGTATTTATCCAAAGAAACCCAAAACATGAATTCAAAGAAACATATGCACCCCAATGTTCATTGCAGTATTATTTACAATAGCCAAGATATGGAAGCAACGTAAGTGTCCATCAATACATGAATGGATAATGAAGAGGTACTACATATATACAATGGAATATTATTCAGCCATAAGAAAGAAGGAAATCTGCCATCTGCAACCACATGGATGGACCTAGAGGATATTACGTTAAGTGAAATAAGTCAGACAGAAAAAGACAAATACCATATGATTTCACTTATATGTGGAATCTAAAAAGCAAAATAAATGAACCAACAAAACAGAAACAAATTCACAGATACAGAGAACATTTTGATGGTTGCCAGATGGGAGGTGGGTTGAAGAATGGGTGAAAAAAAAGGGTGGGATTAAGATGTGTAAATTGCCAGTTATAAAAACCAGTCATGGGGATGTAGAGTGCATCATAGGGAATATAGTTAATAACATTGTAATAATTATGTATGGTGTCAGATGGGTACTAGATTTATTGGGGTGATCACTTTGTAAGTTATATGAATGTCTAATCACTATGTTGTACACCATAAACTAATACAATATTGTATGTCAACTGTAATTGAAAAATTTTAAAAATTACTAAGAAAAACAAACAACAACAAAAAACGATGAGGCTCATTATTGTTGGCACTATGGGGAAAAACACACATGCACTGCTTGTGCCCCTTGTCAAGGGCAAATCAGCACAATGTATGAAAACGCTTTAAAAATGCATGTGCTCTGCCCTAGGAATTCCAATTCTAGGGTTTCATCTTAAGTGAATAACTGGATGTATATGGAAGAGATGTTCTTCACAGAATTATTTGTAAAGTGAAAATTGAAAAACCTTTGTCCAAAAATAGAGGGTTATTTAAATCATTTTAACTCATTTCACATTAAATAGATAATTATGTATCACATTTTTTTATTGACTGACATGGAAATCTGTTCAAATATAATCTTATGTTGAAAACAGCAGGATACAAAATATCGTATATAATGAACTGTTTTTGTAAATATGTAGATCTAGTCATTATAGTCTGAAGAATATATAACTAAGTATTAACAATGGTTATCTCTGGGCGGTATGTTAAGTGGTATTTGTTGCTAATCTGAATTTTAATTTTTCTGCAATTAATATATACTATTTAAATAACAAAAGAAATATTTAGTTCTTAAAACATATGTGTCAAGCTTGAAACATCATCAATATTGTGGCCAACTAGTATTGTGTGCCCTGAAATTATTCACTGAGGACAAAGTATCACCTATGTAGTATTTATGCCCAAAAAGTCGAATCCAAATTTAATTATCTGGAAACAAATACAACTTTAGAGCCATTCTGCAAAACATGTGCCACAGACCCTTCAGGTCCATCAGTGTCATAAAAGGAGAAAGAAAGACTAAGAAATTATTCTAGATTAAAGGCCAACAGAGAAATATGACATGAAATACAACTCGTGATTCTTGATTGTGCCCAGAACAGTGGATGAAAATAAACCCATAGCAAAACATATCTTTTTGAAATTTGTCAAAGAAGAAGAATCAATAAGCTTCTAAAACAGAAAAATTAATGACCACATCCAAATAAATCAGGAATCAGAATGACTTTAGGCTTCTCAACAAAAACACTTAGAAGCCAGAAGGCCACAGAGTAATGCCATCAAAATTCAGAAGGAAAATGTTTCCAATATGGAATTCTAAACCCAGCCAGATCACCAGTTAATCACAAGGGTAAAATAAGAAATTTTCTGACATGCAAGTTCCCCAAATTTACCCTTTCACAAGAAGCCACTGAAGGATGCTTTATACCCAAGCAAGGAAATAAACCAAGGAAGGAAGGAAGAAAGGGAGGGAGGGAGGAAGGAATGGATTGGAAAACAGGAGAACCAACATGAGATAAGTGAGAAGAATCTGTGGGATGATGGTGAAGGGAGATGCCAGATGAGGGCTGGCCTAGATGGCGATGTGTCCAGATTGAATCTACGTGGCTCAAGTAATAGGCACAAGGAGGGCTGTCACTGCTATGTTGTCAACCTTTGTACAATCTTTTTTACCTTGTGATATATTGGATGATGTGTACTACCAAAAGGGAAGAAACCAAGTAAAAAGGACCAGAGTTCCAAGAAACACGGACTCCAGCCCAAAAGAAAGGCAGACTATTTCAATAATGACAACAAATGGATGTTCTGAGACAATGGTTATACAGCAACCCAAACAGGAGGGAAATGGCCAGAAACCAGTCCAAAGAGAAAGAAAATGGAAGACTCTGGTAAGAAGGTTTCCAAGAAAAAAAAATTGGAATTGCTATATTATGTTAAGAAACTGACCTTGTGGAAACTGTACTGAGTATAGGAAGAATTAGCTGTGGTAGCAATGAAAATTAAGAAAGGCAATTAACTTCAGGAAAAAAAAATGACATTCATAATATATGACAACATTCAGCTGAGAATATTTTCATTTCATAATAAACACTGAATATACATCTAACCCAAAATTACAGTATTACTGTATTAATAGTATGGGAAAGGAGAAACAATGAGGACAGAGGTGTGAGAGCTAAATCTTTTATCTTATCTAGTAAGAAGCTGTTAAATAATACCTAAAATCGTTGAATCAGTAAACAGCATTATACAGTTACTATTTAGAATTATGGAATGAAGTAAATGCCAGAAAAATCAGCACCTAGAATCTAAATTGGTTCCCTCTCAAAGAGGAGAAGAAAGAGTCAGGATGGGGGCGGCTGGTTAGCTCAGTTGGCTAGAACATGAGCTCTGAACAACAGGGTTGCTAGTTCGATCCCCACATGGGCCAGTGAGCTGTGCCCTCCACAACTAGATTGAAACTACTATGTGACTTGGAGCTGATGGGTCCTGGAAAAACACACTTAAAATAAAAGTTAAAATTTTATATATATATAAAAGAAATAGTCAGTATGTGTGGATAGGGAACCCTTTATGTTGTTATCATCCCTCTAGTTCTATTTTACTTTCAACACTACATGCATGTATTTTTTTATAAGAATTAGTTTTAATTAATGTTTTATCAGGTTTTAGTAAAGTTTATGAAATACAATTTCACGGGTAGTCATTTCGTTAAATGAGAGCATTTCAATAAATTTGAGACAAATTACAGAATTATCTTGAGAAATATTACACTGATAATTGGCTAGGAGAATCACTGAATTATGGGTGTTGCTCAGAGAGACCTCCGTGGAAGAAGTGGATGGTATGTTACACAGAAAAAGGCCCTGGGCAAAACCTTCTGAAGGGAGAATGTAAAAATTAAACCAGGAGCTTGATTTCCCAAGGTTATCACACTACCTCTTTCTTAAAAGTTCCACCAAGATTGGCTATTCCAAAATGTCCCCAGCTTCCTGGGGCTCCTCTGGATGACACTGGCATACGTATGAAAGGCATTTTTTCGTACGTGATAGATTTAAGCTCAAGGCAGGAATGTTTGCTCCGAGTTATCTGAAATACATCACATACCCATTAATCCATCAACTCAAAACATATTTACTGCTACCTACCATGTGTCAGGCCCAGTACCAGGCAGTAGGGATACGACGATGAAAATGAAAAAAGATCTCTGGCCAAAGGACAACAACTTGGGAAATGGGATTCCTCTGGCAACTCGAAGGACTGTCTGTCATTTGCACCCACCAAAGCCTCCTGTCCCAGGCAGCTTACATTATCAAACGTTTTCTCAGCCTGGGAATGTGAATCCCAATAGATGCCCCGACTAGGAAGTGCAGGAATTCTACTTTCAGGGTGACTAACGTGGAGGGTGTATAAAAGACAAATTGATAGTTCCAACAGGAAAACTAAAATGTGTTGATGAGGAGGTAGGGCAAAAATAAAAGAGGCAGCATTTAATCTAAACCATTTCCTGTGACTTGGATTTCCTTTTAAGATTTTGGCCGCTTTATTATTTTCTTAGTCATCTTTTCTCTAGGCTTGTTGCAGGCGTAGTCCCTTCCTAGCAACCTCCCATCTGCTGGAAAACGGATTCAAGTGAAGGAGAAGCTGTGATGACACATCATCATCACTGGATGAAAATATTAGGGGGAAAGCAATACATGTACTATCCATGCATAATATCTATTAATGTCCTCTTCAGACTAATGAAATGAATTTTACATCACGAGAGAGCAGCTGTGTTGGCTGCTTCTACTAATGAGGAGTATTTGAAACTATCTGCAAGTAACTGCTATTCTTAATTGCCAGGCAATATCATTGACTTCAACCTAAGTAAATGTTCACATTGTTGGCCCGAGGAAAACACGTCTATATCAAAGTTTCATATATTGGGCTTTTCTTTGCTCAAAACACTGTTAGGTTTCTTGTGTCTTCTTTTTCTCCTGCTAGTGCAGATCCATTGCATTTCAAACCTTTTTTTTTTTTTAATCAAAACTAGTGTCTTTTTTTTTTCTTTTTTTTCCTGCTGGCAATCATGAAACCATTTTGAGATGTATAATCTCAGTCAGGAGATTCGTCTTTTGTGTGTTGGTCCTGGGTTAACGTAAGCCTTTATAATGGACAGGAAAAACGGCCTCTGTCTCCATGTGCCATACCGGTCAATAGCATACCGGCGAGGTTCCAGAGCTCAGTGGTCTGCAGCTTCTGCGAGGGCAGTGTGGGTGCGCGCAGAGATTGCAAGGGGGGACGGGATTGGGAGGGGAGATGCGGAGAAGGTGGAGAATAAGAATCATGTGTGTTCCTCTCGTGTACATCCCCCATTTGAGTTGACAGATGACGAGGACAACCTATAAGAAAGAACTAAGCGCAAATCTACTGGAACCCATCTCTCTCTCTGTGCATGTGCGTTTTCAACTAACTTTGGGAACTCGTGTAGACCCGGCATCGCGCCCTACGCAGCTTCGCCTCCGCCTTGGTTTCCCGCACCCTGCCTGCCCTCTCCGGTACCTCCTCTTCCTCCAGGCTAAGGATGGAGAATCCCTTCAGCCTCTCAACTCTGTCGACCGTGCCCAACCTCTCCGTACCCATCTCGCTGGGGAGGGGTATCAACCTGACTTCTGGACAGGGAGCCTCGGCCCTGGGGCCACCGCCGCTGCCACCCGGTCCGCTCAGCCGCCTGGTGTTCCTGGGAGTCATCCTGGTAGTGGCCGTGGTCGGCAACGCTACGGTGCTGTGTCGCCTGTGCGGTGGCGGCGGACCCTGGGCAGGTCCCAAGCGTCGCAAGATGGACTTCCTGCTGGTGCAACTGGCCCTGGCCGACCTGTACGCGTGCGGGGGCACCGCGTTTTCTCAGCTGGCCTGGGGGCTGCTGGGCGAGCCGCGCCTGGCCGCGGGCGACCAGGCGTGCCGCTTAGTGCGGCTGCTGCAGGCATCGGGCCAGGGCGCCTCCGGCCACCTCGTGGTGCTCATCGCCGTAGAGCGCCAGCGCGCCGTGCGCCGTCCGCAGGGCCCACCGCTGCCCGCGCGCGCCCTCGCCACCCTGGGCTGGCTGCTGGCGCTGCTGCTGGCGCTACCCCCGGCCTTCGTGGTGCGCGGCGGAGCCCCGCCGCCGCCACCTGCAGTGCCCCCGGCCACCCGCGCCTGGCCCGGACAGCGTCGCTGCCGCGGCATCTTCGCGCCCCTGCCGCGCTGGCACCTGCAGGTCTACGCGCTCTTTGAGGCCGCCGCGGGATTCGCGGCTCCGGTCGCCGTCCTGGGCGTCGCTTGCAGCCGCCTGATCTGCGCCTGGCGGCAGCGCCCGCCCCGGGCCCCATCGGCTCCCGCGCCCAGATCGGCGAGTCCCGGCCGAGCCCCAGCGCACAGCGCGCTGCCCCGCGCCAAAGTACAGAGCCTGAAGATGAGCCTGGTGCTGGCACTGCTGTTCGTGGGCTTCAAACTGCCCTACTTTGCGGTCCGCCTGACAGCCGCGTGGTCGTCCGCACCCGTGGGAGAGTGGGAGGCCGAGGGCCTTGCGGTGGCGCTGCGCCTCGTGGGAGTGGCTAACAGCGCTCTCAATCCCTTCGTCACCATCTTCTTCCAGGCGGGCGACTGCCAGCTCCGGCGGCGACTGCGGAGGCGCCTGGGCGCCTCTCTGCGGCGCACGGAGGGGAGTCGCGGAGGACGACGAGGGGGCCCAGGGCCACCAGGCTCTCCACCCGCCACCGCTGGCCCCAACCTCACTATCACCACGCTCGGCGTAAGCAGCTAGAGGAGGGCTGCTTGCGCCCACCCCTCCCGAGCCTCCGGCCGCGGCCCTGCTCCTGCGAAAGCGCCTTCTAGGTGCTCCATGGCCGAGACAGATCCTCTGCGCCGCTGCACAGCCTCCAAGGAACACGAAGCCGGCCAGGGTCTATCTATATAAACAACCGACAGGAGGGGTGTTCCAGATAGTGACACTGAAGCTGTCACCTGAGACACTCTCCTGCAATATTTCTTTCTAATGTTTACATTCTACATGCTTCCAATTCTTTCTTCCAGTCCTCTCACCTATTCCACTTGGAGACAGGAGCAAGCCATTGGAAAATTGTAGAAACAATCAAGTTACAGAGTTATTTTTGCAGTTCTCTTTCACGCTCCTGTAGTGTTCTGGATAAGATCATTTGTTTTAGCTAAATTGCCAAGCTTTCATTATTTGTTGCGTTATTATCCTGTTTTTACTTATCTTGAATCGTGTTTAATCAAGAGTACCTTCGGGACCAGAGAATTTGCCTGCCTTTCAAGGAGGAAAATCCCCACGTTGCTCTCTCCCTGAGGAGGGCTGTAAATTGTACCAGTGATACTGTCAGAAATGTAACCATGGCTGTCACTTCAGAGCTACAAAGTGTTTGGAAAATAAAAACATTTCCCATGACACCATTAGTACTGTTGTTTTACATGGTAATGCCGTTTCTCAGAAGAAAATCAGTACAGCCTTATTTCCAGTCTAGCTTCCATTTCAATAGAAACTGGGCTTGTAGGAGGGAGACATAAAAGCTTCCCTTAGTCCCTTTAAAGTTTTGACCATTTTCAGTAGGAAACTGTCCCTGTGCCCAGACCAGCCTCTACAGCTGGGATGCCATGCACAGTGGAGCCTCTCCGAATCGAAGTCTCCAGAGAACCAAAGTAGGGAATATGGGGCTGTCCTCAGATGGAGGAGCCTCATAGAGATTTGCAGCTACCAAGGAAGCTGCAATCCCAGAATAATGCATGTACATATAAGACTCCCTTTTAAAAAATGAAGGCAGTGTCTCTTGGTGTAGATTGCTGAGAACAAGGTCAAGGAGCAGATTTAATTGGGTAACCTCCTCCCTTAACTGTCCCTTGGTTCTAAGCTAAGTGGTCAGCACTTATGAACAAATATGTTTACCAGCGTCTTTCAGCTAAGAATCTGCATGCTTTCCATTACAGTTTGTGCGTTTGTGCACAAACTGTTTTCCCAGTATGTTTGTGCACAAATGTAGGACTAAGATGCAGAAAGGAAACAATTGATAAAGTCGACTTGACATCCAATGCTCTGTGGGGGCTTTCTTTGTTTTGTTCACTGATAAATTCCAAAATTTTAAAAAATACTTGACACACAGAGGCACTCAGCACATATTTGTTAAATAATTCATCATATGAGTCAGGCACACACAAAATGGATAAAAGATTTCTTTTACAAAAGATTTCTTTTCACATAAAAGATTTCTTTTACAAAAAGAAATCTTCATAGGCTTGGCTTAATACCTTCCTCCAAAATTCTGTCAAAAAATGTTACAGAGTTATAGTTTTCCTTCCTCTCTTTAATCCCCCCTATCCTGGTGAGGATGCTGCGATGTGTAATATACCAAGAATAAGTCAGCCCAAGACAGAAGAACACAGCTGTCTTCATGAACCCAAGTCGGGTTATAGCATTATTTTATTCATTAATAAACATTACCTGCTTGTTTAGAGATGCTAAGGTGAGTAAGACACATCTTTCCCTCAAAGAGCTTATAATCATATGTAGGGGACAACCTGACAATTATACAGCACAGTGTCCTGTGTGCTTTCACAGGGGTTCCACTCTGGGTGCCAGGGCACTGAAGAACATCTGGCCACCGTAGAGGACTGAGGGAAAGGCAGGAGAGAATTAGAGAAGGTTCACCAAAGAGGCTGAGTCTTGATGGTTGAGCTGGCATCATCAGGTAGGCAAGGTGTGTCTAGGAAACGGGAACAGCACTTGTAAAACATAGGGGAGAAAAGAACATAGTAAGGACAAGGAATGAAAATAGTTTAAAATGTCTAGCATTAGGGTGCCAGTGGGGCCCGGCTTGATGAGAGATGTGGCCGAGAAAGATAGCCTGGACCCAGTGAAGAAAGGTCTGCATGCCATGCCAAGAAAGCAAAAGTAGCCTTTGAAAGATACAATCAAATTGTAATATGATCAAATTTTGAATTTTGGACTGGTCATTCCAGTGATGGTATGAAGAATCAACTAATTGGAGTGGGGAGATGCCTAGAGGCAGAACTCAAGGCGGAAGCCCAGAGAGACCTCAAAATATGACCTGTAACATTGCATCACTTACAGTGCCTCCACTGAGATAATACATTTAAGCCAGTTGAGTTGGATTTTCTGATTTAGCTGGCTTAAATTTATTATCTCACATAACAAGAAGGCCAGTGGTAGGGCTGCTCTAGGATTGATTAACTGAATAGCTTCCTCACCTCATAATCAAGGACCTAGATCCTTTTTATCTTTCTTTCCTGAGGGGGTGCACTTGACATTAAGCTCAGTTCCCCTTGAGATCACAGAATGGCTGCTGCAGTTCCTGCCATCACATTCAAACATGACAATGTTCAAAGAAGACTTTCTCTTTTCTTTTCTTCACTCCTTATAAGAATGAAGAAACGTTTCTCGGAAGTCCTGAGCAGACTCTCCCACATGGCTTTTAATGATAGACCTATCATTAAAAAGGAAATAGGGCCACCATGATTGGCTTGGCTGGGAACTGAAGATATAAATTTGCATAGGGGAGGGGTGAAAAAAAGGAGACTTTCGTGTTTTCTTTTAGGAAAGAACGAAAGCGGAAGTACTTGTAGGGAGGGCAAGACTAAACTTTATACAATGGCAAAATTGTTCAAGAGAATGATTTTTAAAATATATTAGAGGTTTTCAGCTGACTGCCCACCAGGAATTGTAAGCACTCTCATCTGGGTCAAGAAATATAGAACACAAATTCAAGTAGTTAATTTGAATGCAATTAAACTGCATTTTACATAGATTTGTGGAAGATTTGGTTAAGACCAATTTATACTGAAATGCTTTCTCTTCTACACTAAGAAATTTCTCTATTTTACTAAATATGGAAACTTGATGGTCACTCTACGTGACTTGGTTCCCATTCTGACTGCATTTATCTGAAAATTAAAAATTTGAAGCATCCCCTCAGAATGGTCAGCATTGATCTCAGGAACCAGCAATGCTATAGAAAACTCAGAGACTCAGTTCTGTCCCAATCAAGGAGACCCCTAAAGGTTAGTCAAAATTTAGACTCTTGCTACAGTAGGATATACTATTCAAATTTCACAGCAAAGGTAAATGAGCAGTTGACCCTGAACTTGACCTCTTTTCCTAGGTATCACCCAAAATAAGATATGACTAGAGGAAAAACCAGACCACATACTTGGAATTTTTGAGGAATCTAATAATATCCATTCACCCATATGCATTCCCTTGGAGTTAGATTTTAACGAAGCTGCTGCACAGAGGCCTGGACTTCAGGACTCTGGGGGGCAGGGGACACTATTCATCCAGACGACAACGTAATGTCACCAACAGAACTGAGCAATGTGGTGGTCCCGATTTTCATCAGACCTTTAAATACTGAATATAAAGAATTCTATATCTTTAAAAAAAGAACTAGTCACGCAGCAAACAAACAGCTTAAAATAAGTAAACATGACCTATTACATAATCTAAAGCAGAAAGTATGTAGAAAACAACAGGAGTGTAATTAAACCACAACTAGTAACTAGCTATAAATCATTTACTAAAAATACAATAGTCTCATCTGTGGACAAGGAGATAGATTTCAAAGATTCTTTTTTCTAAGCCACTTCCTAGGAAACATGAAAGAAAGAAAATTTGAGGAGTTTCCCTTCCATTCCTAAAATGTTCTGACTTGACCGGAGGGAAAATATTATAATAAAAATGAATAGTTTAATTAAATTAAACAGATGTTCTGCCGAGATGGGAAGCAGCACTAATATAGTGCAAAGAACAGAGTCTTTACAGCCTAAAGACCTAGACTTGAATTTCATCCCTACTACTTAGTAGTTGTGTGACTTTAGGCTGTTTGCTGAATCTTTTAAAGCCTTGGTTTTCTCATCAATAAAATGGGGTTTATGCTATCTACTTCATAGTATTAATGTATGCAAAATATTTGATTGGTAGGGATGGGGAAGTCCTGTCAGTTTGTCTCTTCAGATTCACCCTGTACTCAATATATGAGTTATTTTCTAACACTGGGCTGTGAGGGATACAATCCAGTTGAGTAGTATAACATGAAGGGAAGCAAGAGATCTTGGGGAATCTGTGGGAAATTAACACAACAATGTGGTACACAGTAATAGAAAAGTTGGGGGGCTGGCCAGTGGCTCAGGTGGTTAGAGCTCCATGCTCCTAACTCTGAAGGCTGCCAGTTCGATTCCACATGGGCCAGTGGGCTCTCAACCACAAGGTTGCCAGTTCAATTCCTCAAGTCCCCGCAAGGGATGGTGGGCAGCGCCCCCTGCAACTAAAATTGAACACGGGCACCTTGAGCTGAGCTGCCACTGAGCTCCCAGATGGCTCAGTTGGTTGGAGTGCATCCTCTCAACCACAAGGTTGCCGGTTCGACTCCTGCAAGGGATGGTGGGGCTGTGCCCCCTGCAACTAGAAACGGCAACTGGACCTGGAGCTGAGCTGCGCCCTCCACAACTAAGACTGAAAGGACAGCAACTTGAAGCTGAACGGCACCCTCCACAACTAAGACTGATTCAGGACAACAACTTGACTTGGAAAAAAGGCCTGGAAGTACACACTGTTCCCCAATAAAGTCCTGTTCCCCTTCCCAATAAAATCTTTAAAAAGAAAAGCTGGCCTTCCAGAAGGTATAGTGCCCGTGATATTGTTAATTGCCTTCCTAGCATCTGTTTCCCCTTTTCTAACAGCTCTCAGATTCTTATTAGGTATGTCTGCCTCTTCTGAATAGTCTAGTGCTTTGAGGGAAGCTGACCCCTCTCCTACTCTAAGACTAGGCCTTGATTAGTCTAAGGACATCAAGTAATTCCATCTGCCTTACCTCCAGGTGCTGCTCAGGAATGGTCATGGGATTCAGTTAAGTCCAATGAGATGTGAGGGGGCTGGTTGTTGGGGCATCTAGGAAGGAAGCCTTCACTTTTCTGAGAGAGCCATAGGAGCCAACACGCTCTGTCCCTCTCCCCGTCGAAGGTAATGAGGGACCACGTAGTGCTGCTGGCTGGGGGCAGCCCACCTCTGACCAAAAGGGGTACCAGCCATAAAATGAGGCAAACACTGTGGATACGGCCAAGGGGAGAGATGAGAAGAGCTTCGGTCCTAATGACCTCACTGAGCTGTCAGGTCAACAACACTGAGGCCTGCCTATTGGATGACCTGTTAAACAAGCCAATACATTTTCTTATCGCTTAGGTAATTAAACCAGATTGTGTTATTTGTAGCAGTAAGCAGCCTCTAACTGAAAAATTTTTGCCAGAAAAAGAGTCTCACTTAGCTCACTGCATGCTCTTTATCAATGAAATAGAAACATTCTAAGCGTACTTTTATTTAGTTCATCAGCCAATATGTATTGAGGAAATGTACTGGACACTGTATAGGGCATAGTGGGGCAAATGGGAGAAAATCAAAGATGTATTTCTTGTATTGTAAACATCTGTATTCTACGAAGAGCTGTAAGTTTTATGGTAAGACCTGGTTGAGAAACCCCAACCTACAATTAGTGTCATAAGACATTATTTGCAAATTCTTACCATTGGTAGTTTTACTGATTTATTAATTCATTCATTCATTTGATATTTATTTAAGATCCATCATGTGCAAAGTACTACATGAACTTTATCATATACATAGATACATATATCACTTATCACAGACATAAATTCCATCTAAAATTTGGCTTTTGAGTGGGAACTTAGGACCAACTATTACTGTATTTTCTATGGCCAGATCGGGAAGTAACAGCCATAAATGAGCTGAACCAGATTACTATATAATGACCCCTAGCGAGTCACTCTTATTGACATCCACCCTTTGTGTAATCTTTTCCCACAGAGAGTCGGGGTTTGGCCCCGTCAGCAGCAGATTTTTGACAAGCAGGTCCTGATAAGCATTTATGCATGGGGGCTTGCCCTCTCAGAAAAGCTGCCCTGAGACTACCATACTTTGAAGAAGCCCAAAATGAAAGATCATGGGGAGAAGAAGGCCCAGCTACTCGGCCATTGCATCTGGGCCCTGTTCCCAGCAGACCCACCAGTTAAATGCACCCACGTGAGTGAGATCAGGGGAGACCAGCAGAAGAACTGATGAGCTAACCCACAGACTTGTGAGAAATAATAAATCATAGTCATTAAGTCTTGGGGTGTTTTGTTTGCAGCAATAGATAACTAAACCTTGGGTAGAGTAGTAAAATAACGCTGATGCCATAAAAATGGGGGTTAAAAGGCTCAGAGGTCAGAAGATCTAGATTCTGGTCTCTAACCACATATCAAACTGGGATATTTAACTACTTACCAAATATAATTTGATGAGATTTCACCCCAACCTGAAATGAGAGAAACCCAAGGGTAAGGTCAAGCTCAGGGGATAGAGTGAGGGCCCCAACCTTAACCCCTGGAGATTTAAGAGAGCCAATGGTATAGTTTAGTCAGAAGGCAGGAGAAAACCAATGCCCCAAACTCAGCAGTCAGACAGGAAGGGGGCCTCTCCTTTCCTCCACCTTTTCATTCCATTCAGGCCCTCATATTGGGGAGGGCCATCGCTTTACTCAGTCTCCCCATTCAAATGCTAATCTCTCCCATAAATACCCTCACATGCATACCTGAAAATAACATTCAACCAAATATCTGGGCACCCTGTGGCCCACTCCACTTAACACCTAAAATTAACCATCATGAAAAACTCTGAGGTCTCCTTGTACCTTCACCCCTAATAGTAAGTGTCAACATGCTTACAAATTTGTGTTTATCGCTCTTCCTGAAAGTGCTGTAAGTGATGTATCATTTCATTTTATTCAGAAGGATACAGATGATTGAAAATTTAGCCTGTGTCATCCATCAGGTTATACTAAGAGAAAGGATTTGAGTACTGGACATTCAAGAGTCACTATACAGGCCGCCACCTTCACGCCTCTGGCCAAGGAAATCATGCAGTTAAGAGCAGTAGACCTGCTCCACTGTAAACGATACAGCAAACATTTCTTCAGCTAGCTGGATGGAGTTTTCAAAGCATATTTTGATCTTAACAAAAGATTTTATTCTTCACTGAGCATTTATCATTATTGTAAAATGTAGCTGCTAAGAGCCTGCCCTAGGCCACATGTCCCAGAGTATACTTTGTGAAGCAGCAGATGTTTCCGTGTTAACACGTGAGAAATGAAAAACGAGACTCACAGTCGAAAGGTGGGAACAATAGGTTAAGTAGGTTTCTCTCTGTTTTTACTTTTTATTATAAAATATACAGAAAAGTTGAAGAATAATACAAATGAACACCCACATTCTCACTACTGAGAATCAACAGCTGTTAATATTTTTAAATGTTAACATTGTTCAATGTGTGTGTGTGTGTTGATGGTGGTTTTGTTGTTGCTGGTTTTAATAACTTGAAAATTAGTTGCAGACATCATATCATTATACTTCCCCTCTGAAAACTTGAGCATACCTCCCCTAACACATGCTTGCGTAAAAAGCATTACCCCAAAAGCATTACCACATTTAAGAACATTCACATTAATTCCCTAATATCACCTAACACTTAGCCCATATTCAAATTTTCCCTTTTGTCCTTAACATAACTTGAACAGATTTTTTTTCCTTTGAACCAAACTCTAAATACAGTCTACACACTGCATGTGATTGTTATGTCTTTTTAGTCTCTTTAATTCGAAAGCAGCCTCCCTGACCTGTTTAAAAAATAAATTGTATTTTTGAAGAGACAACCTTGCAGTTGTCTTGTAAAATATCCCACATTCTGAATATTTCCTCTCCTCCCAACCAGGTTTCTTTACAGTAGTACCTCTCAGAGCCTTCAATATGTTAATATGCAACATGACTCTCCAAGTAAATACCTTTAGGAGCCTCTGTCCTCTTTACAATATCCTTTTCTTTGGGAATTGTCCCCATCTCCAAAACACACACACACACACACACACACACACACACACACGCCTCTAGCAGTCACATATGGACTTTGTTACCCCACCTTCGGGTCTAACCCATTAGAAATACCTCCTTGAAGACTAGATATGATAAGTAGTTACAGAAATTTGCACAGATTTAAAGGAGGGGAAGACTAGGAAAACCAGGGTAAAATACTCACTGTTTTTAGGTGAGTTTGAAAGTGATATAGTTATTGTAGTTATAGATACTAATACCTACACCTTGTGGGAACAGACAAGAGAACTGTGATGAATTAGTGCCCTAGAAAAGACACAAACAGCGTGACATACTAAAGTATATTTACAGGCTAAAGTAAAAACAGGCTGGACGTCACCAGAGCAAGTATAGGTCTGGCTTAGGTGTTGGGCTGATGGAAGATTATCTCCTGTTGGTATCATCCAACTAAAGGTAAGTCTTTTTTTTTCATAGTGCATTATTTGTACAGACCCAGAAAAAAACAGTCTGGGCTAGAGAACAAGAAGAAAGTAAAAGGAAGCAAGGAAGGCACTCAGTTTTGGCACACAGTGCACGTGGCAGACAAGAAAGAGCTCAACGGAAGGAGCAAGTTAAACTGTAAGAAGGAGCTGAGCCTTTCTAGAAAGAAGAGAGCACAGCAGAGGGGACTGAAGCTCTGAAGGCATATTCCACCATGAAAAGTCCAGAACATTCCAGACCCGAAGAAAGGCAATGTCGTGAAAAGCATGTGGCAGAGGTATTCTTGCTCCCCAGGACCGGAGGAGACCAGATGCAGAAGCATCAACAGCAAAGTCAGAAATATGCACAGGTGATACCCAAGGTGGCGTGAAGGTGCAAAACACTGCAGAATCACCCCATGCAAGCAAGCTGCATGAACCTAATCAATCCCATAACAAAAGGGGCTGAAGTCGGCCATTGTGTTCAAGATTTCAAATGCTGCTCACAACAGATGCGGAGACCTTGATACATATGAAGCCCGCCCTCAATGCAGCACACCCATGTCAGGAAAACCAGGCTCAATGACGTGTGAAAAGGGGACACACACCCCTTACCCCATGGCTTTCAGGTGAAAGGGTTTCAAGTAGACTACCACTCCAGGACTGTCTCCCCTGCTTGGGTTCCAGAGGCCCAGTTAAACACAAAACCAACAACCCAAACCCCAAAACAAACCTTTTCCATACCTGTATTCCAAACCAATGTCTGGGGAGAAATTGAGTTTTCAGAGATGAAATCTTCTTGCAAGTTAAAGCCCAAAGACAACAAAATCCAAAGAATTGAAGTTCAAAAATCAAAATTTCTTACCCTGTACGACATAAATGAAAGCCCTTGATTGCTGACTCAGTGGCGTCTCTGCTGGAGGGGTCCTCTGACACTTGGGGAAGCAGTGGATCCTTTAGCAGTGGCAGCCGCAGCCGGTCTCTCCCTGAAAGAGATCACTCCTTTAGGACCTCTGAGGTCCTGTTTGTTCAATTCCCTTTTTATGACAAGCCTCATTCTTTGAAAGAGTTCAAAGTGGTAACGGGAAGCACAACATTATTGCAGCATTGGCCCATCAATTACCTACTGAAGTTAGGAAACAACCTACTCCCTGTCCCTAGAGCAATGGCCAGACAAAATTGTATTTGGTGTTGCCAAAGATTCTAGCATAGTCTTAGGATCTGAAAAGAAGGCAAGATCTTGGTCTCAGCATCCCCAAGGGAGCTGCCAATTGTCAATGAAGGTAGTCGAAATCTACAGCCTATGAAGGTAAACTCAACTGGGAGAAATCTTTTCATAAAAGGTTAATTTGGGCATCACGTTAAAAAAATCTGGAGATAGGGAGAAGATTCGCCTATGTATTTATCTGAGACAGAGGCAATCAAATTATTCTTGCCTTCTTGCAAGTTTAGAAGTTTGCAAAGGTGGAAGACCCAGTCTCTCGGTGTCATTTTCTTCTTAGACTAAAAACATCTCTTCATCGCCATTTCTATTCCAAGCCCTCCCACAAAATGAGCAGGTCCTCTACCTCACGCTGTGGAGCTCTCTTGAGCATGTGTTTCCACTGACTTTGCCTAAGTAGTCTGCCCCTAGGTATGATTTCTCCAGCACCATCTTGACTCCCTGAGACGGTGTGCAGTGGCTTGAAGGATGTTCCATACTATGTGAATCCAAGGCTAGTCTCTCTGTGCTTCCCTCTCTGAACCAGAAAGCGAAATGGAGTTTGGAGCAGCCCAGGCACTGCTGTCTACCCAGACCTGTCACAGACAACTTCCAGCTCATACTCATCCACGCCCTGTAGTACACACAGAGCTCGGCACCTTGCAGTTTAATGCAGCCGAGGATAAATGCAAGTCCCAGTGTGATGGGAGCAGGGGAGGGAGAGGGAGAGAGGCTGTCTTTAAAAAAAATATATATAAAATAATAAATTTAAAATTAGGTATGAAAGTGAATATTTATTTAGAGTTGGCAAATGACTACAAAAAAAATAAATATTTTAAAAACTTACATAATAAACATTCATTAATTGCCATTCATTCGTTACTTTGCAACCCTTTTCACCTAGTTTTCGTCTAACTACTCTTTAGTCCTCCTTTCATCTGATAACAATTTGATGATAATATTTTATATAAAGAGAATAGAAAGATAATTCAATCTTTCCTATAGTATAATTATTTTTTAATTGACAAGAAGTATAAAAAAACTGTTTGTAGTACTAATACAGGTTTGTATGTTTATAGACAAAGGAATTTGATAAATTCTCTTCCATATGATTCCCATCAAGAAAGACATAGGGTACAGTTATAGTTTACGTGCGGTATTACTGAGCATGTCTCATGTGTATAAAAGATGACCATGTGAATACATTACTAAGGTCCTTCAGGACCTTGGAAAGGGCCCATGTATGTGAGGGGACTTAAAGCTTCAGTTTAATGAACTTCACTATCTCTAATTTCAGCAAATATTATTCTACCCAGTACTGTCTGAAAGGCCAATGTACCAAAAGACATTGTTCCTGTAATTCAGTCCTTGCCTTAGCTACGCCTGCTTCCCAAGGTCTCTTTGGCCTCCCTACCTCTGCTGAGACCCAATGTAGTAGAACGAATATGTTCTGAATGTTGGTCCAGGTCAAGCAGCAGCTGTCTGCCCCGTGAGGCCCACATCACCTAAGCGCCTCTAGGCTGTGTCTTTGCAGGCCCCACACACCACTGTGCATATTTGCTAAGCCTGGCTTGGTATTGATACCAGGGTTTTTGCTTGGGCCTCCGTACAGATTACTTGGTGTTCACTGACCCCACTCCCCAATCAATCTCCACTTATAGCCAGTGTGTATCATTTGCTTAACGCCCAAGACCTGGAGTTCTACCTGGAAGATAAAGTCAGGAGTGAGCAAGAAATCTTAACATTTACTATTAAAATCTCCAATCTTTACTCCCGCCCTCCGTCTTTTTTTTTTTTTTTGGATGCTCTGCTCAGCCTCTTCCTTCTCCTTTCATCTGTGTGCCTGCAGAGAGGGTACAATCTGGTCCATCCTCCCAAGATGACAGCTCTAAAGGTAGCAGTGGGGATAGATACATTTAATCAGGAGACTGTTAGCAAGCTCATTTGGCTGCACATTTAAGCCACTCCAATCTAGATTTTTATTATTAAATAAAGATTATACTGTGATCGCTTCCTGCTTGGTTCCAAACTCAGGCAGGAAGGAAAGGTGTTGTTTATTGGGCCCTCTCAAAGTCCAACACAAATAAAAGATGATGGCACCTTCCAGATTGGTGACAACATATAAATAAAGAAGCAGAGAAATTTGAAATACACTTGAGAAAGTAAAATTGATATGCCTCAGTGCTGGATTAGACATGGTGGGGATACCATGGGGGTCCCTAAGACCACATCATGTCTGGGGGTTCACTGGAACTCATAGAACTCTTGATATAGTTCTTCTGATGTTAAGATTACTACAGTGATATAAAGCTACACAGCTAGATCATATGGAAAAAGGACATAGGTGGAATATGGAAGAATCCACGTGAAGGCTTCCTATCCTCTCACCCTCTCAGGAGGAGCCACATAGAGCTCATTCTTCCTCCAGCAATAAACTATGTGCAATATTTCCACCCAAGGAAGCCTATTAGATACTCAGCACCTAAGGTTTTTATTGAGGGGTGGTCACCTAGTCACCTCTGCCTAAGATGTTCCAGACTCCCAGAAGAAAAGGAGGTTGTGGTCACATAAGCCATATTGTTTGTACAAACAATATAGTCACCCCTATTATTTAGGGGAAGTCTTTTTACAGTGTAGGGAAGTGTTTACTAGCCAGTTCCCAGAAGCCAGCCAAGGGCCAACCTTGTAAGCAGAGCTTTTTAAGGATAACAATCTCAGGTCAGCTATGTTGTCTTTTCTGCACAGGAAGAGTGAGGAAAAGGGAGATGTAAGTATGACATCCAGGTTTCCACCTTAAGCACGTATATGTCACTTATGGAGATGGAGGAGACAAAGGAAGTATAGGCTTAGGGGAGAAAATTATTCCAGTTTTGAATACATAGAATTGGAGATAGCTATGTATGAGATATCCAGTTAAATATACTGTGTTGCAATCATAAACCTTAAAATTTAAGTGGCTTAATACAACAAAAGTTTATTTCTCACTTAAGTTACATGTCTTTTATGGCTTGGTGGAAGTCGTTGTGTTGGGGGAGGGGGTGGGTGGTCTGTTCCACACAGTCACTCAGGGACCAAGGTTAGTGCAGGCTCCACCATCTAGAATATCAACTGTGACAGAAAAAGAGATGACTGGAGAGGTCTCATACCAGCTCTTCTATGCTTCAGTCTAGGAGTGAAACACTGCATTTTCACCCACAGCCCATTAGCCAAAACTAGTAACATAGCCTCAACCAACTGTAGGTGGGGCTGGGAAATGTGGGATAGTAGATGGGATGTTTGGTGAACACCACTGTTTCTACCACAGTATCCAGGTAAGAATATCAGGTAGGTAGCCCAAACAAATGAATGTTGTGGAGACTCACTAGGAGTCATAAGCAAATAGGTAGTATTTAAAACCACCCTCAGTTTCTCATGATCTGAACCCCAATGTCCTAAGAAGGACAATGGTGTCACCCTTTCTGGTTTGAAGAAATAGGAAATCCTATTTTGTGGATATTCTTCAAACCTCCCCGTAGTGAAACTTGTAACACACACACGGATGTTTTCACTAGTTCACAAGACAAGACTTTGGCTTAGGATTGAAGGCAGTTTTTGAACCTCTCGGAAAGGAAGGACTTGGTCCCAGAAAAGCCTGCCTAGAAACATCCTGATGCTCAGAGCAGAGGAGCAGGGATCACCAAGGTGAGAAGGGACATTTGAAACTATATATACTGAAGGGCAAGATCAGAGAGGAAAAGCTAGTGTTTTCAGTGGTAGGTAACAAAACTCACGCCAGAGCTACCACTAGGTGTCACTAGTAGGAAATAAAAGGATGAAAGGAGGAAGCAAGTACCCCCAATGGTCTATCAGGTACAACTTTGTGGGAGCTGTGCCCACACTGGCTGGAATTGTGGTATTGCAAAAAAAAAAAAAAAAAAAATGAGGGTAGGAGTAATGAATTTTTTTCTGAACCATAATGACTTTCAAATGCACTTTATGGGTTCCTGCTTTTGACTCAGGTGCATGCCTGGGCCTGGTGCTTTTGTGTGTCTCAGAAGTGGAGAAAGGTAGTTTATTCTGCCTCCCACCACAGCTTTCCAAACATTTTATACTTTTACATGACTAACCACATCAATACTTTAGATGGAGATAAAAAGAACGTTACCATTTCTCTTTCTTCTTGTGTATATATGTGTGCATATCTACTGAGATCTTCAGTTTATTCAAAATCAGATTTAAGGTCTGTGGATCTAAGATATGTCTTATTTTAATGCCTAGTTTATGCCAAAGCAAAAAATAAGAACTTTTCATTGAAATGGCAAACCTTATTTAGTCCTTTAATGATACAAACTAAGAACTGCTAGCATCCTCCATGTGCCAATAAAATAACTTGGGATTGTGAACAGATAACGTGAATTACAAATCCAAATATATATTATTATTACTTTGGCAAAGCGATTCTTCAAAACTAGATGATTAATTTGTGCTTGGATCAAAAGGGAAATTATCCCATAAAATATGATTATCACCCTAAAACTATTCTAAACAAAACAGAAATCAGAAGAAACTGGCATTGGAGGCAAATCCACTATTCTGGGCTTCTCAATCTTTTACATGTTTTGGCTCATAGAAAAAATGGCACCCTAGGGTAAATGGACAAGGTTCCTGGGTTTCAGCTGCCCCAGGCCCAACAGGCCACTCAAGGATATGAGATCAGTACGTCAGGATATTAAATATACATTGTAGTTTTCAACCTTGAGATCACACTGGAATTACTTGGAAAGTTACAAAAAATCTCTCCACCTCCACCCCCACCCAAGATTTTTACTTCATCGGTCTGGACATCAGGACTTTTTAATACCCTCAGGTGACTGACTCTAAGGCATAGCCAGAGTTAAGAACCACTGCATCAGAAGACAGTCAAGGAAATTTAAAAAAAAAAAAGTCTATCAGACTCATCTATTAATAGCTTCCCGTTTTGAACACAAGTGTGAGGCTTTCTTTCTAAAAAAAAATTGAGGGAAGTATAAAGAGAAAAAACAAAAGTTTGCAAAATTCAAAATATGAAAGCGAAAATCCTTCATCACTAGTCCAAGCAACTACTGTTTTTTTAAGAAAAAGATTATTCACATACCTTTATATTTGTATCTTGAGAAGTAATTTTTTACACTAAAGAGAGCACACACTACACATATTCTATAGTTACAAGTAATCCACATGTCTATGCTGTACTTCATGTAACCCTTCCTCTGTTGATCACTTTAGCTATTCTCATTCTTTCTTGCAATAAACCTCTTTATACGTAGATTACATGCATTGTGAGCAACTTTTGCAATTTTTATACGGTAAATTCTTAGAAGTGAGACCGCTTGGTGGATTTAAAATATGGATAAACGTGAGATCAACAAACATTTACGAATAGATGCCACCTACAATCATTCATCACCCCTAAGACTCGCTCCCAGCCGAGCGCGTTCGCTCAGAGGCGGCTGTCAGGTGCGGCCCCCCGGGGCGGACGCTCTGGGGTCACGTGGGCGGCTTCGCCCCGCCTCCCGGAGCTTCGGCGTGGCGGCGGCAGCGGTGGCTCACGCAGTAGCACCACGCGGGGTTCGCAGCGGGCCGCACTCACCGAGGCGGAGCGAGGGACTCGGGAAAGGTAAGCTCTGTTCTCGCCGCGGGGTTGGGCGGCCGGGCGCGGGGCGGGGCTGGCGAGGCCGCTGCTTCCGGCCGGGCGGCGGGCCTGGGCTCAGACTTCCGGCGCTGGCGGCAGCTGCGGCTGCAGCCTACAGCTGCTGAGGGTGGCCGTCCTATGGCCTTTGCCCTCGGCCCATCGGAGCACCGCGGCCCTCGCGGGCCTTGGTCCCGCGTCTTAGCCGTTAATGCCCGGGGCAGGCTTCCGCCCAGTCACAGGGAGGCCCTCTGAGCGTGTTCATCTTAGAGTCTGGGCCGCACCCCCGACCTGCCGCCTCGGTGTGGCAGGCGGGCCCGTTCTAACCAGCTTTCCTGGCATTTGCGAGCTCTGATGCATAAAAACTGCTTCAGGGTCTTTACAGCCCTAGGTATTCGTCTTCTGAAGGGTGCAGGTGTAACGCGCCACGTCTGAACAGCCCCGCTCATTCGATCTCTGGTTATTGAGCACCCCCGATCCAACAGCTGCAGACCGGCTTGACTAAAATGTGAAACCCAGTTTGAAGTCGTGCCCATAAACTGTCAGAGCTGGAAGGGCCTTAGCGAAGACAGCTAACATGATTGTGCGTTTCCCACGGAAAAGCCCTTCTCTAAACAGCCGACCTATAGTGAAGCCGTAATGCTTCACAGCCTGAAGTAGCAGGCCTTTCCTGCTGCAGCACAGCAAAGTACAGACACTTGCCCCAAAGCGCCCAGAGACGGCTCAAACCCAGGTGACTTCACCTGGTGATCACAGATCTCTAACATCACAGACAATGGTAGTAGATTCCAGAAGGGCTATGGGACTTCATTAAATTTCTGGGGAAATAGCCCGTTTTAAATTTTTTGACATGACACTTGAACATTAGCGTTCCTAAATTTAAAAAAATTGAGGACCATCATCTTTGGGGACATATATGGTGAGATACACACATACACATAACACAACATCTTTACTTTGCTCAAAGGTTCGGTACCGTCAAGATAGTTTACTTGCAGGCCATGCATTTTTATAAATCCATGGATGCTACTTAGATAAAATGTTACGTTTTATATACCAATGTTCACAAATTTAGACTCATAGATCTGGGTTGGAATCTTGACTGCTACTTTGTGAGTTTGTGCAAGCTTTTGTTAAAAAGGGTCCTTTATCCCTAGTTTCTTCATGTGGAAAATAGGTATATTACCCCTTGGGGTTTTGTGAAGAGTAATGAACTCATGCAGAGAGTCCAAGCAGTTGGCACTCACTGAAAATAGCTAGTTTTATCTACTATCATTATGCCATCCAAAGAAAAGCTACAAAACCACTGTGTTTCCCCGAAAATAAGACCTAGCCGGTCCATTAGCTCTAATATGTCTTTTGAGCAAAAAATTAATATAAGACCTGGTCTTATTTTAATATAAGACCTGATATAATATAATATAATATAATATAATATAATATAATATAATATAATATAATATAAATAATACAATGCAATACAATATAATACCGGGTCTTATATTAATTTTTCCTCCAATAGATGCATTAGAGCTGATGGTCTGGCTAGGTCTTATTTTCGGGGAAACACAGTAAGGCATTTCTCTTCTCTGAACCCAAAAGCAACGGTAATACCCTGGAGCTATGCATTCTGATAATAAGTAGGCCAAGTCACCAGACTTAGTAAAAGCACCTTAGTCAGTGCTCAAGAGGAATAGCAAGTAAGTTCCTTTAATTTCATGTCTCTTTTGTCTCCAGTGTCTTAGGGAAACTTAATTATGTTCTTTTAAAAATTCAACCTGAATGGATTTCCTATGCTGGAAAGGTATCTAATAGACACTGAGGATCCATTTAGCTAATTTGTAATTTTATGGGGTGTTAACACCTTTAAAAACCCAATTTTAGGCACAGGCCAAAATATATTTCTTGAAGAGAGCTGTGAACAAGTTCTAAATTTTTCAGAAGTTTTCTCCGTCTAGCCCACAAACTGGTTAAGCTGTTTAATTTTTCACTTTCTTTTTATTCAGTTAAGATTCTACTATCTTAAAGTGAATTGAAAATAGAGGAAGTATCAGGGAGCGTATGAATAGCACATCAAAACAGTAATTAAGGGGAACACATTGACTCTTATTGTTGTCTGAATGGACCATGATATTGACAATATTTAATTAAGAAGTTATAGTTACCATATATAAATAAATAGAATCATTTATGATGTATAGAAGGAACAAGTATTTGAAGGATGAGATAATACTTTCCTACGCAAAATGAAAGACTGTAATTATAGTTCTCTGAAACATTTATCATTTAGCCCCAGCTTTCTCTGCTCATTTCTTATCAGCCCCTGTACAGTTTTCCTTGGTTGAAGGCAAACCCTGCAAAGACTATGTTCTAAGAGACTGAAACGTTGAGGGAGGAATTTGTTTGGTTCTCATTTATTTGGGAGTCAGGGAGAACTTTAACTTTTGACGCTATTCCACATCTCATGTATTTTGTTGCTTGATACTAGTATTTATTTTCTAGTTTTTGCCTGGAAAAAGAAAAGAGAACTACACATTTCCTCCTGTAGTGCCAAGTTTTGAAATAAGCAGTACAGAATTCTCAAGTAGTCCATTCATGATCTATGCACAGGCATATTCTCTGAAGATAGTGCCATTTGACCCTCTTTTTCTTGGATTTTGGATCATTTGCTACATAATGACAAGGTAGGATACAACTTAAATATTGAAAAAGTAATTTTAAATGTATGACTAAATGTAATACTTTGAGACATTTAATAAATTTTGTGTTTCTATCCCTTTGCTTTTCTTTATAAATTTACTCTATATACATGTATCCATGAATAATATATTGTTTGGTTTTGCCTGTTTTTTCACTTGATAAAAATGGAAGCGTACTCTGAAATCTTAATTTTTTTTTTATTTAAAGTTACATTTTTTAAATTAATCCAAGTTAGTGGTAGCCAAACATTTTTCATTGCTGCACAGCATTTCATTGAATGAATATAAAAATTATCCATTCTACTATTAATTTTGAGTTGTTTTCTGTCTAATTTGCTATTATCACCATTCTTGTGTATGTCTCCTGGTGTATCTGTGCATATTTCTCTGTAATATGCTGAAAGTAGAATTATTGGGTCATGAATATGTTCAACTTTATTAGGTGGTGCCAAACTATGGTAGCACTATTAGTTGCTCCATATCCTTGCCAATACTTGGTATAGTTTTTTGCAAGTCTGTTGGACAGAAAATAGTATCCCATTTGTGACTTTGCTTTGCATTTCTTTTACATTTTCTGACTAACGAGGTTGAGCATCTTTACATGTGATTGGTGGCCACTGAGATTTCATCATCTGTGAAACTTTTGTTCCTGTCTTTTGCCCATTGTTCCATGGTTACTTAGCATTTGCTTTATGATTTATAAGAGGGCTTCACATACTCTGAATCTTAATCCTTTGTTGGTTATATGTGTTGCAGATTCCATATTTATTTCCTTTCTTTTTCTTCAGGCTATTTCCCCCTCTTTCAGTTCATCTGTCTGTCTGGATTTTTCTTATCATTATTGCTCCTCTGTCTGTTCAGTCACAAAATGTGATAAAGACTTCACGTCTAACACTGTGGAGGTAAATACTACCACCTGAGCAATCGGTGTACTTTGCATAGCTTGCAAACTGTTTAGGGATGTACTAATCCAGCCATGCTAATCCAGAAAATCATGGCCATGGTTCTCTTTACCTTTTTTTTTTTTTTTTTTTTAAAGATTTTATTGGGGAAGGGGAACAGGACTTTATTGGGGGAACAGTGTGTACTTCCAGGACTTTTTTTTTTTTTTCCAAGTCAAGTTGTTGTTCTTTCAGTCTTAGTTGTGGAGGGCGCAGCTCAGCTCCAGGTCCAGTTGCCGTTGCTAGTTGCAGGAGGTGCAGCACACCATCCCTTGCGGGAGTCGAACCGGCAAACTTGTGGTTGAGAGGACGCACTCCAACCAACTGAGCCATCCGGCAGGCAGCTCAGCTCAAGGTGCCATGTTCAATCTTAGTTGCAGGGGGCGCTGCCCACCATCCCTTGCAGGACTCGAGGAATCGAACTGACAACCTGGTGGCTGAGAGCCCACCGGGCCCATATGGGAATCGAACCGGCAGCCTTCGGAGTTAGGAGCATGGAGCTCTAACCGCCTGAGCCACCGGGCCGGCCCTCTCTTTACCTTTTCTTAAAAACACTATATTTTTGCTTTCATTGTTGTGAAATAATTTTTAAAAATAGCGTATGTGTTATTTTCACGATCTTGTTTAAAAATAACTAAGTAGTTAGAGCAAAGGTTAACAATGTAAACTTCAGAATACAAATTTGACATTTCTGTAATCTCCTAAACTTGATTTGTGTAATGCTTTCCTTTTTACTTGGAATTCAAATTTCTTCTTTCTAAAGGTCACTCCTAACACATTCACAGAGATTTTACTTCTTAATAACAATTGCTCTGTTTTATAAACTCTTTTAATGAGCCATGCTCTTATTTGAAAGTTGGTAAGAGAGTAAATCTTAAAAGTTCTCATCACAAGAAAAAAAAAATTCTGTAACTATGTGTGGTAATGGATGTTAACTAGACATTGTGGTGGTCGTTTTACAGTATATACAAATATCAAATCATTATGTTGTATACCTTGAAGTAATATAATGTTGTATGTCAATTATACCTCAAGTTTAATAAGAAAAAAAAAAGGTCTAAATAAGCCAATGCTCTTTTCCTCCTAACATTTTCAAACTTCCAATCAGTCATACAGGATTAAATAAATATTTAGAGAAACCACCAGAAGGCCTGAAGCCTCTTGGCACTGCCATGTATTCCTTCTTGGATGGGATATTCCTTCTTGGAGGGGATTGGGTCTATAGTTTGTAACCATTCAACACTGGGTACATCAAGACCCAAGTGCCCCTTTTAAAGAACTCGGATATATGTGTTTTAGGTAAAATATTAACCTAAGACTTGAATGAAATTAAAATGACAGGTTCCTGTTGATCAAAGAAAGATACATCATCATTCTGTATAAGTTCTTATGAAATGTCACAATATTTCTGTATTTGAAGAGGATGTAGATTAGGAAGGTTCATCTTATAATTAGAATATTTGAAGTTGACATGTGATTTACAATTTTGTTAAATATCTTAAATTGTAGACACAGGACCCATCAGCTCCAAGTCAAATAGTTGTTTCAATCTAGTGTGAAGGGCGCAACTCACAGTGGCCCATGTGGGGATCGAACCGGCAACCTTGTTAAGAGCACCGCGCTCTAAACAACTGAGCTAACAAGCACCCCCTCCACGGCAAACTTAATGTTTAACAGTATCTGGGTCTCTAACTAACATGGGCCATCACGGTGATTCACTTCCTTTCCTTTTCTATGTGTGATTCTTTCTCTTCTATAAGGCAGAGTTGGATACTTCTCAAGTTACCTGAACTTTCTGTAGTTTCCCACTCTGATGAAATATCCATAAAATGATGAAATCATTAAAATGGAACTGAAAATGAAAATGTGGAGTGAAAACCACAACCTTTACAATTGTCATATTTTGTTTTGGAAGGCTTGTCCCCGACATAAACATCTATTGAGACATTATGACTGAAGAGTAATTTTGGGTTGAAAATACATGTGTACTTTTAAGGCTGATCATGTGCTTAACCTTGAATTTCAAAGAATGTTTCCTAAATGTTTTACAGTGATGTATTTGAATCATTTTAATTCAATGACTGGATCATACCTGTGTAGAATTGACCCTGGAGCCAGTCCCTCTGAACAATATTGAGAGATTTCTTAGTCTTTATTTTTCTCATATATTAATTTCTTTATTTGGCCAAAACGATATTTAAGAGTACACAAACTTTAGAAATACAAGGAAAATAGAGGGATAATAGTTAATTTTGGTAGGCAGCTATGCTCACCACTATACTACCAACACTGGGTGGTAATAGTTAATTTTGGATGTAAGCTCTTACTTGGACGTTAACCACTGTTTGATTTCTAGGACAGTAGATGTTTAGGGAATAAGTGAAATTACAAGGAGAAAAGGGTGTAAGGTAAGTCCAGTGCTTTATGTAACAACCAAATTTCAAGCCTGTGTTTTCTTCATGTATCACTTACTGTTTAATGCATACTTTGAACTCAAACTTTGAGTTCAAAGTATGAATTAAACAATGGTGGCCAGCACTGGAATGGATTTTACTACCTCATTGCCTGCCTTTTTTGCTTGTTACCACTTGCAAGTATTTGCCATTTGAGGAGAATATAGGATAGAGAAGTGAGCAGAAAATGAATTTCATTTGCTTAGCAATAAATCGGACACTACTGGTATTATTAGCTCTCTTCCACTTAACCTCTAAATGTTGAGGTGCTTCAGCAATTGTATTAGACCTTCTTCCCTATTTACACACTCTCTCCAAGTGATTCTGTAACTTGAGAACTCCTAAATTTCTCTCTCTAGTGGTTCTCAACTCTAGTCTCATATCTGACTGTAGACTTGATATCTACACTTGGATATCTCTTAGGTACCTCAAACTCAATATGTGCAAAATGTAGGTAATTCTTGATTTTCCATTCCTGCAAAATACCATTTATTTCTCAGTTACCATCATAGTCACAATCCCCCTAGCTGTACAAACCTAAAACCTGGGAACTATCCTATTTACGTCTTTTCCTATAATTCCTTCATTCCAGTACATCAGCCTAAGTTCTCTGCCTCACTCGGTTTCCTCACTATAAATTTAAAATAACCTTCTTTGTAGTAATATGTTGGGAATTAAATGAGTTAAATAAATGTAAAGTCGTAAAACAATGCCTGATATGTAGTTTGCACAATATAATTGTAGCTTCTGCTATTATATTATATTATTATTATTTCTATTACTTTTTCTCCTCCCAGAGGCAACACCCTGGCCCAAGCTGCCATCTTCTCGCCCAAGGATCAGTGCAATAGCTTTCTGACTTCTGTGCTTCCACTCTTGTTTTGCTACAATCCATTCTCCATATAGCCAGGAATTCCCTTTAAAAACAGAACATCAGTGCCTTCCCGTTGCTCTTAGATAAAACCCACAGCCCATGTGCACGACCTGCTCCTGTCTGTCTCGCTGTCTCGTTGTGCTCCAGTCTCATTTCTGTCCCTCAGACTAACCGAGCTTTTTCTTTCCCTTCAGGCTTTTGCATTTGCTGTTCTATAGCCTGGAATTCTCTTCCTCCAGCTCTTAACATGTCTAGTTCATTTATATTTTACAGGAATTCAGTTCGACTGTCATCTTAGAGTCACCTTCTTAGCCCATTCTTTGCAAAATGGCCTCCCCGTTTCTCTCATACAGTTCATTTTCTTCATGGCTCTTATGATAGTGTGTAATTATCTTACTGGTGTAATTGTTTATTTATTATTGGTCCCACCAACTAGAACATAATTTTTAGGAGAGCAAAGACTTTATCTGTTTTACTTCCTTGAAATGCCAATCACATACTGGGTGCTCAGACAATATTCACCAAAGGAACGATCATCTCTAACAAGGAAGGTAAACTTTGCAGGAGAATCCAAAAATCCATAGTTGAAAATTTTCTTTTTATTTTGTAATGCTGCTATACTAAAGATCATTGTCAATAGCCACTCCTTGAGAATTTTCCCTGCTCCCTCTTTCAAACATATATTCCCCGAAATAGATTACAAAGAAACTTGTCCATCAGTGTCCCAAAGGTAAAAGTAGGTTGTGATTGCATGTTACCATGCACCTTTAATTTCTGCCATACAATAAAGGGGTTGCAGTAGGCCTGCTCCAAGATAATGGTCCAGGTACATACAGAATCCGATGCCTGAATTTTGTAGGCAACCTCTGTCCTGTCCACCCCCATCGTGGAGCGAGCTTGCCTTATGCCAGGTGCAGAGCTGGATAGTGTCCAGAAGATTAAAGACTTTCATTCTCCAGCAGAGGGCAGAAACCATGCAGGCATATCTGGTAATATAATTATTAGGAAATAATAGATTTAATAGTCTGAAATTTCCAGTGTTTACAATAAACCTCAGATTCAGAATAGAATCTGTTGCCGAAGAACTGGGTTAAAGAACAGGCCAGCTTCTCTTTTTCCTCCCATTTACAAATTATTCAGCATAAGGCAGAACCTAATCTTAGCAGTCATCAAGTCCCTTCTGCAGTTGGTTATAAACCCAGGGTGTTAGAGCTCTATCAGAAGATAACCAGCTCAGGTAACTGTACCATGTTACTGCAGCTGTGCTGTTATCTATTAAATGTCAATGTCACTTCCTTGACAGAAATGAGGCAAAGGCTTCAGGTGCTTCTGAAAGAATTTTCACTAGCTGCTGGAAGAATGGTCAGCTTCACATGTAAATTCAGCAGCGGTTACTAAAGGCATGAGTGCATATGTTAATTGAAGAGTCACTTATGATCCAAAGTAGTCAATTCTCAACTTTTTAACTGTCTTAAAGCAGCTCCTCAAAGTTTAAAGAGCATGGAAATCACCAGCATATTGTTTAAATTCAGCAGGCCTAGGGCGAGCACAGATTCTGCATTTCCAAGAACCACCAGGTGACACCAGTACTTCTGGTCTACGGACCACACTTTGAGTAGCAAGGTCTTACAGCTCTCCCTATGTTCTGAAAGGGAGGGAAATTCTTCCACGTTGTCCTCACCAGGGGCTTACATTTTTTCTCTGCACCAGAAGTGCAGGAATACTGATATGGTATCCCCACAGAACTGTCAGCAAACATTCACATTTTCATAATTCATAAACTAATATTCCTAATGTAAACACACATATGTCCTTTAACATGAGGGCAGGTGTGGAGCTAGATAGACATGAAGTGTAGATAGCAGCCAGCTTCAAATTGAGGTGCTTCCCTACTTTTGGCAATCTTTAAGAGCCCCTAACACAAAACCCCGTATTTAGAAATGTTTTCTTTTATATAGCTACAAAAATGCCTCCATTAGTCTCAGAGAAGTCAGACTTATCTTACAATATGATTCTCTCTGAAGTTAAGTAAGTTGTTTGTAGCCAAACTAGTGAAGACCACTGGCAATTTTCTTTTTCTCTTTTTGGTTCAACTAGCATGGATCTTGATAGCTCTGAACAAGATCCTGAAATGAAGGAATATTCTTCTGTCTGTGTTGGCAGAGAAGATGACATTAAAAAGTCTGAAAGAATGACAGCTGTTGTCCATGATAGAGAAGTGGTCATTTTCTACCACAAAGGAGAATATCACGCTATGGATATTCGCTGTTACCGTAAGATTTTATTTTTCCTTTGTAAATCTTGTATTTGTTTACTAACCACTATCAAATTTTCATGTTTTTTTACTGACTAGATGTAATTCCTTTTCAGACTCAGGAGGGCCTTTACATTTGGGAGAAATAGAGGTATGTAAAATCTATTACCAACAAACTCAGATGTTTGCTATTTATATTCTCATTTCATTCTGTATTCAAAAATAATTTACATTTGAGTTTGGACTATATTTTAATGCTTTAACTATAATTGCTAATATTCTAGGAATCCATAGCCCTACAATGTAAAGAAAACCATTTCACAGATGAATGTGAGAAATATGCATGTCTTCTATCCTGGCAATTATACTCTGAAGTATCTATCCTACAAGTATAATTGCACAAAAGTGTGTGTGTGTGTGTGTGTGTGTGTGTATGAGAGGTTCATTGTAACATTATTTATTGTAATAAAAAATTGATGGCAACCTACATGTTCTAACAATAGGAAACAATTTAAACAAATTATGAATAGCCACACTGTAGAATACTGTGCAACCATTAAATTAAAGCAGAAGATCTATATGTATTGGTATGGAGGGAGGACAACAATATATTTTTGAGCTAAAAAAGCAAGTGGTAGAATAACGGTCTAATGCAATCCAATTTTTTAAATAACAAAAATACCATTTGGTTTTTACTTTATACGCTTCTGCGCAGTTTGAAGTCTTTCTAATGAGTATATACTACCTCTACAATGTAATACATACGTGTATATATGTGTGTGTGTGTATATATATGTGTGTGTGTATATACATACCTGTATGCATGTATATTTTGATATACGTAGAGAGAGAGAGAAAACACACTTTAAAGGTTTAACTGAGGAAGGAATGGGAGAGCTGTCTTACTTCCTTGCATTCCCAAACTAGGGGCCTTATTCCTTGTTTTCTACATGATACTCATATCTCTCTCTCTCTCTCTCTCTCTCTCTCTCTCTGTCTCTCTCTCCTCTTCTCTTCTCTGACTGGTATAAAGTACAAGCTTAAACCAGTGCCACACTCTATACTTCATATCTGTCTAGCTCCATACCTGCCCTCATTAAGGATATGTGTATGTTTACATTAGGAATATTAGTTTATGAATTATGAAAATGTGAATGTTTGCTGACAGTTCTGTGGGGATACCATATCAGTATTCCTGCACTTCTGGTGCAGAGAAAAAATGTAAGCCCCTGGTGAGGACAACGTGGAAGAATTTCCCTCCCTTTCAGAACATAGGGAGAGCTGTAAGACCTTGCTACTCAAAGTGTGGTCCGTAGACCAGAAGTACTGGTGTCACCTGGTGGTTCTTGGAAATGCAGAATCTGTGCTCGCCCTAGGCCTGCTGAATTTAAACAATATGCTGGTGATTTCCATGCTCTTTAAACTTTGAGGAGCTGCTTTAAGACAGTTAAAAAGTTGAGAATTGACTACTTTGGATCATAAGTGACTCTTCAATTAACATATGCACTCATGCCTTTAGTAACCGCTGCTGAATTTACATGTGAAGCTGACCATTCTTCCAGCAGCTAGTGAAAATTCTTTCAGAAGCACCTGAAGCCTTTGCCTCATTTCTGTCAAGGAAGTGACATTGACATTTAATAGATAACAGCACAGCTGCAGTAACATGGTACAGTTACCTGAGCTGGTTATCTTCTGATAGAGCTCTAACACCCTGGGTTTATAACCATCTGCAGAAGGGACTTGATGACTGCTAAGATTAGGTTCTGCCTTATGCTGAATAATTTGTAAATGGGAGGAAAAAGAGAAGCTGGCCTGTTCTTTAACCTAGTTCTTCGGCAACAGATTCTATTCTGAATCTGAGGTTTATTGTGAACACTGGAAATTTCAGACTATTAAATCTGTTATTTCCTTCCCCAGGATTTTGATGGACGACCGTGTATAGTTTGCCCCTGGCATAAATACAAAATTACTTTGGCAACAGGAGAAGGACTATATCAGTCTATAAACCCTAAAGATCCATCAGCAAAACCCAAGTGGTGTTCCAAAGGAGTAAAGCAAAGGATTCATACAGTGACAGTGGACAATGGGAATATTTATGTGACTCTTTCTAAAGCATCTTTTAAACATGACTCTGACTTTTATGCCACTGGAGACTTCAAAGTAATTAAGAGTTCCTCCTGATAAAATTACATGGCAATGAAAAGTGTTGTGTATGTTTTGAAAATAACCTTGCTTCAGTACAAAAGATGATTAATTTATTGTTTATCTTTTAAAATCATGTAAATTTGAGAGGTTCAAAAGCACGTGTACTGAGTATGATGTAAGGATTATCATCAGGATCTATAAAATACATTTCACCCATTCCTCTGGATTGATTGGAACCTGAAGGTTATAGGTCTGGTATGTGCATTTTAAGAAGGATGAAAATTATTTGACGTGACTAACGTGAAAAAAAGGTAAAAAAATAAGATCTAAGAAAAATTTGTGGGGAAAATCACAATTTAATGTAGCAGATCTTATCATGGAAGTTTTAATATATACAAAGTAAACAGAATAGTATAATAAACTCTCATCACCCAACTTTACCAATTACCAGTATTGTTCCATTCTTGTTTCATTGATACCTCCATGCATTCCCCATCTCTCCTATTTGAGTATTATTACTTTTTTTGGTAAAAATTAAATACGTTGAAATGCTTAAATCTTAACTGTTCAATTTTTCCAAATGTATAGCAGACTTTTTACACTTCAAAAATGACTCCAAAAATGGGATCAACTTACATGCTGAATTTAAAAATAAGAAACTTGTTAATGTGCTAGACACCAGTTTCTCCCCAGTCAAGGCTGACAGTCTCAAAATAGGAAGACACACACAGCTGCTGCCCAGCCATGGGAGGAGACGTGGTCTCCTATTCAGAGCCAAAGTACTCTGAATGCCTAGTGAAATTTTCAAGTACAGGTTTTCTTAGTTTTGGAGAACTGTGTGTATGTATGTGCAATTAAGTGTTTCATGTTAGTGTTACAGAGAGAAGAGATATGAGGTGGTGTTCCTCAGAGTGAGTCTTTTCTGCTGAGTTGATGTGAAGTTGGTTCAGCCCGCGTTTGCCACACCAGTTATCTGTGGCCAGCACTGCTCTGGTTGTCTGGTGCCCACACGGTACTGTGACACCCTGACTGCAGGTCATCTAAACCTCGGCTGCACATAGAATATAAGCGTTAGTGGGACCAGAATGCCCTAGGATGAGCAGAATATGAACTCAGAGTGAGAAAAGCTGTTTGTGAAGCCTGGAACCGAGTCTCAAAGCACAGTAATCTCCATCGCACAAGAACGAACTAAGGCTCCAAGCCTAATCCTTAACATTCTAAGGGGCCCATCTGGCCTCTTTCATTTGATTAGTGTAAAAATAACACGTGAATAAGGTTGTATCATTAAGGCTCTGCTTACAGAGCCCTTTGCTACATATCATTAATTTCCTTTTCTGATGGAATATGGGTAGCATGAGGTAATATAGCACTTGCTACTCATTTCTCAGACTACTACTAAAGAGTCAGGCTTGGGCATTGCATACATAACGCTGTTTATGGTGAGCAGCTACTCACCAGGTACAGGAAATGTACCATCTCTGGGATGGGTACATCCCAGCCTGTTATATCAGGTGCTAATCCTCCAGTGACCAGTCAGGTCCCGACACGTGGACAGAATTTAAAATGCATGGAAGAAAACAAAGTTCCTTCTGCATCTATTTGTGACCTCTATGAATTGGAAGTCCTTCACAGTTTACTGACAAGTTATAAAGGAATTGATAATAGGCAGACTCAAACTATACACCTGTAGATAGAAAACAAATATCCTTTGAAAAATATCTCTGAAAAAGATATGTAGCATTTTGATAGGGAGGGTTTTTTTCCCTCCCAGAAAAATAATTGAAAAGATATGAAAAGATACTTGAAACAAGTCTTTAATAAACATATAAATGTATTATAAATATATTGATATTATAAACTACAGTCTAACCCGCCAAAGGGTACATTTTCTTGTTCATTTATATATATATATATATATATATATATATATATAGTCTACATCTATATATATTATATACTACATCAGGATTCATTTTATTTTGTCTACCATATAAATGCTTGAGAATGACACTTTATTAGTAGTTCCTCACCCCCCTTTTTTTCAAAGCAGAGCAATCAGTATATGAAAACTAGTTGCCTAGTTTCATCAGATGAAATGTCACTAAATAGATAACTCTTAAGCTCCATTCAGTGATGTGTATGTTCAGATTTGCTCATTCATTCATTTCAGTTGATTGGTCAAACACAGAATGTAAAACTTGAATCTTATTACTTAACTTATTAGCAGGAAGTTTGGGGCGATCTGAAATACTGTCTGGCTTCTCCGGTAATGACCTGTAAGGTTTTGCTTTGATTTCTTCTTCAGGAAACTGAGGCTCGGAAAGAACAGGCTCAGAAAAGGCTTTTCTAAGATTTTCACTCCCATCTCTGTTTTGCCTTATGGATTCTTCTTCTTGGAAAATTTTCTTTACCTTCTCCAGCATAGCATTAACACAGATTGTCTAATAATAAACAAAATGTTTTAAAGTTTCTTTTTAAGCTACTAAACTTACAGGTGGAAAGTCCACTAAAATCTTTAACAAAGTCATTAATCTACATATTGTAATAAAGAAGCACTCCCTTTCAGGGACCCCTGGCACATGATAAACATCACGAGACTGATTCCTTCTTTTAAATATATTATAATTACCATAATCTGGAAAGAAAATTAAAACCCAGTATGATTCAATAAAGAATGCGTTCCATCTTTTCTCAATTCATTAGATATTTTATAGTTTTATACTCTGATTTAATTAAATCAAATATATCCTTTATTCTCTTGATTTAATTGAGTGCAACATTTTCTGAGAGATGGACTTTGTCTCCAAACATGTTGATATCTCAAAGTAGGTTTTTATTTCTGCTTTTTGCCCTGGACTTTGCTTACACCTATGTGTACAGTTGGAAGGGCATGAACATGTTGGTAAGATTTTAGTAAGCTAGTAGATCAATGATTTCTAAGCAAACATGTGTTGCACCTTCCCTGAAAAGAAAATTCCATTCAGTACTTTAAGAAAGTGTCAAAAAACAAAACATATAGAGAAAAATAACTTCAAAAACTGAGAGCCACTAAGAACTGTATCCATTAAACGTATTCTGTAAGTTTACTAACGATGAAGATGATGCCAAGTATTCATGGCCACAAGAATGATAAAGCCCATGAAACATGAGGAGACCTAGACTGACTGACTTTAGTGGAGATGCCTAAAGGTGACATGATTAATTGGCTACACACACTGGGAAGGTTTTCTGAGAGTAACAAAGCAAGGACTGGGGGCTCGGCTTGAAGTGCCTCGATTTCCTCCTGACCTCCTGCCGCCTCCTTTTTGCCGGCCTCCCCCTATGGAAGGGGGTAGGTACATCAGATGCTTTCTTGTACTTCCCTGCAGTTAGCGTGTGGCCACATGACCCTGTTCTGGACAAAGAAATAAAATACGAGGTGTGACAATTAAGTTTGCGAACTTGTCGCAACAATGTTGCTCACCTTTTTTGATATCAGAGGGATTATTCATTGTAAATTTATACTAACTGGATAAACAGTTAACCAAGTTTACTATTTGGAAGTGCTGAAAAGACTGTGTGAAAAAGTTAGATGACCTGAACTTTTCACCAACAATTCATGGCTCTTTTATCAGCTCACACTGCACCCGCTCACACGGCACTGTCTGTGACCAAGCTTTTAGCCAGGAAAGAGATAACTGTATTGAAGCACCCTCCCTACTCACGTGATCTACCTCCCAATGACTTCTTTCTTTAAGATAAAGGAAATATTGAAAGGAAGACATTTTGATGACATTCAGGACATCAAGGGTAATATGACAACAGCTCTGATGGTCATTCCAGAAAAAGAGTTCCAAAATTGCTTTGAAGGGTGGACTGGGTGCTGGCGTCAGTGCATAGCTTCCCAAGGGGAGTACTTCGAAGGTAACCATAGTGATATTCAGCAGTGAGGTATGTAGCACTTTTTCTAGGATGAGTTCACGAACTTAATTGTCCGACCTCGTATGTCTGCTGGGGAAGAGGTCCGGAGGATTTTGGGAAAAGTTTTTTCTCCTATATAAAAAGACTCTCTTTCTTTTGCCTCTACCTATCCCCTCCTTCCTGCTGTGGACACTGATATAGATGTGATACCTGAGCGAACCTAAAGACCATAAAGAACAAACAGGATAGCAGAAGAAAAAGATAGAAAGGCCCTGGGTTCATGAAGACATAGCTCCAATGTATGAACCTGGGAACTGCTTAACTCCATACTTCTAATCAAGTGGGATATTTAAATGTCTTCATCCATTAAACCACTGGCAGGTACTTTCTGTTACTTGCATCTGAGTATACCCAAACCTAGAGCAATAAAACTTGAGGTCTATCACTTCCAGCTGCAAACAGCTTCATCCATTTATTCCAAATATGATCATTTTCCATGTACCCCATGCTGTGAGAAAAGGTTGGGAAACCCTATCCTATCTGATATATTTCTTCTTCTCACCTACAAAAGTGTATCTGTGCCCATTCTAACCACTTCTGTCTCGGAAAATGAAAGGTCTTGATCAAGGTCAGTGGCTGTCTGTCTTTGCTTTTAACCGATACCCTGTCATCTTCCCTATCAATTATTCCCTGCCTCTTCAACTTCTCATTCTTGAGTGGCTCTACCCCTGCAACCTGAAACATGCTCAAGTATCTTCCATCCTAAAATTCAAAATATCCCTGGGACCCCATTTCCCTCTTGAGTGCTACACACGCTCTTCTTGATCAAACCAGAATCTACATTCATGGTTTCATTTTATCATCTTATTTCTGTCTGCCTTATCCCATCACACCACTGAAATAGTCCTCAAGATAAGGTTAAGTCCAACATCTTTACTATTAGATTTAATGGACACTTTTCCAATCTTCATTTTACTTGACTTTGTCGGCTTGTATTTAATACTTAACCATTCACAACTTCCTGAGTCTCTATTTCCCTGACATTGTTTCTCCTGATTCCTTTCCTAGTTTTCTGAGTATTGCCTCTTTGTCTCCTTCATGAATTTCTCCTTAGCTCACCTTAAATGTTGCTGTTCTTCACACTTCTGTGGATTTTCCACTCTTTTCATTTGGCATGGTTCCACACACAGGGTATTAACTTCCAACTTGTATGTTACTTGCCTTCAAAACCATGATTCCAGACCTGACCCCTCCAGGCCTTGGAGGCACACGTGTATATATGACCAATTATCAGGTCACAAAAATTGTTTCTATTACATACATAGAAAATTTATAGCATGAAAAATCATGTTGAAAGATTTCAAGGGTTTAATATTGGTGTTGGTCTAGTTTGTTTTAGTCTCACCATACCCATTTCATCCCACCCATTTTTTGCAGTGTATTTGCATCTTAACACAGTTGAACATCAATTTTGTATGAAATTTCCATTTAAGATATTGAGGACATCTCAAAAATTTAAAACACTTGCAAAATATTTAATTCAGGTTTTTAGAAAACTGAAAAGTAAGTTCTTTTACTTTTTCAAAATGTCATGGATATTTTTGACACTTTGCATTTCCCTATAAATTTTAGAATGAACTAGTCAGCTTACACATACACACACACACACACACACACACACACACACACACCTGCTCAGATTTGCATTGGGACTGCACTGAATCTATAGATTATGGGGAAATTTTAATCTTTATTACTGTGTGTTTCAATATGGTCAACAAATATTTACAAAAATGTGCAAGACCTCTAACAAAATACCATCAAAATTATTAAGAGAAATTAAAGAAGACCTAAATAGAGGGATATAACTTGTTCACAGATTGGAAGAAGGTCTTATTCGACCAGTTATTAAGGCTCATTGTAAAGCTCCTGTAAATGACAGTGTTAAATTGGTTCAAGAATAGACAACTAGATCAACTGTATAGAATAGAGAGTCTGTAAACAGGCCTACATATATAAGGACGCCTGATTTATGACAAAGAAGTGTTCTAGGGCAATAGGAAAAGGGTTTTATTTTTCCCAATAAATTGAGTCAGTTCAAGTGGAGACTAATGGAGGAAAAATTTGACCCTTACCTCATACCAATTCCAGATGGACTATAAATCTAAAAGTGAAAAGTAAAATAATAAAGCTCCTAGAATACATCAGAGGGAATAGTTTGATGACCTTGGGTGTATGTAATTCCCTAATTAAGACATATAAAGCATTTAACATAAAGGAAAAGATTAATAAACTAAACTGCATTAAAGTTAAGAACTTCTGTTTTAAAAGACACTGCTAAAGGAGTGAAAAGGCAAGTCACAGAATAAAGAAATTTGCCCAAATTTCTGTAACCAAAAGAGGGCTCCTTCCTAGAATATATTTTAAAAGTATAAATAATGAAAAACTGGACAACCCCTAATAGAAAAGTAAGAAGAGACTTTAACAGAAATTCACAAAAAAAGATATCCAAATGTCCAATTAATGTATAAAAAGGTACTCAATCTCATAAATAATCAAAGAAATGTAAATTAAACCCACAATGTGATAACACTACATACCCACAAGAATGGCTAAAATGGAAAAGATTGACAATATTAAGTGTCAGTGATGATACACAACAATTGGGAATCTTATAATCTCCTGGGAAGAATTGTTGAAACCATTATGGAAAACTGTTTGTCAATATCTACTAGAGATGAACACATGCATAGTCTATGGGACACCAATTTCACCAAAACACATATACGAAAATATTCATAACACCTTACTCAAAATAGCCCAAACTATAAATAATCTAAATGTTCAATAGTAGAATGGATAGTGCTATCAATAAAATACTACACAGCACTAAAAGTCAACAAACGACTGCTATGGGCATCAAACAAATGGATCTCGATAGTGTTGAGCATAAGAAGGTAAATACAAAAGAATACACAGAATATAATTTCATTTATATGCAATTCAAACAAAACTGTCTATGTAATTAGAAGTCAAAGCAGTGGTTGCCTTTCTAGAAGAGGTTAGCAATTCTTAGGGCAACAAAAAAGAAGCTTCTAGAATGATGATATTAGTTTGTTTCTTGACTTGCAGGGAATATATAAGTTAATAGATTTGTGATAATTCATCAAGCTGTGTACTTTTCTTTTTGTATATTATACTTTTTAAAAAATTTAAAAGTAAGTATAAATGGCAATGGATTAAAAGAAAGTAACCCCTTATAATTTATAAAATCTTTTATATTTTTATCATGCTTTTTAATGAACACTTTTTGAATTACAGCACTTATACCGTGTTTCCCTGAAAATAAGACCTAGCCGAACAATCAGCTCTAATGTGTCTTTTGGAGCAAAAATTAATATAAGACCCAGTCTTATTTTACTATAACATAAGACTGAGTCTTATATAATATAATATAATATAAAATAAGACAGGGTCTTATTTTACTATAATATAAGACCAGGTCTTATATAATATAATATAAAATAAGACCGGGTCTTATATTAATTTTTGCTCCAAAAGACGCATTAGAGCTGATTGTCCGGCTAGGTCTTATTTTCGGGGAAACACAGTAATTCAAATTATACTTTTAAAAAATATTTGTGTTCCTTAAAGTCAGAGACCAAAACAATGGAATTCTGAATTTTAGCCAACTAAGGCACAATAGCTAAAACAAAATGCCAACTAAATGAAAGCAAAACCAAAATGTTTTAACCAAGCAATAATAAACTCTGTAAGAATAAAATAATTTAAGTTATTTAAGCAAATTCGTTTTTGGTGGATTGAAGTAAATTTTTAATGTAAAATTATTTTTTGTAACATGAGACTAGTACCTTGGTTTATGAATAGACTGTACAGTATATCTTTAACATTACATAAAATAAGTATATTTATTTCTAGATCCTAATTTTTTTTCTTTTAACTTACCAAATAAATTAGTGCTGCATATGAAGCATATATTATGCTAGTTAAAGCTGTCTTTGCTGGAAAGGAAATGATTTCAAACAAAGAACCCTTTCTGACCTGTAAAAAACAGAAGAGAGTTTTCTTATTAAAACAAAAGTTTTCAATGTTACAATGTTTAATTTTACAACATTATTGAAAAACGACAATTTAAATATTTATTTCTAAAGAAAGTCATCTACTTTAGATCTGTCTGGGCGTTTTTCACATTCTGAAAATATATTAGTTTATTTTTCTCCTTTTACAAAAAGATACTCTCTCTTGCTAATCCAAACCTATGACAAATCTAGAAAAAACCTTGCATTTCCAACTCTCAATTCCTTTAACTTTTCATACATTTACCAAGTGCTCACCAGAGGGTGCTGCTGTGCATGTTAGAAAAACAGTCTTTTGTTCAAATTCATGTAATCATCCTTTACTAAATTATTCATTTCTTCAATTAAGCAAACAGCAATCAAAATACTAAGCATTTCCTGGAGATTAATGACCACTTGGAAATGCTGATCAGGAGACTGCTGAAGGCCAGCATTAACCTCAGAGGATCACTCAGCCTCAGGAAGTGCTCTGTGCTCAGATCCAGGACGCTTTTTTGAAACACAGAGAAGGTTTACACCAAATAATGAATTTGTCTTCCAGATGTTTCTAGCTCCTGGTAATAGAAGGTGTCCCTGCCTAAAACATAACAGCATAATATATTCAATTTAAGGGAACTACACTCTTATAGGCCACCTCTGTTGCCTTGAGCAGGACAGGAAATAAGGACATTAGGAAAAACATTCCCTGCCTATTCAGCAGTGCAGCGGCAGTTAGCCATGCTTCTCTGAAGGAAGAGCCAAGACCTCAGTGGTTTCAGTAACTCCCAAAAGATACAGGCTGTAGCGAATAAAACCATGCAATTGCACAGCAAAAATGCATGCAAACTAGAAAGAACCATAGGTATGTGTTCACTAAAAAGTTATGTATAATATTGACAACTGAGTTAATGATAGAATGATTAGGTAAATTATGCTATATCCACTCAATGATATATTGCAGCCTTTTAAAAGGTGCTTCTAAAAAACGTGTGATAACAACAGTTTATTGAACAGCATTTATATGGCACTGGTGCCAGGTGCTGTTCTAAGTGCTTGTTATTGTAGTAAACTGTTTTTGCTTATTGCTGTCACTACTGAATGACAAACAAAATTGCCCATCACGATTTCCCTTCTTCTCTCTTAAGAGATTTATGGAATGCTGAAGCTGAGAATACTGTCTAGCCTAGTAGCTAAGAGATGGCTGGGGAAGGGGGTGTTCCATTCTTATTCCCAATTTTTGAGGTTATATACCAACTCCTAGACATAGGAATAGGTAAGGGCAGTTTGAGCCCCCTCTCTCCATAAATCAGTCTGGAAAATTTCCCAGCATTCTTGACTTCTGGAAAGAGTTTCCAGGAAATGAAGCAGCTGTTGCTGTTCCCCTCTTGCTAGAAGAATCAAAATGAGACCGTGCCTTTGAATCCCACTACTAGGCTGCGAGGAGGTGTTTCCTGTAGTCGTAGCAAACAGATGCCGACATTAGGAAGGAAAGCAGATACACTCCAACAAATCATTTCCTAGCAGAGGAAATGATTTGAGTTTGTGAATATATGAATGTAAGTGGGAGGTCCATATTCAATAACTGGTAGACCACATACAATAAAAATAGAAGTGGGGTCTGCATACATAAGAAATTACTCTGTTTCTGTTTCACTGCATCTTTTTCAGATTTTGCCCTTCACCTAAAAAGTAATTAAAACTGATTAGTTTCTAAATAAGTTATGTATTTGATGTATGAATCAAATTCTGAATTGATTGATGAATGATGAATCTGTTGTATATTGCCTAAGGATCACTTTTTCACCATTTTAATGCTTTTAATAAATACTTGCTATTCCTGTGACAAACCATCCCTGTTGAAAATACATCTCCTCCAAAATTCATGTGGCTACTGGCAAGTAGCCTTTTTTCAATTTTAAGACTCACTTACAATACGTGTTTTTCATATTATAAACTACCTCGTTTCATTTTTGGCTGGCTAGGAGCAGGAATAGTGTAGGCTAAATGCTGAGATAAGTAGGAGAAATTTGGTAAATGGGAGGCTTTATTTATATTGTCTTGGCCTAGTTCAAAAATTGTATCTTAACCTTTTTGTTATATTAATGTTATATTATGTGCATATTTAAGTTAAAAGTATCTTGGTATTCATATTATGCCCATATAGTTCTTTTTTTTTAATTTGGTGATATTAACACATAAGATATATGGATATTTCAACAGTAATTCAACATTTGAATCTCTAACTAAATTTCTCCCCCATAATTCAGACTGCCTCATCTCATAAAAGAACTGTCTGTTCATCTTATTTTCACTAATGAGATAAATCACAAAAACAGCAAACGATAAGCAGTTTAGAAGATAAAGATCCACTTATAGATGACCTGCAGGTTGGAGAACTATCAGACCCAATGTAGTTTTTGTTGTCCAAAACGACTTCAATGCGGGACACCAGGGGAGTAATGGGGAGAATTAAGTCAGTAATTCGCAAATAAGTGTTGCAGGAAGTAGACTGATGTTAATAGATAGGTCCAGAAAGAAGAACATGTCTTTGCGTAGCAGCCCACAATCGTCACGGGCACTGGAGCGACTCCGAGCAATCCGCAGTCACGGAAGTGATTGGACTTTGTTTATCCCAGTAGGAACATCCCGTGGAACATTGTTCTTGAAGAAGCTCTTCATCAGGTGGTCCTGTAAAACCTCAAGTGTCCCAACCTCTTGGCCAAATTGGAGAATACGTCTTCAAGATTCCCGTGGTCCTGCTTTCTAGGAATTGTCCTGTGTTCCCAGGTCTTAAATTATACCACCCAAGAGAGCCTTCTGGCAGGCTCTACCAAGGACCTACAGGAGTTCCTGAGATTCGTGAGGTTTCTAGTTTGAACCCTCAACTTGAGTCTACCTGGGATTGTTGGGGTGAGGAGGAAATTTTACTTAGAAAAGCCTCTAACTTTCATCCGGAAAAAGGAAGCACAAGTCACTGGTACCCACCTACCTATGGCACAGGTATTTTAGAGACTGAGGCTTTTCTTCCCCTTTTGCCCCTGTCTTGCCTGTACCACTCCCCAGTGCGGGTACAAAGTAGAAACAGTCATGTCTAATGCAACTGTAAGAAAGATTCTATCACAGGAAGAACGCCTGGTCCTGTGGCCCTGCATTGACCTGCCAAAGTCAACAACCATGTCTGGGAGCTGTCGTGTCTGGCTGAAGTCAGCATTCAAGCCGATTATCTAGGTCACTGCAACTTAGAGCAACTGCAAGCTTCCCTCAGCCAGGCTGCTTACAAGGCTGAGCAGAGGCACCATTCTGTAAGTACTGGTGCTGGGAATGTAGAGAGCCACCAGGATAGTCTCTGGAGTTTTCCGTTCCTGAGGCCCCCTGTAGAACTAGCAGATCTGTCACTGTAATCTCATCTCTGCAGAACCTGGAAGGCTTTCAGGAGCCACCTGACTCAGCACCCATAGAGCTAAGGGCAAAGTAAGTCTGTTTTAACACGACGGCCAGCTGCAAACTCCTAACCCCAACTCCCTGTGCTCATGTCACAGCCAGCAATCAAAATGTCTTCAGGTCACCTGTGTCATTGGGGTCTTTGGAAGTTCATATTGGCATAATATCTTTGACTATATTAAGGTACGTAGGACATGTTCCAGAACTGATCACCCAACCGCAAAGGCCTGGGCAGATTGTCAAGGGAGCTCCTGTGACAGTGTCCACTCTCTAATTAGCTCCAGGAGACCATTAACTGAGCTCCATCTCAGACCACATCAAAAGGCTAAAACACTATGCTAGTCAGAGTCAGTGTCCTAAGGAAAACACTCCTCTATTCTGTGTTCTTGAGGGAGGTAATCTGCCTGACTGGCGATCCCAGCTGCACAATGTCCCATAGAGTTGGGGTAGAACCATTCAAAGTGCCCAGGTAAATCATCCTCTTATCAGCAATGAGACAAGACATGAAAAGGATCTTTGACACATACCTACAGATTAGGTTAACTAGACCGCTTACTCACCTACGTACAGCGATGTCCTCCATGCATCTACAAAGCATATCCTCTTGCATAGTAATTCCAGATTTCACTCCTTTTACTTCTGTACACCACAAAGTTCCACCTTGACACAGGCAGCCTGACAATCCTTGAAGGAATTCATGTTGGAATCCATCCACTCTGGCTAAGCTGAACTCTGCCCCTTTGGGGAGGCAGCCCAGCAGTGTACCAGGGCTGGTACAGCTCCTCTGTGCTATGCCACTTCCCTCTCAGCACACTCGGGACCGTGATAAGCTCCGTTCCCAGACCAATCCTTGACCTCCACCACACCTCACACGTTATTCTGTTGTTTCTTTGACTCTCCAGGCCACTGTCTTCGCTATTCTTACTTCTATTTTAGTCATCCCTGAGACTTTCAGATTGGAGATATCTTGTTTTCTTCCTTGCTACAAAACTTAGTTTCCTCTCAGTGGCAATTCTGATTCTCTGCCCTAGTTAATAAATATTACCCAAGTAAAGCTGCTTCCTCACTCCTTCCTGGCACTGTTCCCACTTGTCTCACCCCAGCTATGTGGAACTACTTACATTTCCTAAGTCATGCTTTCTTTCACCTCAGCATCTTAATATATACACTGGTCTCTTCCTGGAATGACTCTCCTACTTCTTTACCGGGCTCACGTCTCCTTCTTCATGTCGCAGATCAGGTATCACCTTCTACAAAGCATACACTGACTACTCTTTGGAGTTACATGCCCCTTGTGGACGCTTCCATAGTACACTGCACACTGTGATTGTGCGCGTGTTACACTTTACTAGTATTGCTTCCTTGCCTGTCCTCCCCATAGTTCAGAAGGCAAGGCGCGACCTCTATGAATCCCTAGGACCTAAAGTAGGTACCCGGCATGCTTGTGCATATCGGGTTTTCCATAATATTTGCTGACTGAATGAAAAAGTAGAACTATACTTTACTTACTTCCAAAAGAAATTCAACCATTTTATATTAAAATTTCTAAAAGATATTCAGAAGTACAGCGGAAGGACATCTGGTGCCAGCAACATGGCAGACTAAGCTAGTGGAGAACCCCTCATACAGAAAAACCTACAGATTCTATATAAAATTATACAAAACTGAGTTGGGAGAAAGAGAGAGAGAGAGAGAGAGAGAGAGAGAGAGAGAGAGAGAGAGAGAGAGAGAAAATTCCCCTGTGCCAGAACCAGAGAGAACTAAAAGCCAGAGCTGTAAGCATGTTGAGTGGAATAACGGCTGGGGGCTTGAGTTTTGATAAAGACATTGGAGATGAGACTTAGATGCACCCGAGGCGAGGATTAGGGCCTCAGTGAAAGTGGGACAGAACGACTGCACCCACCAGTCCCGGCAGGGAAGGAAGCTGGTCTCCACCAGTGACTGATATCCTAGAGCACTAGCAAAATCCTCCACAAGGAAAGTTCTACCACCAGAAGGGATTTCTAATTTTGAAAAATCCCTGTTGAAGGAAAACTTTCAGTTAAAAGGAAAAAAAAAAAAAAAAGAACTCCAAAGGAAATGATCTGCTATGAGTGAGATCCGATATAGATCACAATCATCAGAAAGATTAGCATCCCCCACATAGCTCAAAGAATAATATTTTAAAAGGCCACAAATAAGTATATTTAACATAATTAAAGAGATTTTTTAAAAGACATAATCTATAAAAGATACTTTGAAGAGAAAAAAGTAGAAATTGGAGTGGGGGAAACACCAAATAGAAGCTCTGGAAATGATACAAATAATGTTTGAAATATAAAACACTACAAGAGCAGATTAGATACAGCTGGAGAGAACTGGTTAACTGGAAGATAGCTCAGAGGAAATTATTCAACATGCATCAAAAAGGGGATAAAGAAATGAAAATATGAGGAAAGTAAACAGACAAAGAATAAAATGAGAAGGTCCTAAGTATGTTTAATAGGCATTCCAGAAGAAGAGATTAGAGAAAATGAGAAAGAGGTACTATTTGAAGAAATAGTGGCTTAAAATTTTCCAGAATCGAAGAAATTATCCTCAGATTTACCAATCACAATGATTCCCAAGTGTACCCATTCTGGAAAGCATTTTGACTCCAGGTAATAAAATCCCTCATGACCCAGCAATTCCTCTTTTAGGAGAATACCTAAAGAGGGTCTCATTCATATGGATAAGGAGTCACTTACAAGAATGGACCACAGAAGTACTGAAGCACTGTTTGTAATACAAAAAAATTGGAAACCGAATTGTCCATCTGTCCAGTAAGAGATAAACTGAGGATTATTTTTTCTTAAAATAGAATACCACGAAAAAGTTAAAATAATAAGTCATAGCTATATATATATAAAATGTTTGGTAAAAAAAAGTTTCAGAAGGATAAGTACAGTATACCTTTTGTATAAATTTTAAATATACATAGAATGATAGAGGCATACAAATGTACTGAAAATATAAATATGCATGTAAATGCTCACATCAGCTTTAGGACAATGATTACTTTGGTGGAGAAATAAAACGGGACAGGATTCAAGCATGGTTAATTATATTTCTGTCTATAAAGGAGATATCTGGAGGCAATACTGCAAAATATTCCTACCAGTGTAAATTTGGGTGAGACTTCTGATAAAACTACCTTATAAATATTTTGAAGAACTTTATTGATAAGCATTTTAAAAAGTCAAGCTATGTCCTAAGGCAATTAGAACAAGAGCACAGGAGAAGAGATTTCATAGGTGTTGATCTTGAACGGATGTCAGAAGAGACAGTTACAGTAGCATGGACCTTAGACGAATCATTTAATCCTTCAACCTGTTTCTCTCATCTCGGGTTCCTGGAGTAAGTTATCACAACCAAGCCCTAAATTTACCTGTCAAACTCAGTGCTGGTCAAGGCAAAAAGGCAAACACGTTGTGTTTTTTGTTCTCATTATTGGATAAAAAGAAACACAAATTCAACTGGAAATAAATTTTTCTGCCACCGAATTTTCATGAGTATTGGAAGACAATTCTCCATGGATGTCTCTCATTCCTGTACAGATTGGGCGTTCTGAGCAAAGGACACAGTTGAATAGCAAACAGCTTTAAGTATTTCCCTCTAGAGAGATATAGAGATGTACCTCCGAAAACATGTCACCGGGCACTAAAAAACAAAGCCCTATCCTTACCCTCCAGAGAGACATTTGATTCTCTTCATCCCTGCCCACCCCCCGGAGGCTGGCAGACAAGCAGCATCCCTATAAAAAGCTGAATCTCCCAATTTCAGGGTTCCTCTTGTGTGATGCAACTTATTAGGAACATGCACAAGTGACATCTGGCTGTCATCATACTGCCCGATGGGAACTGAGGTGTAGGAAAGATATTGACAGCTTTGGTTTGCTGCTTTGGTGTGAGTAAACAATCTGTGTGTCCGCCTCAAGGGCCTTGTGTCGTGTGTGTGGTGTGTGTGTGTGTGTGTGTGTGTGTGTGTAAAGCTGTGGTAGGCTAACTTGTTAGCTTGTAAATAGCGTAAAATCTCAGAACATTCACAGTTCTGACTTAGCAATAAGGAGCAAAACTGGCAGACTGTAAATAATACCATGAACAGTGTCTAACCATGATTTCATATTAAATACAGAAATAGTCTTAAAGGATACTTCTTATGTCAATCCTCTGTAAAACCAATACAGGGAAAGAACCATCAAGGCAAAACATTAGATTCAGAAAGATATTTCAGTGGGAATTTAAGATAATATTGTTCAGCTATGGGTATTTTTTGATGATCTAAAGCAGGGGTGCCCAAATTTTTTTCAACGTTTTTCACCAAGGGCCATATGCGGTAAAATACACAAACAGCCGGGCCACTCACTCAAGGTAAAGTACTGGTTTATTTAAGTAAACTAAATGTATTTTTGGAATTTGCTGCGGGCCAATAAAAAATGGATTGCGGACCGCAGTTGGTCTGCGGGCCGCAGTTTGGACACCCCTGATCTAAAGATACAGGAATAAGGCTTTTTGTGCTGAGAGAATCCAGTGGTTAACAAACAAAAACCACTTTTTACTTTCTCAAACATCAGATATTACAAGAGTGCCTTTTATAAATGCTGTCTCAGGCAGTTCATTGTTGAAATAGCTGATGATTTCTGGAAATGTCAAAATCTTTGGTTAGAGAGAGATTCCTGTGTAATGAATATTTTGTTGATTTTAGCCATATAGCAACCATTTTCTCATCTTCTCAAACAACCCAGATTTTTGTTTGAGGATTCATCTTTTCCCCATTCTCAGGTCGTGTGGTCTGGATGGGGCTCCAACCTCTACTCTAGGGATAAAGCAGGTAATTGAGTACGAGGCCAGTCAGTGAATCCCATTTCCCTGGTGCAGAGGTAAGCTGTTCTCTAAGAGGGAATCTCAGGACCTGGCCAGGAATGCTGGGTCAAGGACTCTCGTTTGGACGGATGAAGCCCTGGAAGAGCTGCAATTCATCTTGTGACCATGAGAGAAAAGTCAGTCTGAGAATGGAGTCAACACGGAGAAAGCAGAGTCAGGAGATGGACAGAGAGAGAGAAACAGGATCCTGAAGGTATCACTTGAGTACCTGTATCCAGTTCTGCCTGAAACCTTAACAATTCTGTATTGTTCAACTACATGAACTAATACATCTCCTTTTTGGCTTAACTCAGTCTGAGCCAGGTTTTGTCTCCCTTCAACAAAAGAGTTAAAACAGATTCACTCTGGGGTTTAGATTCCAGACTTGAAAGATTCCTAATCTTTTGTAATATTTAGAATGTTTTGAATAATGTCCAGATTGAAAAAAAAACAGAGTTCTGTGACATAAAGTTTAGGAAAAAAATTGGTCCTGAAACAGTTTTCACAGCTGTTGGCCTTTAACAGAGGCTCAATGAAACGATCTAGAACATGTAATGTGAAATATACCTGGATACTGATGGGTCTGTTAAAGTGAGCTCATACTTACACAGTGAGTTAAATATACTCAGTATGTTATGTCAATCAAGGATTATCTTGGAAAACATAGGTTATGGGGAAAAGGGAACAAAACAATCATTTTCGAGCTTCACTGTAGGATTTTAGGTTTGACATAACTGGTAATTTGTATGCTTATATTTAGGTTGAACCATTTGAAATTGACAGTTGCATCCAGCTCAATCAAATAACAAGGTAGAAAAGTCTACATGGCTTCCTTTTTCAGATTTGTTTAAACCAACAAATATACTATAGTGAAGGCCCAACAATTCATTTATCTTATTCAACTATTCTTGTTTTACTCGTACATGTAGAACAACCAAATGTGCTACATTTTTCATTTTTAAATCGTGTAATTTCAAAACAGTTTCTATAAAAAGGGTCCATATCCTGTGTAAATGCTACATGGACTTACCTGCATGTTATAGAGGGGTTGCGTCGGTGCATTCACTTCCCTCAGCAGACGATGAGCTATGTCCCTTAACTCTAGAAGTCTCCAAACAAGCTGAGGCTGTAGAAGTTTGGCCACTGATTTGGAGGATGTGGAGATGCTGTTTAACCCTTGAATCAATGTTCCTCGGTTGATCTTGGCTAAAGCGACAGCCATTCTGATTTTGGATGTTCTTTGCACGGGTTCTCTTTTCTGGAAAATAAGCCTTTGAAAAGTGACTGCTGTGTGATTCTCCAGTGCATTATTAAAATCTACTTCAGGCAGAGACTGGTACCACATAACTGTATACTCTGCATGGTCCTGTGTGTGAATATGTTGTGTCCATAATTATATCCCATCCTTTATACAACTTAAATTTTCATATAAATATATATTTTTTCCTTAGAATAAACATCCAGAATTGAGTTACTACCTAAAGATATAAATTTTTCATTTTTCTCTTTGGGTTTATTTACTTTTTGCATTGATTTTTTAAAGAACTCTTTCAAAAATAATTCTTATTCAAATATTATTCAATAACTGAATTATTCAACCAATAATTCTCATTATAAACTTACAAATATTGTCCCAGTTTACTTTATAATTTTTTAATGATAAAATATAGCATACGTACATGATGCACTGTACAATTTAAAGAAAAATAAAACAAGTACCTTATATACTAATCAACAAGCTTAGGAAACGTTTACTTCTAAAAACTTCAAAACTTCTATGAGCACTCTGATAGAAAAAAAATCTGTGGCATTGCCCAAACACATACAGTGCAGTTCTTTCTCTGCTCTACCAGAAAGTGAACCACAGGGAAATTACTTACAATGTGGTTAGACTGCATTCCAGGCAACAGACAAGTATAGTTTCCATTATTCATTTAAGTAATGTTATGAGCTTTTCTGGCTTTTTAGGAGAAGCAACTTTGAATATCTACTCATTATGCCAAAATAGTAAAGTATAAAACATCTTCTAGATGGATTTTTTTGGTCTATAATGGATATCATATATGTGTCGAAGAGCTAACATGCTGTATATTTATTTAGAATGCCTCAACTTTTATCCTGAAGAAATAATTGTATTATTGTTATTTTTGTCACCAAAGTTCAGTACTTCTCTTAATGTTCAGGGTTTGCCACTGGAGATAAACGAAGTTGTTCTAGCCTGTCAATGAGGATGCATTTCTGCGGCATCTGGTGTCCTGCTGTGGTTTCATCTGTTAACTTTACTGGGGAAGTCCCATTAGCTCCCTTGGTTCTCACCCGCCTAGTCCATGCTAACAGTAGAGAATGCAATCTCGACTGTGAGCTGCTACACTGGCTGGAAAGCCAAGCCATTTGAGATCCGAGCAATCCTTACAAGCAGTTACATGGCAGGCAGAGCAAGCAAAACAACCCGAGGGGTAATCACTTGATATTATTCCTACCTTGGTGGTGAGCATACCAGGGAGCGAAACCACATTGTCTGGAGTATCCAAAGCTCCTGCACCTACAGATGCAGTTTCTCTTGTGACCTTATGCTTTGCTGCTGTCAGGGCCCAGGGCAGGCCACCCCAAAATATCCCACCATGGCACACTGACTATTTTGAATTAAAGTTACTTAAGAAATTGCCCGTGCAAGAACTCTGACCTCTCTCTTCATGCCCCAGAAAGAAGTAAATCTCCTTCCTATGTGAAAGGTGCTTTCCCTGCACCTGCTGTTTAACGAGAGAGATGTCCTTGCCACCAGTTAGGGAATTCAGGGCTGAGAAGTGTGTATCAACAAACCTTGTTCTTTTTCTACTAATTTACTACCCAAGCTAAAACTTTGCTTAGAATCCTCACCCAAGTCTAAATTTTTATCTTGTTAATTCTTCACAAATGTATTGTTTCTTTGTCTAAAAGGTATAAAAAGCTGCCTGCTTTGGCCATTTCTCTGAGAATCATTTATGATGATCTGTGTACACCTATTCAATTGGTTTTTCTCCTGTTAAAATTGGTCTGGTGCCAATTTTAGTATTAGTCCAGCGGTAAGAGCTCAGGAGGAGTAGAGGAAGAAGTTTCCCTTCCCCCACACTGTACTGACACTTCCTCCCAGCTCCTCCTCCAGGTGGAGCAGCTAGAATAAGTTTGCTTTCACTTCTGATCCCAATTTACTATGCTTTCATTGTAATTATACTGCTTTCATTATCATTTATAATCACAAGGTGAAGGCTGTATTTCCAGGGCAAACAGGAATGAGATATGTGTAGCTCTACCTTTCCTGAAACCTTATGTACGGGGCCATTCAGTGTTTTAGGGACTCTTCATTTGTGCAGTTGCAAAACATTAACTTTATGCAGTTTCCCTCTCCTTATTTTGTAAGTTTCTTTACAAAATCTTGTTGATCTATACATGTTGGCCTGGATTCACTGACTTTATACGAGTATTTCTAGTAGCCAATCTTGATTAATTCTCCCAAAACACTATATTAGATTGATCCATTCGAGTTTCCCCTCTTTTACAAAATTGTCTTTCTAAATTTTTATCTCTGCAGAAAAATAAGTTTATTTGTAATCGATAATCTGTTCATCAAAACTCTTTTGTGGTGTTCACATAATTTGTGTTGAGCAAAATTTGGCATTGATTATAACAATGTTTTTTAAAAATTCAAGAGTGCCTTATAATAATGCTTTGGCATATTTTGTGTTATCTTTCTCGTTTTAGTCTCATCATGAATTCATGGCTTTTTCCAACAGACTTAATCTTTCCTAATTATTATCATCTTTGTTTCCTTTAATGCTCAAATGGTTACAATTTGACGACTATCTATTCCTTTATGGTTTTTTAAATGCTTTCCTTTTCTGATACTTTCCTAGATACCTCTGAAAGAATTATTACTTCTGGCAACAAAATATTTCTGACCACCTTTATTTTCTCTGCCACAAAACATGGAATCAACTTGTTCTCAAGAAGACCATTATTTCTTTTAAGAAGAATAGTATTAGGAACCAAATGTGGGCACTGGAGTGTGTGTTCGGCGGTTCTACATGTTTCTGGGACTACGAAAGTGACAACAGAGGACAGGCTACTTACATTCTTTTAGATGCAGACTCAGACATTCTTCTTTAAAAAAAAAAAAAAAAAGGAAAAAAGGCCCCAGTTTATGATGAATGAGTCCAAGTAGTTACCTTTTAATTAGCTCCAGCAGAAAAATATTTTTAAATGTCTCCCCCTTTTTTGAGCTAACAGCTTTTCCTTTTTATTATCTATGCTATATATTTTCTTATTAAACCATGTATGTAAAATTAAATGAAAGAAATGTTCTTTTCTTTCCCCTCAAATTTTTTTTTTTTTTTTTTACTCTTGGCCTACCATCCTCAAATTGGTTGCAAAATGTACAGGTTTAGGTAATTCTTTTGTCATCATCATCATCTGAGCACATCAACATATATCAGAAAGGAATTCCAACTCCCAACCACCACTATTACCAAAGACACACAAAGGTACTTAAAGACTATTTACCAAAAGAAACTTAGCATCAATTAATCAGATTGGTTCAAGAATTCTGCTCAAATCACACAGATTTCTCTATTTGAGTCCCATTCTTTAAATATGTATCCTGCTTTCCCTTTCTATTTTCTTTTTTCTAGAGTGATGCCCATTTCTCTATCCTCAGCAGTTTTAATGCTGAACTCCAATTTCTACTACGTCAGCTTTTTACTATCCTATTATCTATAAAACCAGCCTGTCAGCAAATCTTACTCAATTCTTTCTCTGAATATTCCCCAAATACGACCACGGCTCACTGTCCCAGTACCAACACTCAGTCCATTACACTTATATACCACCGTCATCTCTTCTCCTGACTAGTAAATTAGCCTCCTCAAACGGTCTCCCTGCTTCCACCCTTGTCTATTTTCATTCTTGTCCTCAACGTGTCAGCCAGCACGGTATAATCACAGCTTATGTCAGATCATATGTTGCTTTTCTGCTCAACCTCTTCAAGTGGCTTCCTGATGCACTCAGTGTAAAAGCCAAGTATTATATGTACAATGATTTACAAGGCCGTAAAAGTTTGCTCTTTATCTTTCTGGCCTCCCTGTCTTTTTCTGTCCCTTTGCCTCCTCATTATTTGGTGAACTTGTTAGGTATACTCCCATCTCGGGGACTTTGCACTCGCTATGCCGTTCAGGTCCCTCAAGGATATCAAGGTTTACTATCTCACTTCCTTCAAGCCTTAATTCAAGTATGACTTTCTCACTAAGCCCTCTTAGGTCTTAACCATCAATGGTTCTCCCTATCCCTACCCCTACTCCATATGCCTTCTCTGCTGTAGTTTTCTTCTCCTTAAGAACTACCATTGACATACGATGTCATTTATTTTCTTTGTTTATTGTTTCTCTACTTGACTAGGACCTTTATGTACATAAGTACATAAAGTTCTATGACACTGTTTTACATCCATTTGGCTTACGCATTTTGCCCCAGGGACTAGAATAGTGTCTGGAACATAGGAGGAGCTCTATAAATGTAGCCAAAATGAATGCACGAGGAGTATGGGAAAAATATAACAAGCTAACATTGAGAAAGATCAGAGAAATATACCAAATATTAAATTATAAACCGCCCAGAAAGTTTTCAGTACACAATGTGCTCTGTAACTGTCACAATAATGACAGTGCCCCACAAGAAACAACTTACCAAAGACAAAAATATAGTTCAATTACAGAACATTCTAGTTCCACTCCTACTCTCATATTTAGAAACCCCAATACAAGTAATTTCCAGACATCACTGGTGCATCCCCAGCAGTTTTTGTTCCACGTTAAGAACAAACAAAAACACAAAACAGAGAATTCAGAAAAGTACATCGACAGATGTATAAATCCAAATTTTGTATGGATTCTAATAGGTTTTGTCTATCATTCCTAATTTTGTAGTAGACAGTAAGCGCAAGGGTAATTACAGACTAAAACACATAATCACGTTTCCTAATTGAAACCCACAAAAAGTGATCCTATTTACCACAAATTTTTCTCATTCAATTAAATCATCTGAATTAAAAAAAATTGAATTCTCCAATTGTAGCATGCATTTTTCATTTGTTCAAACTTAAAGATTTACTATTTTAAGCCCTACATCCTCATATGGAAATCATTTCAATGGCAACTGTAAATCTTAAACACTTACTTTTTACTAAAGGAAGCAGATAAGGAGGCCACTGGGCTCCGGGCTGGTTAAGAGGGAGGCAGTGGAGAGTACAGGACGTCAGAAGCCACAACCTCAAGCCAAGAGTCTAAAATTAATTCTCCCCAGCCCCAGAAAAAGAGTCTTTTCTTCACAATCTTTAGCCATTAAGACTATGTAATAACCATTATTCTGGGTAGATTCCTCTATAAAATTCCACCATCACTCCCTTCAAAACTTTTTTTTTGTCCTCCAGGACAGCAAGATGGCTTTTTCCTAAGTAAATGCTTAAAACAATAATTAAAAAAAATACTAATCACAAAATTTAGAGATTTAAAATACAACAAAATACAACCCAATTAATAAAGCCCTCTAAGAATTGTATTCTTAAAACGATTCCTTTCAGTATGTTTGGGGACCATCATGGAAATAATAAAATTTGCAGCATTCATAATCTGTCCTTTCGAAATAATCTAGTTAACAATGGTGGATTAGCATTGTTTTCTGGTCAATTTATTTTGAAGAGCAAATAATTTCAATGTGTTACGATATCCCCTAACTACTCCACAGTAAATGGTGGGAAAAATAACAATGTTCAGTGTTTTAAAAACAAGAAACTATGTTTCTATGTTTATATTCTTCTCTGAGTGGGGTAAATTTCTTATAAGTACATAAAGGACTTCAATGAGTTGGAAATTGGAAGATAAGAGTTCTTTCTTTGTGGATCAGAATATTAATCTATTTCACCAGATAGCACGCTATGGCTCTAGTGATAATGAAGCTATGCAAACGGTAAGACGCGACGAAGGGAGTTGCAAAGAAAGTTCCAACTTGATTAAATAAAACCCACTTTCTCTAATGTTACCAATGGTGGGAGAATCCCAACTAGAAAGGGCAACAGGGCTTTTGAGGCCTGTCTCTGGTTTCCTAGCTTCTCCCTGAGACTCTCTCAATAATTACTGCCCCTACTGTGCCAGCCTTAACCATTTTACATCCTAGACCAAACATGGTCACCTGCCCATCTCTTTCCTTAATACTCCAGAGCATAGACAAGAAAAGTCTCCAATGTTTCAAAGACTTTATATACCAAGACCAGAGGAGTGCAAAGAGGGGAAGCACTTAGACACCAAATCCGAAATACAGAATTATAAAACCGGGTTGCCCTCTGGAGCTTTCACGCCTTATCCTATTCTGCTTAAACGACCGCCATCTGGATGCCATATTACCACTGACTGCCTCCAGGTACCTACACTTCCGTATCACCCTTCCCCAAAGTCTAGACTCAAGATCCATGCCATTTATTTAAATCTACGTGCCATTCTGGGAACAAGCTGTTGCATACTTTTTGGCCTCACACTGCTTCCTTTGGAATATTCGTTTCTTCTCCTACCCACTTACATTATCCCTTTCTTCACCTTGAAAACTCCATTCATCCTTTGAAATTCAATTGAAGCATCCTTTCTCCAGAAGCCTTCTCTGCCCATTCTAGGTAAAGTCATTCATTCCTCTAAATTGGGTATGTATGCGTCTTACCACATTTCAATGCAATTGCTTGTTTACAACTCTGCCTCCATTAGACTAATCCCATTGACTGGAGGAATCCTATCACGTTTCTCTCCGCATTCCCTCTTCCCAGACTCAGGCAATAGTAAGTATTTAGTAAATGTCTGATGCCTGGTTGTCCGGATAAATAGCTCTAAAAGGTAGCTCTAATACCTCTTCTTTGGAATAAAATATACAGATTTTATGATGACCATGTTACTCACAGTGCTTTTTTGTTTATTTCCTCAATGTTTGACATTGCCAAAAAATCTGTTACCTGGACAAACACACTGTTGCTGTACCGTGCAACATATTCCATTCCAACTGTGGTCAAAATGACTGAAACAACACTTTTCCATTAAGAGCTGTGTACTTTTGAGTAAATTAGGTTACATGTGCCCCCTAAACGAGACGTTACTTTTTCCTGAACATATGTCTCTTCCAAACTCTCCACCTAACCCTTCTTCCAATCCCAATATTTTGTGTCAAACCCTTTTTAGAACAAACATTTAAAACATATGCTTATATATATACTTTGTTAAATTTATATCACTATTTTATTTCCATATTAAAACACACACCCATACAATACTTATCTTTCCATTGTTGTAATTTATGTCAGTTATGTTTTTTCACAGATTTAATTGCCATAGATTTTAATTAAAGTATATCTAGGTATTTTTCTGATTTTACATTAAGCCAATCTTAAGTAAACCACATTGCAATTGTGGCTATGAGAGAGTTCTAGATTTCCAATCTAATAACTCAGTAACTGTCTTTAAATTCAATTTATCTATATGTACTTCCTTGTCCCCAATTTCTCCCAATAAGAGTTGAATTTTGTTTTCCTGAAGTGAAATTAATGTTTTCCTAAGCTTCAAACACTGATCTCAAAATCAAGCATAAATAATCGGTATACTAAAAATACAATATACGTTTTATAATCCTTTTCAGAGTTATGAAATCACATTACCTGATTAGATTGTGATAATCTTACGATGGTAGGGAATTCATCTTTAAACTCATCTATAAGGTCCATGATTGCTTTCTGGATCCCCTCAACTAAGAAAAAAAGAAGTTAGAAAAAAAGTGCTGTAACTAAAAACATCCCATAACCATAATTCAAAAGAACCTCAAACATGGGGTCCACTGCCTAGGTGACTGGAAAAGCAAGACTTGATTCCCAGTTTCCCAAATCCACATCCCCTTTACAACAAGACTGTATATACTTTTTCCAGAAAAGTTCTTCAACACCTGCCCGCATATCCACCCAACAGGTTTGATTGGCATGATGAATTCTTGCTGGAGTTCCTAGTGCTTGGCAAGCTTGCAGGCGTGGGCAGTGCTTGTCCTTCTCTACCATTCGTGAGGGGTGAGGGCAGCCTTCCGCTCAGGAAAACAGGCAAGGGCGGCACCTGTAGCTCCTCTGTCGGAATTCTTTATTACTGCACAATGGGCCTCTGAGAACTTGTCACAGAATCTTCTGAAATCACTCTGGCAGTGAGAAGAAGGGTGAGTTTTGAGGCAGAAGGAAAGGAGAAAGGGGATTGGAAAATGAACCACACTACGAATTTCTACAATATAAATTGAATTTTGTCCCAATTTCTGCAGTGATACCTCAATTCATGGATCATCTGAGAACAAAGCTCCCTTGAAAAGAGTTGGCACATGCTTTAAAAGAAATGCTTCACATATGATGCCAAGTGGAAAAGAAATACCAGCAGTGAATTCAGAAAGAATTCTGAACAGATTGCTTTTCCTTACCCAAATGAGGATCCACCAGGCAAAATTGTGAAGTCTTTGGTTTGTCTGCTTTAAGAATCTCAACCTTTTTTCTTCATCTGTTTTCCCTTCTAGTACTCTCCCACTTCGGATGATCATTATTTTCCTCTTATCAATCTGGGAAGAACTGCACATCATGAAGGCTTGATTGACTACCTAGTTTTATTTTAGTGTGGATGAGTTGAGTTGGTCAACTCAAATCCCATTTTAATTTGAAGTCTTTATATTTAATCGTAGCTGCATGGTTTCCCCCAGTCAGCATAAACTGGCTGCTGGAGGTCTATTTGTGGGAAGTGCTTGGCAAAGAAATGTGCATCAGAGGACCCCTCTAGCACATGCAGTCTGATGCTTTTAGCCCTAATCGGCCTAAGAACACCCTCCACCACAGCTCAACCACCTCTCTTAACTTTAACAGAACGTGCTCTCCTCCATCAGAACCCTGATGCTTAAGATAATCGGTCATGCCCTCAGTATTTGGAAAACGAGATCCATTGCCAGAAACCAGATTGAAGGGGCTTCTACTGGCCTCTGACAGGCTGATTTGAACTTGACAGTAGCAGGGTCATCATGCTAATCAGTGGTCATGATAGCATCACGAATTATGGGACAAACAAATATTACATGTCTCCTAATATAATGCAGTATGGAGTATATACCATCTATGACATATCCTAGCCATAAATGTTCCAACTTGATCTAACTTTCAGGTCCGTCTTCCAGTTTCCCAGAAATACAGGAGGTAGACAAACAATCCAAATTGGTGCTTCTCAAACTGCAGTGAAGAAGCAATACTTTTGTAAATTAGAAATGAATTATAAAAAAAAGGAAATGTATGTAAAAAAAAAGATAATTTTTTGTCTATTTTAAAATATTTATACAGTCAAATAAAGGTATCTTTACTTTTAAAGCTTCTGGTTTTCCTGTTAAGGAAGTTTTTCCAGGCCCTAAGTTATATGCATAGTCTCCTAAATTTTCTTCTGTTTTCTTTCTTTAAAAATTAATTTATTATTTCAACATTTTCAATCCATTTATGCTTCATTTTTAATAGGCTGTTATTTTCTTCCATCCGAATATCCAGTTGTTTTAATACCACTGATTAAATAAACTATTGTTTTCTTAATGATACGAAATACCACTTTTGTTACACACACACACACACACACACACACACAGATATTACAAACTATTTCTGAACTTTCTATTTTCATCCACTGATATATTTGTTTATTGCTATGTCACTACAATGCTGATTTGATAAGAGTGGCTTTATAGTATGCTTCGATTTCTGTTAAGGAAAGTCTCTGCCACTCTTCTTCTTCTTATGTTATGTCTAGCACTGTGCCCACCCCCAAAACCCACCACTCTGGCTAATCTTGGTTTTTCCATGAATCTTTTGGATTTTCTACATAATTCAGTATCATTGGGGAAACCATCATTTTATTGCTTCTTTTTTCATGTCTATACCAATTATTTCATTATTGTATTTAACTGCATTCATTAGGACTTCCAAAACAAAGCTGAATAATAGTGATTACAGCAGGATAGATAGCCTATCTTCTTCCTGTTTTCAACTAAATGGCTTCAGTATTTTACTGCTTACTAAAAACCAATAGCAAATGTTATTCTAAACAACCTTTATCATATTTAGTTTCCTTTCATTCCCATTCTGGTTTTGTTTATTTCTATTGGGAATGGCTATTGAATTTTACCAACTTCCAGTTCATAATCTATGGTTATGATCACTTTTCCCCTCAATTAGTTGATATAGTAAATTATTGGAAACATCATAGCATTCCTGAAAAAAGGAATTTGTAGTGTATTATGTAGTGTATATGTAGTGCATTATTCCTTTGATATTTTGCTAAATTTCATTGCTAACATTTCATTTACACTTTTTTCAACTATATTCATAAGTGAGATTGGGCCATAGCTATTTTTTTGTACTTATCAGGTTAGTATTAAATTTATGTGCATATGAATTGAGAAGGCTTGCATCTTTCAGAAGTGTCTGGAACAATATCAGAATTATTTGGAATTCTTTTTTCATTCTTAGCCTTTCCGTTTTTTGAACAGAGGTATAATTTACGTACAATAAAATTCCTTATCTTCTTTTTTTAATGCTAGCAACTCAGTTATGAAACTATTTGATCCTGATATTTTTTAAAAGCTATATTTACCAACTTTTAAATTTCATATATGTCTATTTGTATATTGCATTTTTCTTCTTCCTGGGCAGTTTTGATCATTTATATTTTATTAGGAAATCCTCTTATATAAGGTATTCAATTATGTTGTCACAGAGTTGCATGTAATTGTTTTAATTTTCTGGATCTATATTTCTAATCTATATATTTTTCTTCCTCTTTTTTCTTTAATGCATGCTCAGGATGAATTTAAGATAAGTGCAAAATTTCCTTGGTTTTAGTCTTTCTTCTTTAATAATAAAAGTACTCTAAATATATCTTTCACTTTATCCCATAGATTTTGAAAGAAGAGTTCTTTTCAATGCTTCCTTTGATTTCCTTTTTGCTCCAGAAGCCATCATAATTATGTTTTATAATTTCCAAGTAATTAAAATTCGATACTCTATTATTACTGGTTTCTACTTGATTGGCTTTTAAATCAGAGAACATGTCCTATAAAATCTCCACTTTCCTGATTTTAAGGTTTCCCTTGTGGCCAACTACATGACCAAATTTTTATAAATGTCCTAAGTCATAGAAAGGAAACATGTTTAGTCAAAGAATGTAAAAATATAATAAATTGAGTTTATTGGTTGTATTATTCAATCCTTTTACAGGTCACTACTATTTACCTATTAGCTCAATTATTGAAAAAGAAATGTTAAAATCTTTCACAAATTGTGCTTTCATCAAGTTTTCCTTGCATTTCTCATTGTTTTCATATTATATCAAGTGCTATCAAGGATATAGAGCTCAGAAATTCTCATGTACTGGTAGGACGAATGTAAGCTGGTAAACCTGCTTTGAAGCCTACTTTAATTATCAAGTACAATTAAAAAGATGCATAGCTATGACCACCAATTCCAATCCTAGAAATATCTCCTAGACATGTACTCGAATGTACTAGAGACATGTACTAGAATGTTCCCTGCTGCACTTGTAACATCACGAAACTGTAAGCAACCCAAACACCCATCAACTATAGAATAAATAAATAAATAAATAAATAAATAATGTATCCATAATGGTTACTATACAGAAGTAAAAAGTGAATTACAGTTACACGCAACATCATGAATAAATCTCAGGAATGTAATAATTTTGAATGAGAAAAAGATACAGAAAAATAAAGTACAGTAAGATTCTATTAATATAAAGTTCAAAAGCATTCAAAACTGAACAATATGTTAGGAATACACACATATCTGGTAAAACTATAAAGAAAAAGGCAAAGGAATGACAACAACGATAACGATATTGGTTGCTACCTCTGAGGAAGGGTTGAAGAAATGGGATTGGACAACAGCGCATGAGGGATATCGAACGTAATGATAACATGATTTTTCTAAAATTTAACCATGTGTACAGATGTCAGTGTACTATAATTCTTTATGCCTGACAACAATTTATAAATATATGTATCTTTTCAATATTAATAAAAACAATGAAATGAAATAACCTGGTGAACAAATTGGTGTAACAAGTTCAGTGAAAAATTATGTTTAAAGGCTACTGCAGTATAATGGTAAGGGGACTTCTTTCATTCATTCAATATTTATTGAGCGCCTACTATGTGTCTTCACTGTTCAGCACTGGGGATTGGATAGTGAACCAACCAGATGAAAACCCTTGCTCTACTGGAGCATACCTCTAGTGGAACAGACTCAAACTACTTATTTGCTATTTTCTATGAACCTACAGCAGCCATTTCTTTCATCAGTAACTTACTCAGATTTTGAGGTGAATATGTCACAACAGCATTCTACATGACACTTGAAAAAATTAACTATATATGATATAAAATATTCCTCTGCTTGAAAAGTAGATCTCATTGTAGCTTTAGAAAATTTTGTCATAAATCTATTGTTTAACTAAAACCTTTCTTTTCAAATCTGTAGTCATCAATAAGTGTTTTTGAGCAGTTACATATCTTCTAATAGACTCCTCCACCTTGGAAACAGGCGATCTATAATTGAAGCATTTCAATAAAAGCAATATTAAATACATTTAAGTATTATTTTTATGGCCTTTGGTTAGAAGTCTTAGATTTATTTACTTATTTACTTATGTTGTAACCTCTGCAGAGCATGACTGAAAATATAGATATTGTATTTTCGTCCCTTCACTTAATTGCTTAGATACTTAAGCAGCTCTCCCTGGTCAAACCAATAATGTTCAAACAATGAAAAAGAAAACAGGTTATTCCATGTAATTCGACATAATCATAAGAAAGACAATTGTTATGTTCACTCAACAGTACTAAAAATGAAACACTAAAGGATGCATTCCACTTTCTTTTGATCCATCACTTTGACAGCAAGTTGATGACACCTCTTTAAAGCTGAGCCAGACAATTCAACATGTACAAATTTATCTACACTCACCACGAGACTACATTTATTTTCAATCAGTGTCAGCCAGTCTTCTTAGATATTTCTAAGTTACTTTGTACAAAAATAATTCTTACATATTAAAAATTTAATAAATTTCTCGCAATCCTACATTGTAAAGATTACATATAACACATTAATAATAATGCCCCGTATTTTAAAATAAAGTCTTCCTGGCCAATGATTTAAATTGTATCTGCCTAATTTGTGGTTTTCACTCAATTTTTTTACACAAAATCAATAAAACTCAAAACTAAGTATGTCTGTGTTATCGAGGCAGTTAGAGGATTGGGAAAGCTAAGAGCTATTTGTTTTTTCTTTTAAAGGGATGTAGTAAAGGCAGATTTTTTTTTCAGATAGAAAACAGAATGGTTATGTGGACCACACAAACGTGTTACTATCTGTATATACAAATGATGAACCAGGCTCTGAGAAGTTTAGAAAGTATCCCAAACCAGCAAGTGGCAGAGCAAGGACTTTTGCATAGATTCTTTTTTCAAAATTTTGAATTCTTTTCATCACACATACTGCTTCTCTTAGTTGTAGTGAGTGGCTTTCAAGACCAGGAAGAAAAGTGAAAGAATAACATTAGGAGAAATGCTCTATTTAAGGTTGTCTAAGACGTGTTTTAAAAGATACGGATTAACAGAAATTCTATTATGGATGGCTTTCACCTTTTCGATCAAAATCTGAGTGTGCACTATGTGTCAGGCACTTGGGATACAAAAATAAACAAAAAAAGTCCTTGATCTAAATAAAGGTGCACGCAGTATAAAACATACGTTCCGAGATGATTCCAATAAAATATTTTAAAATCAGTAACAGACATGAAGAGGATGTTACCAATGCAAGCAAGAGAAAGGGTGCCAACTTGGGCTGGCCAAAGTCAGAAAAGATTTTGTTTGATAAACATGTCAGGCATTGGGCGGGAGACTGGGGACGATGATAAATAAGACAGGAATTGCAGCTCTCATGGAGCTTGTGTTACCCTGAGAGAGGAAACAGCAAACAAAGGAGGTCATCCTGTGTAGGAAGAAATGCCATAATGGAAATGAAATAGACCGATGTATAGGTAAGACTGGGCCACCACTTTAAATTGGAATGTCCAAGAAGAACTCCCATGAGACAGGGAGAAACACCTGAGAAGTTAGGGGTATATGCTGCTTCAAATCGTTATTGTTTAATATGTGGGGCAAAATCAGTTAAGTTTAAAAAAAAAAAAAGGCAAAACAACTAAGCACCTTTATTCTACACAGAGTTTGCTTTGAGGCTAATAGTGTAATTTTGCCCTCGCTCAAAATCTATTGATTCAATATCATTTTTCCCCCGTTTGAAAATAACGAGGAAAGATCCCTGTCGAAGGGCTGCTCTCAGCAGAGGTTGGCGGGGCTGAGGGGTGGGGTGGGGAGGGCAGCGAAGCGCCGCCTGCGCCCTCACCTCGCCCAGCTCTCCTGGCAGTGTGGGATCCCAGCGAGGCTGCGGGCATCTTGCGCTGGCGTAGGTCCAGGTGCCGGGCGGAGGCTGCCACCTCTCACTGGCGCTGGGACACTTCCGGGGCATCACCTCCCAGGCCTCGGTGGCCTTTTGTGCTGCAGCCTTGGCCTCCACCTGCAGCCTCCCACCAGAGCGCTAATGCAGCACCCCAATATCCACCTACACCCACTTCCAAACACTTCGATCGGAGGCCTTCAGCCGGTCCTCACAGGCCCCCTGGCAGGTGCGGTGACGTGTGACTCGACAGGTCATGCACGGGGCGAAGCAACCCAGAGGTAGCTTGGGGCAGACAGGAGCCTCCAGGCCCAGGGAGGCTCTTGAACCACTTGAATCGGAGTTCTGGTACTCGGGGCCCCTCCAAGTCCCGGATGTGGCACAGGCACCGAGGGGTCGTCTTGGCTTCTCCTCCGACTCACACCCCCACCCTCAACTCTAGGCACCCTCAGAGCCCACGCTCCTGAGACTTAGATGCCATCCCGGAGAACTGCACTCCTGTCTAAAATCAGAGACCCTCAGGTCACAGGAAGTTTAAAGTTTGGCATATGGAGAAGCGCAGATCATGCAGCATGTGGTTGATTTGTATTAAAAAAAAAAAAAAAAAAAAAAAAAAAAAAAAAAACGAAGGCTGGAGGGACAAGAGTCCTGTCATCCATCATTTTGAAGAAAAATAGATGATGGTTTTAGGAATAAAGTCCAAGAATACTGCCCAAGAAAGATTTAATCCTAAAAGGTAACCCCTTTTAATTTTTGTCAACCCAGTATCCCTTATTTTTCAGAGGTTTCTTCACACAGGGCGTTGTCATGGGAGAAGATGAAACCGTTTGCCCATTTCACGTTAATGTGTGGTTTGTGATGCATAATTTATGGCACACTTTCAAACACACCTCTTAATCGTAGCTCACACCCAACTGACTGCACCGAGCAAGGTGAAACTTGTCACACACTGTTACTAAAGTTCAACGTGCCACTTCCCGTGTTGAAGATCCCTGCCTTTCTGTTGGATGGCACTCGGCAGACGCATTCACTGTATTTTGTGATCACAATGGAAAGGCTCCATATCACACATCACTCTTGGTACAGCAATTTCTGTCCAACAAAAACATTAGAGTGTGTCCTCATCTAACTTATTCACTGGATTTGGCCCGTGTGACTTCTGGCTCTTTCCCAGTCAAAATGACCACAAAAGGTAAAAGCTTTGAATGATTCAGGACTTCAAGGCAGCCACAACAGCGCAACTAAAGACACTCACGAAAGTGGACTTCCAGAACTGCTTCAGAAAGTGGCAAGAATGGTGGGAAAAGTGTGTTTGAAGTGAGGGAGAGTATTTTGAGGGGGACTAATGGCAATGTGTCTTTTACTGTAATAAATATTTTTTATATGAACATTCACTGTATTGTTTGATCACACCTCGTACATGTGACATAGGCTACTATATTTCAAAATGCATTTGTGTATCTTATAATGCTGTTACAAATACTATCATTTGGGAGAAAAGGATTTATAGCTATGAATAACATAAAAATTAAGACATGTATTATCAACTCCTGAATAATGCCTTGCAACTTTACCATGTGAAAAGCCAATAAATGTATTACTAGAACAGCAATTCTTGAACTTGTTGGTCTCAAAACCTGTGTACATTCATAAATTATTGAGGAACCCCAAATAGCTTTTGTTTATGTGAGTGATATTCATTGATAATATCTTATTAGAAATACTGAGAAATGTATAACATATTTATTAATCCATATGGTAGGGAGCCTCTAAGATGGCTACCAATGATCCTTAGCTCCTGGCATTCATGCCCTTGTGTAATCCCCTCCCTTTGAGGGTGGGCTGGATTTATTGACTCCTTTCAAAAAAAAAGAATAGCTAAAATGATGGGATGTCACTTCCAAGATTAGGACACAAAAAGACTGTGGCTTCTGTCTTGCTTGTCTCCTCTCTTTCTTTCTTTCAATCTCTCTGAGGGAAGCTAGCTGCCAAGTTGTGAGTTGCCTATAGGAAGACCCACGTGATGAGGATCTGATGTTTCTGGCTAAGAGCAGCGAGGAACTGGGTCTTGTCAATAGCCAGGTAAGTGAGCTAAGCAGCAGCTTGTCTCTAAGTGAAGCCTCACGATAACTGCAGCCCTGCTGACACCTTAATCATAGCTTTGCGAGAGTCCCTGGGCCAGAGTTCTCAATGACGCTGCACCGGAATTCCTGACCCACAGAAATGGTGAAATAATAAATGTTTACTGTTTTAAGTTGCTAAATTTGGTGGTAATTTGTTACACAGCAAAATATAATTAATACAAGTCATTTACAAATAATATTTTCTATGGAAAATAATGATGTTTTCTAAAATGAAAAATGTGAGTGATATTGTTCTCAGTTTTTTCAAATCGCTCCAATGTCTAATTTCATAGAAGACACCTGGTTTCTCACATCTGCTTCTGAATTTAATCTGTTGCAGTACATTGTTTTGCTTGAAATACATAAACAAAATCCAGGCTTACACAGACATGTAGTTGTAAAAGGAAGGAGTATTTTAATAGTCTTTCCTGATAATTGTGGATATTCTTCTTTGCTCCTACACCAGCATTCAACAAGTGGTAGTTTCTTAAAGGGTAGTTGTGATGTAGAACCATATACCTTGTTAAGTTAAAATTTATTGGTGTGTCTTGTACTTTGAATGGATCTTTTACTGACGCATGATTAATCATCTGGATAATATTGGTTCTTTGAGTTATGCAGATCTTCTATTGACACAGTTCATTATACAACAACCTCCCTGCCCTAACCCCCCCAAAAAAAACCCTTTTGTTAATATCACCACTGCTTTTAGCAGAAAAGTCATTAAGTTTAGGGAAGTTATTGTATTAGTTATCTATTATTGCATAGCGAATTACTCCAAATTTAGCAACTTAAAACAACAAACTTTATGATCTCACCATTTCTGTGGGGCAGGAATCCAGGAGTGGCTTAGCTGTGTGGTTCTGGCTCAGTGTCTTTCAAGAGGTTTCAGTCAAGCTGTTGTCTGGGCTGCAGTTATTTTAAGGCTCAACTCAGAGACATGTACTTCCAAAATCACTCATGCGCTGTTTGGCAGGCTTCAGGAGGTCCATTTCCAAGTTGACTCACATGGTTGCTTGCAAGCCTCAGGTCCTTGCCATGTAGGCCTCTCCACAGACTGCTTGAGTCTCCTCATGATGTGACAGCTGACTTCCCTGTCCCAGGGCTACCTCACAACCTGGCAGCTTATCCCAATGAAGAGTGATGAGACAGAGAGAAAGAGAAAAAGAGAGAGAGAGAGAGAGAAATAAGAGAGCCCATCCAAGACAGAAGCCACAGTCATTTTATAACCTAATCTCAGTATGACAGCTCATCACTTCAGCCATATTCTATTCACTAGAAACAGTATAGCCCACACTCAAGAGGAAGGCAACCAAGCTCCACCTCTTGAAGGGAGCTGTATCAAAAAATGTAGAGACATATCTACACAACCACTACAAGTTGTCAAGCCCATGGTGCCAGATGCAAGTTTTCCTAAGTTCTAATTTAAAACTCAAATTTATCATTGGCAATAAATACTGTCAGTTGTTTTCCTTGAAATGATAGGCTTACTTCTTTCATTTTTGAGAAACTATATTGTCAAACACTCAATCTATATAACCATAGTTTCTCTGCTAATCATTCTTTCAGGTGAAAATGATATTCCATGAAAAAGAAAGCTAGTTCAGTGCACAGCCCAAAGAAGTATACTATTGCTTTTCCTTCAGGTAATCCTGTATTTCTGTATGCAGCAGGAGAGCTTTATGTATACTTCCCACTACATCACACAGAATATTAAAATGATGTATACTCAAGGGTTAATATTTTTAAAAATTAATCATTTTTACTGCTTCATCCAGGATATTAAGTAAGACTGACTCTTTTGGTTGGTTGGTTGGTTGGTTGGTGGTTGGTTGGCTGGTTGGTTATTTTTGGTATAGACTAGATTGCTCAGGACTTCTGACTGGGAAAATCATAGTAGGAGGAGGTAAACCAGGAAAAGCTACAAGGGAAAATGGTGCATATTGATACTGGCTGGGAATTACAGTTAGACTGTCAGAGGAGGACAGGTGGGAAAGGAAAATAAGCAAAACCAGTGGGGCTGGCATGAGATGAGCATGTTATGGTCAAGAATAAAGAGAGGGAAGGGTAAGTTGGGAACATGCTGTGGACTTGACATGGGCATCTGTGAAGGCAATCGGCCTGGTATCCTCACAAAATAGACCCCATCCCAAGGGGCAATGTGAGAGAAGAGGACTGCTAGAATTCCAAGAGCTTCTCAGGATTGTTACCCAGCCAGCAGGAACTAGTCACCACTCCTGAGGGCACCAATGCTAGTTACAACCATACCGTTAAGAGCTTTCCCCCATCTTACCTGTTCTACTTCCCTCTTTAGTTCTGAAAAGGCCAAAAGCAGCAACTGATGAGGGAGAAGAGATACTGAGAAGAGGAAAAGCAGCTGACCTCTCTCCCCCACCGTAGACTTCCAGGCCTGGAACAAAACTGAACTGAGAAAGAAAAGAAGTTTTAAATGGAACAAAATTAGAGTTTGGATCATTACACTGGACTGGATTTTAATTACTAAAAAGAGACTATTCATTGATTACCTGACAGGAAGCATCACACTATAAAATCTACCTGAGATTGCACGGGAGTCGAGGTGGAGCACAGTGAGCTAGAACAAATTGACAGTGCAAGTTTGAGGGGCAGTGGGAGAAGAGATAGTTGCTTTCAGCTTCCACCCTACTGACTTCAACTTCTTTACTAAAGTGGTTCCAATAACTATTTATTGAACAGTTATTTTTGCCAGACTGAGGTTCGGCTGGGCATATTTCAATGAATGGACAAGATGTATTAATATTTAGAACAATAGTGTTTTCAGAGTGATTGGAGCCAGGCTAAACTGAGTTTAAAAAAAATGTGACACATTGTTAATCTCTTGTATTCTCAATTTCCTCATCCATAAAATGGAGATAAATAATGCCTACTTCATAGGGTGGTTGTAATGTACATAACATATGTACATTAACCCAGTGCCGGGTACATAGTGAACACTCAATAAATGGTAGCAATGATTATAATCATTGTGGTCTTAGTCTTAGTAGTTTAGAAAAATTTACCAGACATTATTAGCACATGAGATAGATTGAAGGTGAATCAAGACCAGGAGCAGGGAGAAAAATTAGAAACACTGAGTAATTAAATGAGGTTATTGTGTAGTCATTGGAACAAAATAGAGGTGAAGGGACAAATATAAGGAGTATTTGAGAGGAAAACAAACAGAAGAGGTAACTGCTTAGCTATAATATAATAAATAAAGGAAAAGGAAGCATCAATGCTTAAATTTTTAAAGCTTGGTTGGATGGGAGAATAGTAGACATGGGAGAAATACAGACATTGGCAGAAAAAGCAAGTTGTGTAGGTAAGAATGGTGGGAAGAAAATACTAGTTTTGTTTTGCTTCATTTCAAACTTAGGTGATGGTGGGACTTCCAAGTGCAGATATCCAATATCATTTATTTATTCATTCATCCAATATTTCTTCAAAGCCTATGTGTCAGACACCAGGTTAGGCTCTAGCAAGAACAATCTAATAAAGAGTTAGAGTTTACATGAGACCTCTAGGCCAGACAGAACAATTTGGGGGCCTTTAACATGGAACTGGCCCCCGAAACCATGGATATTAATCAGTTTTCTAATGGATAGTGTCAAGAAGAGACCATTTCTGGGAATATTCACAGATAAGGAGACATAAGAAATGGGCAAATGGGTGAGCATTACACCAGGATCACAGGTTGCAATTATTTTTATATTAAATTCTAACTACCTATAGTTTATAAATATTTAATTATGGTAAAGAGCAGTTTCATAGCAGCTGTTCATAATTTTTAAACTTTTTATGTTGAAATAATTGTATTAGATTCACAAGAAGTTGCAAAAATAGTAGAGGTCCCATTTATCCTCCCCCCAACTTCCTCCAGGGACTATATATCTTACACAGATAGCTACAGCACAATATGAAAATGAGGAAATTGACCTTGGTATCATCCACTGACTTTATTCAGATTTTACAAGTTTTACATGGACTCATTGTGCACACGTGTCTACAATTCTATGCCATGCTATTATATGTATGGACTCGTGTAATCTTTCATCTTTAATTGTTAATTTTTTTTCTTTTTCCTGATGACAGTAATATGAACAATTCACACCACAGGAATATGAACAATTCACACGACAGGAATTTCTTTAAGTATTTTTTTGAAGGTTATGGATACGCCCTAATGTTCAAGCAGCCAAATATGCAAAGCTCATAACGATTTTTTAAAATACTTAATGAGCAGGAACTGGTACATGTTTTACACTGTTGAATATATTGAGCCAGATTCTTCTGATTCCTTCACTGTTTCCCAAGTTCTTTATCACTTAAATGTGAGTTACGATTTCCAACGTCCTTTATAACCTTGCAATTCTACAATTTTAGAATTCTAACTCCTAGGTCACTAAGTCTCTTGATATAAAGCAGAAACTTGTGGTTACTGCATTAATTCTTTTGAGTCACGGTCAGTCCCTTACTTTATCAAGTCAGTAGCCAGTGGGGCACAATTAATCACTGCCTTATTGTATTATATGATAGTAAATAACACCCTGTTAGCTTAAAGATTTTAACATAGTTTCCACAGGTTTTTTTCCTGTGGCTTCTTCCTCAAAAGAGCTTGCATATGTTAGGTAATGGGAGAATAAGGTAACAGTTGTTCCAACAAAAGTAATTTGTTTTTTGAGTGAAAATATGCTACCCCATTACTTTTAGTAACAATTTAACTAAATCATCATGAACCATTTCTATTCTGGCAACATGCAACATATTAGCATTGAGTTTCATTCATACCTCATTAAATCAAAATTTGTGATACTCTGACCTGGCTAGACAAGGGGGAAGGTTTTCCTGTTTAGAAAGAAAGTACTATTAGGCCAGTTGCCAAGACAACTTATATTTATAAACTGTGCCACTCCCCTTCCCCCCAAAAAGATCTGTACTTAATTTCCTTAAAATAATAAAAGCTTGTGCTTGGACAAACGTGTTAGTAGAAGATTCATGTAAGTGAGATCAGTATTAAAGTAAATATTTGCAGGCTGAGTAAACACCACATCTCGAAGCCATGAGATGTAGACTTTGTACAACAGTCACATTAGAAAGCTTGACAGACTTCCTATGGTTTACAAATAGATGGCAATACACTGCAATAGTAAAGTTAGCTTTCTAATTCTCTTTTTTTCTAATGCTCTAGAAAAAATAACAGTGGACTAAAGCATTTTGTGGTGTTACTTTTACTGAACTAAAGTTAATGGAGTATATATTTAAATCCTTACAGGATTGTTCAGTAGCTGTTTCATTTAACACTGTACTAGTTGTTCCATTTTATGATACCGAGATTCTTTCAAGGGAACACTTAAGAACACAGGGTACTTGGCTTTTAGTCAACAAAGTTGATAGAGAAACAACAAAAAACTTCTCTCCAAGAAGTATAAAACATGACATAGCAAAATCCATGTCTTTAAAAATAATTATGACCAAAAAAAAGAATAAATGTATCTGTCAACTTATCTTCACATTTTGAGCAGAGAACCTTAGCCTGATCTGGGGTTCTAGATCTAGTTTGTTCTCATATTTAAGAATAAGTATCCCTTTTGAAAATAATCATCAAGGGATGCAATGCCACAATTTGCTGGGCACTACGGACCACTAACTCGGGGAGGGAGGCCCGAATATTCCCAACTCACAGAGGCTCAGATGCATTACCGCATTACGTGATTTTTCTCCCATCACATAGGGACAGAAATAAGAACCAAGTCTGTGTGACCTAAAAATTTACTGCTCTTATGTTATGCTAATATCTATAAATCATTCCTGTATATAAATACAGCAGAACCTCTAATGAGGTGCATTCAGCACTCTGCTCCTATAAATTGCATTTATTTCTTTAAAAGTCACAGTGAAGCACCACTTGTATTAAATCAGATGACTTTTTTATTCAGTTAAATCATACTATATGCTCAAATATTATCTTCTATTCTTTCGGAACAGGAAAATTTTAATTAAATACAAATAGAGGGAAACAGCATTTGTAACATATATAACAGAGGGCCAAATCTTTACCTCCTATGGAATTCATAAATATATATATAAACATGCCAAAGAGAAAAAGACAAAACAAAGGATTCCTCCATTTATTTAACAGATGTTTTCCGAATGCCCTCCATATACTCTGCACTGTGTTATGTGTTAGGGATAGAATGAACAAGCATTTATTGGTTTCATTCCATATTGCTAAAAAGTGATTTATTTAGGATAACTCCATTTTGCAAAAATATGCATTATATGTACATAAAAACATCTAAAAGGACATGAAGTGGTTATCGACGGGTGGTCAGACTTGCTTCTTTGAAACATAAAATAATGAACATGCATTTCTTCTGAAATAAGGTTTTATTTTAAAAAGTTTTAAACATATAGACATAAAATTGTTCAGTTATTTCACCTACTATCCGGGGTTTTTTTTTTTTGGTAATAAAAATACACTTCTCTTTTCTTATCCAATGGAAGATAAATTCCTATAGAAATGGATTCAATCCTTTCTTTTTTTAAAAGAAATTATTTATTTAAATTTTTACTTTTCAATTATAGTTGACATTCAATATTCAATCCTTTCTTTTATACAACTATATTCCACCTCTTGGATACTGCCCCCAAGATACAACATTTCTACAAACATTGACAGACATGCACACAGACAGAAGTACAAGGACACGAGACAGTCACACACACACACACACACACACACACACACAAAGAAACAGACAAAGAGATATGCAATGTCATTAAAGCTGACTTGGTGTAAGTGAAAGAGTTTGGCAGACATTTGATGGTTTTAATCTTGGAAATAACTTTCATTACTGAATAAATTTTTCTAGCTTTTTTTTTCCTTTTTCAAATCCTGAATGCAATGTTCTTCATGCTTCGTATTATAAAACGTATAAATTCTTTTAATGGAAAGACAGCTCTCTGACTGACCCCTTTTTGGTTTTTTGCTTTTGTGCCTAAATCATCTATTCTATCTATTTGTTCTGGGTATTAGACTATCCTGGGACATGTGACAGATGTATGGCATAGTAGCTGCTAGTGTAAGGAGATGGCAAATAGCTCTAGGGAATCAGTACAAATTAATATGGAACAGTTGATAGGAGATAGTAATTTTTTTCACTTAATTAAAAAAATACTTTGTATAGACCCATATGTATAGAATTTTACATGTTTTTAACCTATAAGAAATAGATTCAAATAAAATATGGGTATCAATTAATTAATTAATTAAAGCATGCAGATAAAACCAGCCCCTCCAATACATTTCATATAAATATATATTATTAAATATTTCATTCATGAAATTCAATAATTCCATGTGAGTATCATGTCAGTGACTATTTTTAAAAATATATCAATGGTTTAGTCACAATAAAAAGTTCTCTGATTCTCAACTTTTTCAGTTTTATCACTATGTACAGAGCTAATAATTAAAATTTTCTTTAACAGTCTAATAAAAGTCAGCTGGTAATAATGTTTATGAAGTATGTTTCCCTAATATAATTTTGTAAAAAGAAAATTAATTATTTGTGGAGAGTATGCTTTAAACCCAACACTATATATTTTTTGAATGACAATAGACTAGATTGAATTCTACTATAATGTAATAGTTATCCAATTTTTTAACCACGGCATAAGATCTTTTTCAATTAAAATAATATTTTTATAGCTAAGACCCGTTAAGGAACACACAAACATTAACTGAAATCCTCAACAACAAAAGAGTTGGTCAAAATCTGTCTCAAGAGTACTGTATTTCTAGTATTTGCTATTGTTTCTATTCAAACATAAATAGCCTAAGATCTCTATTACTCAGAAACCTTCCCAGATTGTTTTTTTTTTTTTTTAAATATTCCAAGAGGATTCACCTATCTCCTTACTTTTCTAGTTCTGTAAGGAAAATAAGGCAGGCACGAAGGGAGAAAAGGAGGAAAGACAAAATGTTTCTTATAGTGTTTGGAATTCATGGAGTTCTGCAGCATATCCATTTGACCTCCTAGCACCCCAACAACAATGAAAAAATCCATTCCCCAGACCTTCTTTTAGATTTGATTAGTAACAAATCCTTTGAGGGTCCGTTTGATTCCTTTAGGCTATGAAGTCTTCCAGAATCAAGAGAGGACTGTTACCTCCTAGAGGAATTGCTCCACAGGCCAATCTCAGGTAGATCTCAGGCAGATCCTCTGCTTTCCATCAGAAAGGTAAATTGGTTCCCTCCCTGCTCATTCCTTTAATCATTTAAATAAATTCTTAATCGTAATATTTCTTTCTGTAAATAGAAAAGAGGGCAATTTCTCCCTTTGTCAATCTTACCTAAACAGAAACTCTTGAGTACATCATCCTAACTTCCAATAACATTCATTTCGTTTGAAATTTGTATCATATAAAAATGTATATATCATAAAAATTTGTATGTAAAGTACATCTTTATTCATTTTTTCTTTACTATTTTTGCTTTACAGTTAAAGAGACAGTAAGCTCCTTGCTAGCAGGAACATGCCTTATCAAGTTACTGTGTAACATAATGGGACATTGGAGGGTTCAGTCTTGCCATTTTGACCCTACTGTTTTTGAACCTGAGGATGTTTAGACACAAAAGAATTTTTTAATAAAAATATGTAACATCAAAAACAAATATTAGTGAATCTTAGAATTCTGTAGTCAGCTAAATTATCCTTCAAGACTGAAAGTTTTTTTTCAGACAAAGTCAGAAGAATATACCACAGTTAGGGCCTATGATAATGATCCAGAAGGGACCCATGGGTTGAGGATATCTTCTTAATCAGAATGGTGACTAAATGAATGTTGTTTCATAATTATTCATTAAATGATATATTTATATTTGTGCTTTTTGTATATTTCATAATTTAAAAGTTTAAAGAAAAGAATGCTGAACAATAAGAACTTGTTTAATATTTGAATTCTAGAAGTCATAAGAATTTTCCAGGTAAGCACATTGGTAACCTTTATAACAAGTCTGTTTAAAGCATAAGAAAATTTGTTATAGACAAGCCTACAAATCCCGACAAGTGAAAGAATTTAATAACGCATAACTAAAAGATATTTTCTTAAAAAAAAAAAAAAAAGTTGCTTCGAGCCAGGTGGGGAAGAAAGAATAGTAGCTAGAGTCTTGGACATGTTTAAATGCTGATAGTAAAGAAGAGTAGACAGGTAAATGTTGAAGACACAGGAGAAGAAAGGGGACGTAGGTGGAGTGCAGTCCCTCCATTGTCAAAGGGAAGCACACACAGCGATGCCAACAGGGTGACCCAGATGAGGGAATAAGATGAGGGAAACATATTGCCCCGTGACTGAAGGAAAAAGAAAGGATGTATGTGGCTGCATATAAATTTGGCATCGTAGTAGTGGGAAACTGAGAGAAGTTCCCCATTTGCTGCTTCCGTTTTCTCTGCGACAGAAAACAGGAGGGGGGAGGAGACATCAAAGTCGGAGATGGAGGACAGTGAGAGGCTTGAAGTACGCTGACATCATGGAGGACCGTGGACACATTGGGGTGGAGAGAAGAACAGTGAACAGTGTCTGGGGGTGGGGGGGGAGTTGACTGAGGTTGCTAAAAAACAGCACCAGGAGAGATAAAGGGGAGAATAGACTCTCTTGGTTTCAGCAGAAGGTAAGTTCTTCAGGAGGATGTAGGTTTAATGATCTAGCTCTCCCCCTCCACTCCAACTGGAATTCCAGGAGGTAAACTAGAAAGATTTGGCAGGAAGCAAACCATGGGCAAACCTGGATAACCAGGATAAGTTATAGTTGGGCCTGTAATAAGGATATCACAGAATGGGGCAGGTTAGGTTAAACTGGCTATAAAGTTTTCAAGAAGAATTTGCCCTAGAAATGTCCTGAGATTGAGTTGGGGGTAGTATTGGTGGCTGAGATGTCCAAGTTGGCTCTGGAAGACTCCAACTTTTTAGGTCACTTCCTGATATGAGAATCTAGTAGTAAAAAAACCCATGTTCATTATAAGACAATTGTTTGCATACCTGTTCAGCAGGTTGTAAGATTCCTGTGAAGCGCTGGGTTAAGACACATATTTAGAAGGTGGCTTTGTGCACGTGGCTATTGGAAGATCTTCATGGCTAATTCCATTATGCAGATAGACATTAGTCTCTCCTATAAGGCTGACCCTGCCAATCAGAAGAGAAAACTTTAGAAAATGGATCAAGGCATAAACTGGCTTAACGTCGTTTGCTTTGGAAAATAATGTCTCTGTGACGAGTCAGTGCTGCCATAATTCTAATTAAAGTGTTTATATATGCAAAACATCCCTGGGATCAAAATGACCTGTACCTTCGGTGCTTAATAAATGTTTGTTGACCTGAAAAGATAATAACAGGCTTCCCATGTAGGCTTTCCTACAGAGAAAAGGTGTTGGCCACATATCATAGGTTTCTAGGCCCTTTGATAATACCCTTTCTCATTATAAATGAGCAAATTAGTATTCTAGTTTACACACTGGCCTCTTGTGCATTGGGTTAGCACAAGCTTCGTCCCTTGAGCATGATCAACTCTGGGCATCCTGACAAAATAAAGTTTCTGGACTTGCAAAACCAAGGAATGAGCTCTGGAAAATGTGACTTGACTGAGGCAATGTCATCCTGAGGCCAGCCTAAGCAGCTCAGCCGGCCTCTCCCTATGCCATTTCTAGCTCAGTTGTTTAGAATAGCAGCTCCATTTAAATCAATTTGACTCCTGCAGTAAAAATCTTTGAGACCATGATAGAGTTGGTGCCAAAACATTGTTGTAATCGTAGTTAATGCAAGAGGACTGAGTAATTTATTAGAAATTGTAGTGAGTTATAAAATACACTGGCAGAAAATGTCTCCTAATTCTAGAATCTAGCATGGGGAGTTACTAACAGTATGCAATTTATCACTGTTTATGGGTAGTGACCTAGAAACAGACTGTTCCACTAGCTACAGCTAGTGAGTTCTAAAATGCTTGTAACAAAACAAAGCAATGTACATTCTGCCTTTTTCTCTGTTTTGTTTTGTTTGTATTATATTATACTTCATTGCTTCTTGTGTTATGCCAGGGTTGCACATTTCTGAGTGTCCCATTCTTCTTGTTCATAGAATCATAGACTTTTCCCACAATTCTAAAGACTTAGCCATAATGGTCAATAAAAGAAGGATTGTTTTCCAACATGGCAAACGTTCCAATAACAATTACTGATTATCCTTTTGTTTTTCTTCACCTACAAAAAGATAGTTTATAACTAACCAGTTCAACAAAGTGTCGTTTTTTGCCAGATTTCAATAGAAGAAAAGTTTTCTGGCCCATCAGAATTCCATAAATTCTCTTTAAGGTTTCCCAATTTCCATAGTAGTAAACCAAGGTACGTGAAAGAAAAGTCACAGTATAAACAAGGCCCACCCTTTTATTTTACCTGTTGTCAAGTAACTTAATTCACATTTTTATATTAAATCAACAGGATATACTATGACTTAAAGGTAAAATTGAGAAGACTTAGAAAAAAAAAAATCCTGGGTTTGCAGTGGGCAACTTATGCTGCTACCTGGGTGGGATGTTAGGGATAGGAATATTGGGGGGCAAGAGGGTTGTTCAGGTACCTCTCTTTTGGGGGATATTTCAGAGGAAAGTTTGAGCTCTGCTTGTCCCTGGGATTAGTCCAGAAGCACCTTTGCTTTGTTTTCCCTTCCTATCACTTCACTGAGAGAGGTATGAATGCCTTTTAGTGTGGATTGAATCGCCCTTGTCCCACCCTGGTCCTAACACTAGACGGAGATCGTAACATGAGAACATCCTGAGAAACACGTGGGAACAAGCCCCTTCATTAGTAGAAACTGTATCAGCCCTGTAGGAGGTGGGCAGTTATGGGTGGAAAAAGGCGTTTGGATCTGGCTACAGTCGAGAAAGAAACGGAGTATAGCTGGAGCGATAATAATAATTACCCAAGTCTAGATGTTTTAATTTGAAGGTGAAAGGAGAGAATTATCAATCAAAAATAATATTGATGTCCCAGATTAAGATTTAAAAAAGTGGAAATGGGCTCTAAAGAGGAGCATGGTGATCAGTGTCAGTAAGAATGTGCCCCTAGGGGATCTCTGGAGAAAGTGAGAAGCAGGAAAAGGGGAAGAAAGAAGAATGTCCTTCAGATAAGCAAAAAAATGTAAATGTCTCAGCTAGGTGATTTGTTACAATGCCAAAAGGACGGTTCACCAAGGATACAAGCTGCCAACTTCATATTTAATGGTACTAGTTGGGCTCTCCTCAGGAAAAAAAAAAAAAAAAGATCTGTAAGAAAATTTTAATTGTTGTTCACTATAAAACAGAGTTTTAAACTGCCGACAGGATTATACACTCAGAAGTGAAAAGTAAAAAGCAAGTCGAGAAAAATCAAAATCAAAAGTATTGTGCGAGGGCAGAAGTCAGGTTAAGTGGCTTGCGATAGCTGTTGATGAAAAAGGAGAACATTTCAAAGCAAGCTTGTGGAATGCCCCAGTTGGGATAATACCCAGTAAATGGTGATAGCAGAGAGGCGTGGACACAGCAAATACAAGGAGTACAAAACACGGTGCAGACTTAAAAGGAATTTACCATTGTAAATGGCACGACTTTTAGTACATGTAAAACTAGAGCCAGATGACAGTAATATTGAGAAAAATATGTTTTTTAATGTATTTAAGTTCTTCTAAAAGGTCTATCAGCAAAGTATCCCACCCTTTCAATCTAACGTCCTATATGTCTGTATGACTACAAATGGAAAACTTCCCAAAATATTATGTATAAATAAATGATATAATCAATAGTACTTGATTATGATACTTGTGTATATACTCATATTTTTCAAAGGCTAAGTAACAGAGCAGGCATATTAAAGGCCAAACAACAAGATGTCTTTGAAGTTCAACCCTTTGAAAAAATACTGGTAGAAACAGGCAGTCCTGGTTGAAAGGAACATATGTTCCGGTATTTTAAGGTAACATTTTAACTGAAAAACAGAACAGTTGTTGGAAAACCATGATTGGGCACAATGATAGACGTGGGTGAATAACAAGTTCAAACAAACAAACAAGTGAACATTTTAGACCTCTTCTGAAAGAGCTTTAGGGTAGTTGTATTCTGCACACAAAGAATATTCTGGATTCTCACTTTAGCTTCTCCAAACAGAACTGAAGATATTGCAGCCTTGCAATTTAGAAGAAATCCCCAATTTAGAAGAGAACTATCACCTATTTCTCTGGGGAAAATCACTCAGGTAACAAAACAAAGTCAACTTTTCTTATCACTGAACTGTATGGTTACAGACCTTGGGACATGACTTTGCTTAGGTTATTCTATATGAAGTACGAGCAAACTTGTTAGAGTAAAAAAAAGGAAAAAAAATGCTAATTTTCAATTTTATGATGTTTGTGTAGATTTGCAAACTTTCTCTCCCATTAGATTAGTTAATACAATACCAATACATTTGTCACTGGGCTGACTTGTGGGCAAGTGGGTCTGCAGATTATCTGTGTGGCCTTCTATCTCCTTCCTTCCTCTCACAGCCTCCCTCCCCACCAGCAGCCAGGGCAGGTTCCCTGTTCTGCTTCCTGGCAGCCCATGTCCTTCGAAGGCATGCTCTCTAAGTCTCAGCCCCAGGCTTCCAGACCAGTAGGTCTGCAAACTTTAGTTCTTGTTTTATTTTATTTTTCAATTACAGTTGACATTCAAGTGATGTACAGGACTGCCGAGGAAGAGGTGTGTGTATGTGTGTGCGTGTTGGGCTGTGTGTGTGTGTGTGTGTGTGTGTGTGTGTGTGTGTGTCAGTATGTGGGTGTATGCACCCTTATATGAGTGCTGGGCACGGTATCAGAAAGAATTTTGAGCATACCCCAATATCTTTATAAATTACATGCCTATATTATTATCAATATATTATGATTACAACAAAACATATTGAAGTAGAAAATTTTCAACAGATGACATAAAGATGAAATAAATCATAGTTTAAATCATTTAAAAATGTATTAATAACACTACAAAAGACATTTTACTCTAAAATGTTATTGTTAATAAAGCTTTTTAGGGAGAACAACAACTGAATATGGCCCATTATTTTTAAAATCTTGATTTAACATTTTGTGATACCGCAATGCAGATGTCTGCTTTTATGTTCAGTTTATTTGCAGGTTCTCTGAGAAGAGCTCAGAAAAATACGTGGATTTAAATGGCAGAACTGTTTCATTAGCTGGGTTATTTGTAAGTCATGACACTTATTTTTCAGTCCCATCACTCATTATGCAAAGATTTTGGTTGAAATCTAATGAATACATTTTCCTCTTGTCTACTGTTACTCATTTGTTCCTGCAAACTAATTCGAAGGTGTTGTATGATTTTATATTTTTAACAATATGGCTTCAAAATCCATAGAAATTTTATTTAGAAAATGTTTAGATTGGTTTAAACATCCTGTCAGATGTAAGAGTTGTTACAGCCTACATGCATTATTTTCAATCACAAAAACGACATAACAAAGGAAATGTTATGGAGCAAACATCACCATATCATTGTGGGTAAAGGCCTAGACCTTGGAACCAATGTTCTAAGTTGGAAACCCAGCTCCCCTACTCACTACTGGGGCAGTTGTGGGCAATTACTTAGCCTCTTCATGCCTTGCTTTTCTCTCCTGTAAATCAAGGTAGTAATAGAACCTACTCACTAGGGTCATTATGAGAATGAAATAAGTCAATATTTGTAAAGACTTAATATAATATCTGGCATATAGTAAGTACATTTAAGTATGTAGAGGATTATGGGGAGATTTCTTATGCCCTGAAGAGTAATCATTAAAATCACTTTCAAAATCAGTTGGGTATTATTTACCAAAGTAGGACATACACATACCCTGTGACCTAGCATACCCACCAAGAAACTGTATTTTAAAACAGGAATAGTCCTAGCAGCTTTGTTTGTTAATAGGCAAAAACTAGAACTAACTTACAAGTCCACGTCCGTTTACAATGGAACGGATAAAAGAATGTTCGCACGCCTAGCCATTGAATGCTATTTAGCACTAAAAAGAAATGCAAGGAACAAGTCACAGCTACATCAATATGGATACATCTTAAAAAGGGTGATGAGGATAAGAACCAAGACAAAAGAGTATATACATTATCACGCCTCTTATATAAAGTTTGGAGTGAAGTACAACCAAACTATTAGCTTAGGCACGCACATATAGGTAGTAAAACTATGAGGAAAAATAAATAATCGTCACAAAAATAAGGCTCACGTTTATCTCTGAGAAAAAGAAGAGGACTGCAACTGAGGATGTGTGTACATGTACGTGGGTGTGTCAGCACCCTTATATGGGTGCTGATAATGCTCTATTGTCTGACCTGGGAGATGTTTAGAAATGTTTATCTTATAATTATTTAACTTATGTACATAGGTATGATGTACTTTTCTGTATGTGTGTTACATCTCACGAAGAACCAATTGTTAAAAACCTGCTATATACGTTTTGTTTTCACAAAATTAACCGCATTGATAACGTTCTATATAGTTGTGTATTCTGGCTCCAACTTCTTTGCTGGAATAACTGCCTATGAGATACACTGTGAATGAATCTTATGTGGCTGCTTTCACTGTAACCTTAGCTTGGTCTCCATATATATGTATACATATATACATATATATACATTAATGTAAACAACTAGTTCATCAGTGGTTTCACTTACACAAGTTTTGCATAAAACGGTTTTTATTTTTCAAAAGTCAATTATTGTTTAAAATATTGAAAGACGTAGTAGAGAAAGAATGTCTTCTCTACTATAGCTTTCCTCTAATGGCTCACAAAAAATGTCATTTGAAAATGTATTTCATTATTGAAACACAATCTAGTAAATAGCACACTGAAACAGAATTTATTAAATACCCTAATGTGAGACATATTAAAAACATCTGTGCTTTCAGTTTAACCTTATCGTTAACTTCCCACACTGTGTAACTTGTTCTAATACCTGTGTCTTTGGGTCTTGAGCAATGTTTTATACACCTATTCTTAAGGTATTTGCTGTCAAAAGAATGCAGTTGTTTTTTCCCATTTGTCGTTCATGTATATTTCAGACATTTTTATCTTGCCAAGAAAAAAACTATTTTCCCAATTGTATGTTGCTTTTTGACTTTCATTTAAAAAAAAAAATCTCAGAAGAGGCTTTTTAGCATTTATAATTGGTGAGTTTTCTTTAAGTATTAGCTTGAATAGTACTTTACTTAAATATCCTAGAAATATTGTTGATTTTTATCATGTTTGGATGTCTCGTTTTTAATGGCTAGCTAATTGTGATCTGTGCAGGATATTGTTATCTATTAACTATAGTATGCACTTAGAGTGAGGTCGGTTAGCAAAAGTTGGTGTAAATTCATACTTAAAACTGTGTTCTTGGGGCCGGCCTGGTGGCTCAGGCAGTTAGAGCTCCATGCTCCTAACTCCGAAGGCTGCCGGTTCGATTCCCACATGGGCCAGTGGGCTCTCAGCCACAAGGTAGCCAGTTCAAGGGATGGTGGGCTCCGCCCCCTGCAACTAAGATTGAACTTGGCACCTTGAGCTGAGCTGCCGCTGAGCTCCCGGATGGCTCCGTTGGTTGGAGTGCGTCCTCTCAACCACAAGGTTGCCGGTAGGCTGTGCCCCCTGCAACTAGAAAACGGCAACTGGACCTGTTGCTGATCTGCGCCCTCCACAACTAAGATTGAAAGGACAACAACTTGACTTGGAAAAAAGGCCTGGAAGTACACACTGTTCCCCAATAAAGTCCTGTTAAAAACAAAACAAAACAAAAAAAAAACTGTGTTCTTTATAATTTCAATTATTATGGCCAACTTATTGTCAGATCTGATTAGTCATTAGCTTTTCACCTTCCAATGAGGCTCCCAAATGGTGTCAGAAATGTCAGCTCAGCCAATTGTGTTTGCCTGTTCTTACATTATTAACACTATCTCCATTGGTCCATGCTGTAAGTTAGTTACTTAAATATCATTCGTAAATCCACTTAGATACAGAAACTGCAACATGTGGCAATATGTTCAAAGTGAACAAAGGATAGAGACCTTCCTCCTCCACTCTGTGACTCTGAGACCTTCCTCCCACCCACTCCCAAGTGGCTACTTACTCCCAAGTGGCCTGCCTACTTATGGACCAAGTCAGGGAGTCAGTATCAAACCTCACATTAAATATTAGTAAAGCTTAATTTCTTTCCCTCTTTTTGGAGAGATACACACACACACAAATATGCAGAAGTTCAAATACCTTATTCTGGAATTTCATGGGTCATCTTCTGCACCCCACTTTGGAGACCCTTGTTCTAGGTAAGTAGTCTTAAATTTTTCTTTTTAACATTAGAAACCCTCTCTTTTTAATGGAAATGAAAATGAAACTTTTAATATATTTTTAAAAGAATGCAATAAGATTGCTCCGATTGATTTTGAGATAGGAAGTTGATGCTCAGCTCTCTGGGCATTTTTCTCCCCCACCTCTGTAGGTGGGCTTGAAGATTCCTCTGTGGAAATCTAGTTTCTTTGAAACACAACTGTAAAAATCTTCGGCCAAGCCTAGCTCTTCAGACCTGCCCTTACTAACACTTGCTTCTTTTCTAATTATTAAGAAACCACAATGTTTTTCAAGGGCTGGCTTATTAATATACACCATCTGGGGACCAATAAGAGCTCATGGATTATGTGGATACAGGTTGGCCATATGTGGCTACATGTTATCTGAGGATGAGAACATCTATCAAGGTGAATATGCAATGGTAGCATTTCAGCCAGGAAAATAGGAAAACATATTGTTTGGGCTGGAGGCCCTTCGTGTCTTCCCCAGTAAACTGGAAGTTGGAGGACATGATAATCCAATTTGTTACACCGTGGTTAAAAAAAGTAATAATAATGCTACTAATGAGGGAAACTACAAATAATAAAAACCAAATAAAAACTGTAAATAAAAGGGAAATAATTATAAAAAGTCTTAAGATCATTATGAAAAGAATCATTAAGATATCAGGAAATGGACCATCTGTGATATTGTATTACCCAAGATGAGTAAGACAAACTGCTGTAATAATTGACCCCAAAATGTCTGGCTTGACTCTAAAAAAAGATCTATTTTCTCACTCATAATGCATTGCTGTGAAGAGGCTCTGCTGTAACCAGTCATTCAGGGACCCAGGTTTCTTCCCCACTGCAGACTAACAAATTAAAATACATGACGTCAAGGCTGACCTGGCTTAATCCAGCTGGTAGAGGTAAAGATAAGAGAGTGGTGAAGGCACACCTTTTAACAGCTCAGCAGGGATCATGTTCCACTGATGAGAACTAATCATGTGGCCTACCTACATGCAAAAATTTTAGAAAATGTGGTTTAGCTCATAGGTGCTAGAAGAGAAAATGGGTTTTGGTCAGCATCTGGCTGGGCTTTGTCCTACCTACAGAGGTAGGTCTAGGGTTTCCCGATCTGTAACTTGAATACCACCAGGTCTGCCTTTGCAAATCTCTTGGGAAGTCTCGACCACTCTCTTTTCTGCCTGCTATACTATGAATCTACATGCCAGCACTAATTACAGCTCTTGCTGTTCCCAGAACAAGCCGTGATCTTCCATGTCTCTACACTTTTGCATGTGATTTGCATATGATGTCAGTCCATTCTTTCCAGTACTCCTTCACTACCAACCTCCTCTTCCTCCAAATCTATCAGGCTCTTCCTCATCTTTGAAGACCTAAGCCAATGATTACTTCCTCTATGAACTTCTCTGATGATACAGAAGGCACAGATCTCTTCTTAATGTGCATTGGACTTTATCCCTTTACTTTGTACCTACCTCCATTACTAGATTCATTAGCCTGTATTATAATTATTTAAGGAAGCAGTATGTTTTCAAAAGGATCTGGAGCATTAATATTCACAATATAGTGAACATTAATAGTAGATTTAGCTTCTCAAGGATAAGGACTGAGTCTTGTGCATATGAATTAGTATCTCGCATGCCTAATCAGCACAGGTCTAGCTCCCATAATCAATAACAGGAAAAATACCCATGCTGTCTCCCTTCCTGACACTTCCCAGTTTCCCTCACTGATTCTCTTTTTGGTATTGTAGTAAAAACACATAACATAAAATTTACCATCTTTACATTACAGTAGTATTAACTGTATGCAACTTGTTTGCAACAGTTCTCTAGAATTTTGTCATCTTGCAAAATGAAACTGTACTCTGAACAGCTCCCCATTTTCCCCTCCCCTCAGTTCCTGGTAACCACCATTAGGCTTTCTGTTTCTAAGAGTTCGACTCTCTGCGTTATCTCATAGAAGTGGAAAACCGCAGTATTTGTCTTTTTGTGACTGGCTAATTTCACTTAACATAATGCCCTAAAGATTCACTCATGTTGGAACATATAACAGGATTTCCTTGTTTTTTAAGGCTGAATATTTCATCGTATGTATATACCATAGTTTATCCATTCAGCCATTATGTGTCTTTGGTTTTGACTTATGGTGACTGGAGGGGACTATGAGAAAATATATTTTCTTTTGACACAAGAGAAAAAGTGATCCTGTACTCTTAAATATTTCAGGATGACTTCGGTTCTGGGGACTGAAAGAGAAATTATACTGAGTGCAAAGGGACATTCGATTTTTTAAAAAATCAGCGACTACAGAAAGAATGCCTCCTGTCATACCCTATTTGAGCATAAGAAACAATAACACTACTTTCACCTGAGCAACAAGGGCCCATAATAAAAAGCTGTTGACATTCCAAAGGCCTCTTACTCTAGTCTTTTCACTGCCCATATTCAGTACCTCCTGTTTCATACCATCATAATAGCTCTGTTGAGAAAAGCAGCAGCACATTTTTAAAGTAGGGCAAAATAAATGAATAAAGGGATAAACAAGAACTCTTTCAACACAGATCACTTGTTAAGAATTTTCCTGTTTATGGAGAAGCTGAGCCCAGAGCAACCTCTGGCCCTTCTTGGTATTAGTGGATTCCAGTGTTCATTAGCATTAAGGTAGTTTGAGGCCCTTTAGGAACGTTCACAGCCTTTACTTCAGTACATTATCATGAAGGAATCTGAAGTATCCTTGCATGAGCAGGAACATTATTTTTGCAGTTGTCTGAGGAGCTATTATGAAACATAGAGCCACAATGTGTACTGAAAAAAATCTCCAAGTAAAGTAGCATTTAGCTTGTAAATGCGTTAAATACCTCATGCATAACTTCTGTTTAAAACCATCACACTAAGAACCCCGGTACTTAAAATCCTGCAGTTTTGGGTAAAATATGCCAAATATAGCTTGAAATTGTAAATAATACCCCCCCTCCCAGAGCAATATTAGCAAGTTGGTGTGTGAACAAAGAGCCCTTTCTGCACCAGCCTGAATGTTGCCTTTTTGTTTCTCTCTCACGAGCATGATTTTAAACAGCTGTAGTGCATGTTGACAAATGACAAAGCGACAGACGTAGTAAAACACTTTCGGTCAAGGCCAACGGGGCGGGGGGGCGGGATGGGGGCTGCTGGAGCGGCCAACGGGCTTGAATCCCTAGCTTCACTAACCTCTTTTTTCCAGTCTTTAGCGAGCGGGGGCCTCACCGCCCCACCCCCCTTTCCCTGGCTCTGGTTACAGCCTTTCGAGTTGAACAAACTTGCTGCAGGCGGATTGGCGACCGGGAGCTCTCCGGCTTGGGCGTTGTATTTATTAATTTATATTTGGCGGCGCTCCGCGCGGGCCGCTCCTTTGTATCCGGCCGCCGCCTCCCGGGCTCGGGGGCCTCGGCGGGGAGCGCGGCCCCCGCGTCCGCCGGACCCCCAAGGCGGCACGTGCTGCGGCCGCCCGCCCCGCCCGCCCTGCCCGCCGAGGGGGCGGAGGCCCCGCTTGCCTCCGAACCCTCCTTCGGCCGGGAGGAGGAGCAGCAGCCGCAGCAGCAGGAGGCGACAGCTGGCCCGCCGAGGGAGCGCGCGGACAGGGGCTGCAGCGCCCGCGACTCTCCGGCAGCGGCGGCGGCGGCGGCCACCCGGGATGTCCCCGGGCGCTTCGTGAGTGGCTGGCAGCGCGACTCGGCGGGCCTCGCACGCCCCCCGCCCTCGCTCGCTCGCTGGCTCGCTGGCTCGCTCGGGCCCGCGCTGCGTCGGCCGCGCCGCGGTGGAGGCGCGGGAGGGGGACGCGGCCAGGGATGAGCTGATTGCGGCTAAATACGCCGCCGAAGGGCCCGAGAGGCCGTGAGGAGCCGCCTTTCTCCGAGTCGCCGCCCTGCCCTTGGATTTGAGATCATGTATGTACGCGTCGCGGTCCTGCCATTGTCTCGACCCCAGCGCGCGCGGTGCGCCCCTGGACAAGGGGCTCCAGCCCATCGGCGGGGCGCGCGGGTCCCCCGCACTTCCTGGTGGGATTACCGTGCTCCTCGCGCTGACCACGCGCCTCTTCTCCCCCTCGCCCTCCTCTCTCGTGCAGGTCCATTCACATAGTGGCGCTGGGGAACGAGGGGGACTCGTTTCACCAGGACAATCGGCCGTCGGGGCTCATCCGCACTTACCTGGGGAGAAGCCCGCTGGTCTCCGGGGACGAAAGCAGCTTGTTGCTGAACGCGACCAGCACGGTCGCGCGTCCCGTGTTCACCGAGTATCAGGCCAGCGCGTTTGGGAATGTCAAGCTGGTGGTCCACGACTGTCCCGTCTGGGTAAGGGGCTGCAGTTTCTCTATGACGAGGCTGACGGAACTTTCCTTTCCCTTTTTTTTTTCCCCTTCTCCCCCACCCTTTCCCCCCTTTCATGAATGTGAAGTGTCCGGGTCACCTGGGTGGAGTTTTCCAACATTTTTGGGAAAGTCTTTGGTTCTTTGTTTCATCGGGCAGAGAACACACTCTTAGAAGGCAAAAAGCCCCAGTGGGAAAGTGGAGCGCTTACACTTCACGACTGTGGTTTTTTCTTGGTAGACGCTGACAGTTGAATATGCCAACCCCAAGGGACGGGGTCACTTAGTTTCACCAGCAGAGAGCAGTGTTATTTTTTATGCCTAGGCTTTGGGTGATAGTGTAATATTAGTGTTCTAAAAATAAAGCCCTCTGAAAGCTCAACACGGGCAAAAATACATCTCACTGGGACAGTTCAGAAATAGGACCCCAGGAAAGGAGAGGGAAAGCCAGGGACTGAGAATGAATTTCAAAGAGCTCATTTATATTGCTGTCTACCTTTGAAATGTTTAAGTTAGTGTTTTGAATTTTAATAGTGTAGATACTCTTGATATATTAGGCCTTTGTTTTTAGTTATTCATAAATCAGAAATGATATTACTAATACAGCTTGGAATTTTAAAAAGCTTTAAAATTTGCATTAGTTGACAGAAATTGTAATGAAGTCAATAAATTCTAGTCTAATTCTTGACTGTTTGATAAAAGGAGAGAGGATTCTATTGCCTGACACATATAAATGTTTTCAGTACACAATAACATCGTATTTTGAATGTTTTCATTTAATCTTATTTGAAAATGTCTGATTCTTTACTGGTATTGGAATTATATTGCTGCTAAAGATTGTATTTTGTGTAAAGTTTCGTGTTTGAAAAAGAAAATACAAATTATCATGTGAGATTTTACATTTAAACAGCAATTTTTAAAACTGAATTAGGGGCTATAAGACACTAATATACCTTTCTAAAGAAATGTATAAAATGTACACAGAAAATTTTCTTATGCAAATTTCTATATTATGGAAGGAAAAGATCACGTGCCCAAATAAATTTTCAGTCAAAGGAAATTTATGTTAATAGGCGAAAATAAATGAAAAACAGGCCTTTTAATAACAGGGATGCTATTAAACTAGTTATGACAGTGATGATGCTGATTATAAGAAGCATTTATAGAGAATTTATTGGCTGGAGTCCATGCAAACAAATGAAACACTTCTTTTAACTTTGGTCATTTCATTGTGATAGATCTTAAAGTCTAAAAACTTACTGGTTCCACACAAAGTTGAACATTGACTGAATAAAGGAAATAATAGTAGGCAAAAAAAAAACTGAATTAGGATGTTAGGATTACTTTTTACATTTTTTTCTTTGAGCTGTTAACTCTTTCTCCTTTATGTTGTTCATTTAGCAAAATGCAATGCTTGTGGATCCCGTATATTGTAGTAAATGAATCTTCCAAATGGATTAAAATAAGCCTCAGTAGTTTGGATTTTTGCCATATACCGATTATTATGTTTTAATGCTAATCACCTTTTGTTTAGTTAAACTCTAGCCCTATTTAAGGCATTGAGTTTATAACCCAGTGTAATTTTTCTAGGTTATAATGGCCTTCAGACATACATTTGTAGAGTTACTCTTTATAAGGTGCTTCTCTTGGTGGTAAGTAAAAGCCATCAGAGATATCAAAGTTGATTGTATTCATCAGCTGATATTTGGCATGTACTGAATCAGAATATTAAATATAGCAGAGCAGATAGAGCACGGGTTTTGATATCAAAAGGACCTGATTTCAGATCCCTACATTTCCACTTAGTGGCTGCGTTCCTTGGTAAGTCATTTGTCCTCTCTTCGCCTTATTTTCCCTATGTATAAAATAAACATAATAATCCCTGCTTCCTAGAGCTGTGCTGAAGAATAAATGAGGTAGTACACATAAAGCTTTTAGTATAGAGGCTGGCATGTAATACCACTCAATAAGTGGTAGCTGCTATAATAACAGAATATTTGTTACAACTTTAGTGTAGCCGTGTGTCACTTATGCTAAGCAAAAGTAAAGTTTTTTCACATACCATTCAAGACTTACACAAATACAGTACATTGAGGTGGCAGTGTTAGTACTACTTAGTAAGTAGGCTTGTATTTGCAGCCTCACAGTCATGGAGAATAAAATTGTTGTTTTGTTGTAAAAATTCACATTATTTTTTTTAAAAGATGAATTTTATTCTCCTAATGTGGCTCCAAGCCTTGTGTTGCATAACCTCCTAGAGGAAATCCTGGAACTGATTTAAAAGGGGTGGGAGAATTTGATTTCCTTCATACTATTTCTAGACACCAGTGGAGCATTTTCTCTTTCACATAGTTTGAGAAGAAATGTGATGTTGTTTCCTTGGAATTGGAATAAGATAATTGTGTTTCTCTTTTCTAGTTTTCTTCTGTAGGTCTGTAGCCTCACTCTGGATCCTTGCCATATATAGTTGTCACTTTTAAAATAAATGTGCTTCAAATTCATTTTATATAGCTCATTATTTAGTATCTCTCTCAAACCTACTCCTTTTTTTTTGTGCAGTTATATTATTATTTCATTTCTAGAGCTTTTCCTGTTTACCAAAAATATTGCACAAGAAGCAGTGAGGTAATGTATGCACAGGGTTTGAAACTCTGATTTGTATTGAAAATAAAATTATTTTTAAGTTATTAAAAATTATTTTTAAATTATTTTAGCACCATAGTGTTAATGATGCCCAGACCCATTTTCTCATGACATTTTCCCGTAAATGTTTCCTTCTCCCCCTCCCCCCATACACCTCTCCAGTAACTCTGGAATTTCGAACTATTTGGAATGCAAAGAGCAGTTACTTTTGATTTGTTCTCTCTGAGTTAAATGGCTCCTTAATGTTGCTTCCACTTATGTTTAGTTGTTGTAACCCATTCCTCTGAAGTTGTCCTTTTTCTTTGTTATACACCGTGTTATACTTGTATACTTTGAACTTGAATACTATTGACTGATACAGTTGGAACTGAATGGGTTTTGTGGTTGGGGATTTGGAAATTAGTCTAGAGCCCTTCTGGGAAGCTTTCACATTTTCTTGATCTGTGCCCCACTTCACTTCTCCCTGCTCTTACACCCTCTGCTAAGTGCAAGACTTTGCACTTTATCTTCCCTTAGTTTGCCCTTCTTTTGTTGTTGTTCTTTTAATCTTCCTTTAAAAATTTAAAAATGCTCTGTCCATCCTACTTTCAGTAGGGTATTCATATCTAAAAATTTTGTAATTCTTGTTACTCTGAGTGTACTTGTAGGAAATGGGTAGGTTGGGAACATATAGGGAATTGGGAAAGGCTTTGCTGGGGCTGGGGAGGTACTAGTGAAAAGAGGCTCTCTCTGCAAAAGGGCATTGCTGTATAACACTTCTCCAGAATATTCCATCATAGGATAAAAGCTCTGTCATATGCACACAGATCTTGATTGATTGATTCAAACACTATTGACCCTATTTTAGACTCATATTTCAACGTGTAAACTTTCATAGCTCCACAGTTTTTGTAACCATTAACCACATCTAGCTGTGTATTTTTTTTGGGGGGGAGGGGTAGGGTGATATGTGTTCTAATAAGTCTTTATTCACAAAAAGCAGGCATTGGGCCAGATTTGTCTGCATAGCTGTCTATTTTCTAAATTTAGTTTTATTACGTCCTAGAAATACATACTAAAGGCCACGTGAAAGGACAAATAGTAATAATAGTTAACTAGACTATGAGTAGAAAGCAACTTATGCGTATTTAGCAGTGTTATTAAGATACATAAAGATATTTTCCTTATACCATTATTCACAAACTTTTTGAAAAAATTATTTTTTAGATATTAAAGCACTAAATTTTAAGGAGTAGGATTCCCTAATAAATTGCTTTTGGCCCCAATTCTAAATATAAATATTATTAACTGTAGCCCAAAAGTAAAGATTTCAAAACCGGAAAGATTTATAGGAGCAAAACACATGAATTGCAAATATATTCCTTACCATGTAAGCACCCTATAATACACAGTATCTTTTTGTTGGGGCACCCCCCTGTGTACATGATGTATATACTCTATGTATGCAATGCTGTTCACAGCTTTAGATATCATAAAGTTGAAAAGTATGTATGAATTTTGAAAATATGGATGAAATATATGGAACTCCACAGAATTCATAGTGTATTACAATTCAAAACACTGAACAATTCTGCAGTGTCTAACTGGGTCATAGAAAATCCTTTGATGCTTCCTTACTCATACTGATGCTTTTGTATCTAATGTATAGTGTTACGTTTTTTAATTTATTAGGTGATTAAAAATAAGGCATAATTTTGAAAAAAAATCTTAGTTTTAAATACGAATATTGAAAGACATTTATTTCATTAGACTCTCAAGAATTCTCTAGACCTTGTATGTAGCCACTATATAGTTGTCTAGGCTAAATGAATAAATAAAAAGTAAAAAAAAAAAAAAGAATTAGTAGACTTCAAACATTTTAAATTTTATGTGGTTACCTTTGTAAAATAAAATTCTTTTTATGGATTTCCAAAAATTAAAATTTCGAAAAAGTTAAAAAATTTAATATAGTTTATTTCATGATTTATTTGAAGATAAAGATTTCTCTTTGCATTTTGATTTAGGACATTTTTGACAGTGATTGGTACACCTCTCGAAATCTAATTGGCGGCGCTGACATCATTGTGATCAAATACAACGTAAATGACAAGTTTTCATTTCACGAAGTGAAGGATAATTATATTCCGGTGATAAAAAGAGCATTAAATTCAGTCCCAGTAATCATTGCTGCTGTTGGTACCAGACAAAATGGTAAGTATTTAATTTTCTTTTTTATAATGAGAGTGCAGTTACCAAATGAATTTCAATAGAACTAAGTGTGTTAATGATTAATACGGTGTATTTTTTTAAAAGAAAACAAAATAACTGTGGATTCAAATGCCATCTGTTATTTCTTCATCATTGGATAGGATAACAAGGTATTAAAGTATTGCAAACTTCTGCTGTGATTATGATGGTTACAACTTTGTCTTCTAAATTGTTCTTCTACAGAAGTAACTGTTTTCTTTTGACATAGGAAAGGTATTAGGTGATGCAGGGCCCTGGAAAACTGTTTCTGACAATCTAAGGCCTGTCCAGTGGGGAAAGGTTGATTGTCCACATAAGGATGTGGGCTTGGGAGCAGGGTTTTTAGATAGATAGAGATAAGTGAGCTGAAGGCACTGACAACAGTGCCTAAGAGGAAGGCTTGCTTACTCCGTAGCTGATGGATTAAGTTGGTTCAGTTTTAGTAGTTGCTGGTATACATATTATTGTCAAATATCTCAGGGCCAACTCAAAATGCATTTGGTGGTATTTTATAGTTCTTTTTAGTGGTATATCCTCAGTAAAGCTTCCTATAACATTTTATTTTTATTCATTCATCATTATTATTATTATTTTACTTTTTGAGGGATAACAACATAAAGAACATAAAGTTAATGCATTTTATATATGTATACATCCATGCAACCATCACACAGATCAAGACAGAACATTTGCAGCATTTTAGAAGGCTCTCCCATGCCTCTTCCCACTTAATAACACTGCTGCTTAGAGATAACCGCTATTATGACTTCTAACAACGTACATTAGTTTTACCTATTCTTAAACTTTATACAAATGGAATTGTACAGTATGTGGTGTCTGGTGTCTGACTAATTTCCGTTAGCATAATACTTTTGAGATTCATCTGTGTTGTGCTTCTCTATACTTTGTTCTTTTTATTGCTGCACATTATTCTGTTGTACAAATATGCTGTAATTTATTTATCCATTCTCACTTCGATGTTGTTTAGGTTGTTACCTAAGGATTGTTGGGTCACCGGGCAGGTATATGTTCAGCATTAGTAGATCCAAATAAAGCAGACTTGACTCTTCCTTGACCCCACATCCCCTCTATTTTCCTATCTTTCTTTTTATTGCTGGCCATGGTTCTTGAAAGAATCCTCCACGCTTCCTGAGTCCACTTCCTAACTTTCCACTCATTCTTCAGCGCACTACAGTCTGATTTTGACTTTTACAATTACACTGAATTTATTCTCACTCAGGGTTACCAGGTTATATGCTTATTGCCAAATTTAACCCATTTTTTTAAGCTTTATGCCCTTTATTATGTATATGTTATCAAAATTTTTTTCTTCTCTTATTTTTTTTTAAATTTTTTTTTTAAATTTATTGGGGTGACAATTGTTAGTAAAATTACATAGATTTCAGGTGTACAATTCTGTATCACATCATCTATAAATCCCATTGTGTGTTCACCACCCGGAGTCAGTTCTCCTTCCATCACCATATATTTGATCCCCCTTACCCTCATCTCCCACCCCCCACCCCCCTTACCCTCTGGTAACCACTAAACTATTGTCTATGTCTATGAGTTTTTTTTTCTTAGACGTTTATCATTTATATCCCTCACACTGTGGACCCCCCGCCCCCCATCCACTATCCCTCTGACATCACACACAGCCATTACATTTCCACTATCTCCACTCCCAATGCTGTACTCTGCCTCTTGTAAAAGTATACATACCTATATATACATATATATATAATATTATAGTTGGCATTCATTATTGTTCAGCTTCAGGTGTACAGTGCAGTGATCAGGCACAAATTTAATCCATTTTAATAAAAATTCTCTCTTTGAAATTATTCAAACATACCTCGTCCTCCTCTTAATAAAGCTACTCTTTCTTTCCCAGTTGTTCTAATTCTGTCTTCTTTACTGCGCTCCACACCCCCACACCTTACACACATATACCAACGTATCCTGTAGTTGTTGCTCAGAGTTCTTCTATCCTTTGAGTTCACCTCTTCTTGCTGTTTACTCTGTGAATCCGCTAATCTCCTGCCCTAGCTTGCCCTCTATAGAGACTGATGATTACCCAGTCTGTTTCTGTGGCTCCGGTCTCTCTCGTGACACAGAGCTCCACAGACAGCTGCCTTGCTCTATGAAATCCCCTGCCTTGGTGAATGATTCCAAACCTATCCCTTCACCCAAACTAGAATTATCCAACCCAACTTCCTCTCCCATTCCCCAGAGCCGGGTGACTAAGAATCTCTTTTGATTTAACATTTTCAAGTAAATCTCGAACTCGTTTTCTCTACATCTTCACTGGATTTCAGATTCTAGTTATTTAATTATCTGTCATTATCAGTGGCCTTCTTTTTGGTCTTCTGAATGGGCAGATTTTGTAGGACCTGAAACTTATACAATTTTAGATGTTCTAAGTAAGGAAAAAAAAACCTACAAAATTGCAGATGTATATATGTACAACAGTGACTATTTATTTGGAAAGAGAATAGAAAGCACAACAAATTACAAATCTGAAAAAACTGTCAAATGCCACAAATATTTAAAAAAAATGTCTCTATTATTTAACAGCTTGGCAATTCTTTAACTTTTCTGGTATTTTGGGGAGCTGCATAGTCTTTGATCACCTCTTCATATGATAACCACTTTTTAATATTTTCTATAGAGAGAAGAAAATGATAATCAGTTATTCTTCTAGTACTGTATTTCTTTACTCTCCATATTGGTTCTGGGCACCATAGTTCGTGTTGTGTTTGTCTTCTAGCTTAGCATCTTTCTGTCGTGACACCACATAAATTAGCACAGTGGTGGCAGAAGCCTTTCTGAAGCCCATTCATGTACCAGGACACTGAACTGTACAAGGAAGTGACTACAGACCACAAATGATATCTCACTAAACCTGAATCCCTCTTAGCACGATCCCCGAGATGTCCCTTGTTACTCCAGAGCTGCCTGATACAAGGTGAAGTAAGTTGGAGTGGAAAGAGATAGTGGTCTTAACCAAATGTAGTTAAACTATCTTAATTTACAAATTTTACCAAAGCACATGACCATGTGAAAGAATCTATTGCTCAGATTCCTCCCAGGACTTTGGGAAGAACCCACAAGAAAAGGGCCTGACTTAAGCTTTATCAGCTTCATGGTAAATTGGCCTCTAGTCTCCTGTTCCTGCTTTGCCTCTTTCTGAAATAAATCCTCTCATGGTAATCATCCTAGAATACAAATCAGATCATGGTACTCAATACTTTAAATTCTTTAGAAACGTTCTTCTGCAAAATTTCAAAGCTAAGAAAATTGACAAGAATAGGACAGCAAACCCTAAAATTACACACACACAGACACACACTCAGACACACACACACTTTTCTCATCTGAACCATTTGAGAGTAAATAGTAGCATTATGGGATTTCTTCAACCCTAATTATTTAAGTCTGCATCATCTAAGAACAAAGCCATCCTCCTATTAACCGTAATGCAATCATCACTCAAGAAATGTAACTATTATCTATTACATTATTATTTAAAATATAAATACAATCCATATTCACATTTTCCCAATTATTCCAAAGCTTTTTTTTTTTTTTTACATCCAGGATGAAATTAAGGATTACACATTGCATTTAATAGTTATGTCTATCTAGTCTCTTTTAATCCAGAACAGATCCCCAGCCTTTTTGGGGAGGTGAGGAAGGGAAGGAAGTGTCTTTCTTGACATTGACGTTTTTAAATCCAAATCTAATATGTTGCACAATTCCTTCAACTCTGGTAACTGTGGTAGTACAATAGCAAATTTTTTTTTTAATCATTCCTTCTACACTTACTAGTTAGTATTCTTCTGTAAATAGAGCTTTCCCTTCTCTCTGCTCCCATATCTTTCATGGATTTGCTCTTTAAATTCAATATTTTAAATATATGGAATACATTCTTCTCACTATTCTTTCTGATGCTCAAATTACCCCAAATTTGCCTAGAGGGAGACTCTTCAAGCTAGCTCCAATTAATTTTTCAGTCTTTCCTGATTTTTGGCACAAGGTGGTCCAGGCTCTTCTTAGACTTTGCCTGCCCCAGCCCTGGACTCAGTCATTTCTTTAGGGAGCCCTAGTTCCTTTGAGCGAGTAATGATATTTACAAACCAAGATCTGGGCTCTAGGGGTGTTCGTTACTTTAGGTGTCATGGCTTCTAGGCTCTTTCATTGGAGATTTTACGTGTGTGTGTGTGTGTGTGTGTGTGTGTGTGTGTGTGTGTATTTTAAATCATGGGTTTTCGTCAATGCCCTTATTCCAATCCGGTATTTGTATGTCACTTCAATACTTTTCTATTGTGAAGTCTTACCTAAAATACAAAATCCTTCATGACATAGCCCCTGACTACTTCTAGAACCTTGTAGGACACAAGACACAACCCTCTGTGTCTTATATGCCCTTCACACTGAAGTACACTTGAAGAACTTAATGTCTTTCTTTAGATCTGGGAAAGTCTCAACTTTCTGATGTCAGATATCACCTTCTTTCCATTTTTTTCTATTCTCTCCTTTTGGGACTCTTGTTGGACTGAAATTGAAACTTCTGGATCTCTCCTCCATTTCTCTTACCTTTCTTTTATATTTTGTATCCCTTTATTTACGCCTGTTGCATTATGGGAGAATTTTTTTGTCCTTTTTTTTTTAACAGTTCACAAATTAGCTCTGCTGAGTCCATTTCACTATTTTGTAGTATTAATTTTTTTTGTTTCTTTCAACGTCTTTTCATATCCAAGATCTCTAATTGGTTACTTTTCATAATTTATGATTCCTATTTTAAAGATACGAAAACTTCTAAAATGCTCTCTTTTAATTAATTATACTTATTTTCAGATTCCGTTTTGATTGGTCTGTTAAGTCTGGTTTTCAGGGGGCATTATAAGTCTTTCCATTTGATGAGATTTTATTTCATATGGATGCTTTCCAAATGTTGGATCGTTCCTAATTTGCCTAGTTTTCTACTTTAGATTCCCTGTTGGATGGATCCCTTCCTCCTCTGCCCAGCTGTTCTCTGGAGTGGAGGTGGGAGTGGGAGTCCACACAGGATCTGCAAGCCTAATTGCTTTCACTGGAGTACTCCCGCTACTCTCCACTCTGTTGCTCTTGGGCCTCCTTCTCTACCCCACCCCCAACCCCCATCATTAAGCAGTAAGCACCTCTCCACGTAGCCACAGTGCATGATTGACGTCCCACCTGTACTCTGAGCTTCAGCTTTTTTCTTTTTTTTTTTCTTTTTTCTTTTCCCTTTTTGGTCCTGCGCCATCTGCCTTCAGCCGCTGGGCACTCATAGTTTCTGGGCTGGTAAGAATCTCTGCTCTGAAACTTTCGAGTGTTGTATTGCACATCTCCCTTCCTCCTCCCCTCTCTTCCTCCTTCCCCCATCCCTCCCTTTCTGCCTTCCTCCATCTTCCTCTCCTCCCTCCCTTTGTTTCATCATTTTGTGGTTTAGCAGGAAGAGGAGATTGCAGTTTGGGTTTTAGCTGGCCCTCTTGAAACTGGAAGTGAATGTGTTCCCTTTTTTCCCTCACAGCCTGGTTTCTGCATATATTACGTCCTCTGATCGGCGTGCCCGTCTGCACACCCCCCATCATACCTGCGTGGCAAATTCATATTTATTCTTTAAATCATGACTTCTTCTGTGAAGCCTTCCAGGTGGTGGTGGTGATGGAGGATTCTGTTCCCATGGTGATTTGTGCACCTTTTTCTACAACTTACCATAATTGTTTGCAGTCACGTCTATCTTGGCTCAGTTGCCTGTGAACTTCTTTTATCTATGTGTCCTTATATCCTTAGTATATCCTTAGTATTTGATGCGTGATAGGCACTCGATAAGCATTTGTTCAATGAGTGACTGAATAGTTGTATGAAGGACATACATAAGTGAAAAAAATCAATTTCACTGGCGAGATGAAATTACCATATAAGATGTGATCACAAAATAATTACAAAGCTAAATCTGGCTATTCAACCCAAGGACATTTATTGTTCCCCCCCCAGTCTCTTGCAATACATGAAACTGCTGGGTATTCTCCTGTTAACTCCTCTCTCGATCTCTTTTTGAGAATTAGTTCAGCAAACACAACGTGTCATCTCTTTCCTTTGTTACACGTTTTGACAAGCTTGACTCTGTATATCTTCTTCATCATTTTTGGCTCTGAATGCATTTTTGTCTTTTACTAAATATTGAATGTTTCAAGTAGAAACATTCTTCCAAACATGCCTAGGGTGTATTCATAGCCTTCAGCTCCTGAAAACTGGCATCCTGTCTTCTTATCTTTTTGAAGCTCTGATAGAGTCTAGTAGTTGCTAGGCTAGTATTCCTAAAAGGATTTCTAAAAGTTTCAAGCATTGGCAACATTGTAAAGATCATCCTACCCGGGTTCTCAAAGCCACTGCTTTGAAAGAGATGCCATTCATCTGAATTCCAGAGTTACATTGTGTTTGCTTTAAAATAATAGACATTTTGTGACAACACCTTAAAAGACAACATATAAGAAAACAACAACAATGAACTACAGAGTTAACTAGAAGCGTAATACTCTGATTCACAGGGTCCCTGTGACCCTGACGTAGGCTCACAAGAGTGAGCTCCTAAAGAAGGCACCATGGTTTAAAATTATTTTGGGTCCTCTGATCCTGGTGAAGTGCTCAATGAAGGTTTATCTACTCCATAAGTGTTTTGTTGCTTCGCCTGTCCAACACATCATGACTAGGCATTTTTCCTTTTGGGTGTATGTAAACAAAAAGAAACATCTTCTGTGACACAGGCGAAATAAAGATTGGATGTAAGGAGGAACTTTCTAGGCATGTGTGTCAGTAAGATGCTTCTGGCTACTCACAATGGAAAACCCCACTCAGCTGGATTAAACCTGATATGGTTGTATTTTCCCTCAAATCAAGATAATTTGTTAAAGATTATTTTCCATTGTGTTCATTTCATTATTCACTCGAAATGCTCCTGACTTGGCTTTATTTTTGTGTAGAAATAAAGTTTAATAAGATGTCCTGCCTACTCACTCCTTTCCATCCACATAAGGAGAGCTTTGTAGACATAAGAAGCCCTCTGTCTTCAGAAAGTCACAGGCACTGTTTATGAAGGCTTTGTAAAGAATGTGAAATACCATGTGTCATTTTTCAAAATAGGCTGAATTCTGTATGAAAACTTTATTTGCTCCAAACCTAAAACGATATTAGAAAAAATAAATGTAAAAGCTCGGATTAGAATTGATGGCATAATTTAGAGAAGCCAAGCTTAATTTTTAAATCACTGTATGTTGGAAATCAATAACTCCTTACTCAAACTAAATTTTTATTTTATTTTTTGATGTCCTTTTATCAGGTGGAGCAAGTAACAATTTTATTATTGTTTCTCCATCTCTAACACACAGGGAGACTTGGACAAGTCACTTAACCTCTCTGAGCCTCAGTTTCCCCCTCTATAAAACAAGGATGTGAATATATATGTGGTTTTTGAGCTCTAAAATGCTTTCAGTGAAGCTAAAATGATCTAAGTCCTGTATGTGTGCACACACATTTATGTACATAGTATGTACATGCACTATATATCCTTGATATACACCCTATATGAACCCATATGTGCTCCATCCATATGCAGTTTATTGGTAGCAGATTTGTTGTGTACAGGTATGCTGTGGGGAGTTGCCCAAATGCCCTTTTGGGACCACTGTACTCCCTCAGTTACTTGGCTGCTGGTGTCACACAACTGAGTCCCTTTCCAGGGATTACCCTCTGCAGGTAGGAGCTGCTTGCCCAAGGTTAGCCTCCCTCCACAGGGGCAGTTCTCCTCTAATTACAGGTGGGCTAGGAAGAATACAAAGGCTCGGCTGCCTTTCCCTAAAGGATGAATCACTCTCAGGGCCATCTAAGCTCCAGAGCCCCCTGTAGGATCAGCTGAGTTCTCTGTTGCAACCATATTGCATTTCAGAGTTTTCCTCGGCCCAGTCTCACTTCCCTCAGTGTTGCAAAGTAGTTATTCCCAAGGTCACCCAATACACCTCCTGCGCACCAGTCTCTATCTCAGAGTCTGCTTCACAGGGAAGCCAGCCTACGACAACATGCATTTCTAAAAATGGATTTACCCCCTTTTGACTTGGCTATCTTTGAACAATGGCATATCTGATGTTTTGGCATGAAACAAAATGAAGCTAGCTAACAAATACAGAGTTGATTGAACATACGAGTATGTTTTTAGCCTTGTTAACGAGTGTCGTCGTAGATGGGTTGATCTGCCACCTTCCCAGTCTTAGATCGGTGCATGGTACAACCATGAATCTTGGGACAGTTCACATTTTGAGTAAATACTTTTTATTCCTTTAGTTTTTTTTTTTTTTCATTTTTCACTCTTGAAGAAAAAGCTAGAGTGATTGAATTTGGTCTCTGCAGATGAATGCTTTAGAGTCTAATAATTGAAATGTCTGGATTAATAATAACATATTTTACATGAAATCCACAAAGAGAGTGGCAGTTTTGCAGCCTTGAAGATTCAGGTCAAATTGAGGATTTTATTAAAAGTATAAAGGTCTAATCAAACTTGGTGAATATATTTAAAGTTTATTATAAAACAATAGAAGTTTCCACCCACTGTTTTCCATGGTTTCTACGGGCAATCAAGTTGTTAAATTTGTATTGATCCTTGGGATGCCAAGTTTGTGTACAACGAAACAGACCTGCCATTACTGACTTGTTGGTCTAATTAGTGTAATTGCCTTGGTAATAGCCATTCACCGACTTGTAAATTCTTCTATTTTATAAAATACTGTTTATTTATTTATTACAGTTAAAGCTTGTTTATTTTAGGGACCTTTTGATTATCATGGACACTTTTATTCTAGTGGATCACGGATTTATTAAATGCCCTTGAACTGTGGTTTCTGGTATAAGCTCTTAATTTGTTTAATGTTCAGATGGTCTATGTATTTTTTTTTCCTGTTTACATTCAAAGCTCTTTGTTGTTCACATTCATTTTCTCAGAAGAATTACCTTGCACATGCCCGCTATGCACCTCCGACAGAGGGAGCTGTGTCAGTACGACGGAGGGGATCCAGCTTGCTAAAGAACTAGGAGCTACCTATCTGGAACTACACAGCCTTGATGACTTCTACATAGGAAAATATTTCGGAGGAGTGGTGAGTGGCCGTTATTGTTACATAAAGTCATTTGTCAAGTTGGCTCTTTAGCTCTTTTCCAGAACCGCAATTAGAACTTTGGTTTTAAAAGCATGATTAGTTTTAACCTTGAGAAATAACATGAGAGTACGTAGAAAAAAAAAATTTTGTTAGAATAAAACAATGATGTTATTTTTCTCTCTATATGAAACATTTTCTGTCGTCCAGTGTGTATTTTGGAATTTTCCCCTTATTACAGCATACTTACTTACACAAACCCATGATGTCCGTTTTAATGGGGATCCTCAAGCAACTCAGTGAGCGTGGCAGCCTGAACGAGGGGGCCCTGAAACTGCTTCTTCATTTCTATCTACCACTTGAAAAGAATCGTTACTCTTCCTCTATGTGTGTTTCGGCAAGATTTCATATAGTTCTGACCTTGGTGTAGCTCAGAAATATCCAGCGGAGCTACTTACACAAATAGCTTCTTGTTGGATACGTGGGCAGCTGGGGTTTGTTGTGCTGTCACAGTGGCATTTATTGGGTTCTGCAGGCATTTTGAGGCCCATCTTAGCGCTGTCTTTCCAACCCTCTAACAAGTGACTCCTTTCAGCAGACATCTCTCATAAACGTCATTAGGATTAAACCAAGTAAAGACCACATTAAGCAGAAGCACTTTGGACTTCTCCATCAGTTCCCCAGCTCTTCATCAAGGACCCTTTCCAATATGCCAGAACATTCATTATGTAGATTCGTGTTGAAATGTTGAGGTTTCCACCGATGACTATAGAAATTTCATTTGTTCTGGAGTCACTAAACTCCAAATAAGAAAGAAAGATACAATTAGGGAGCTATACTCCCAGAATTGCTGTCATCAATGTCTGAGAAGCTTTTGTCTTATTTATATTGATGAGCAGTAGGTAGAAAGATAGAGAGGGGTGAAACCTAACGTTTCCTGTCAAGCAGGTTATATTGTAGGGGCTTAAAAAAGGAATCTTAATTTAGTTTAAGACTCTTACATTTATCTGAAATACCTAGGAAGTTGGGAGGAGGGGAGGATAGGTTAGCTTCATTTGTTGGAGAAGGGGCTGGTTCCTTGGGGGTCCTTAGGCCTGTTCCCCATTCAGGTTCCTGCACCTGAAATACTCAGGATCACTCTTCCAACCTCCTAACTACCACTTTCTCTTCTCTCTTTCACCTCTTTGTTTCTCTTTGCTCCTAATACTAGCGTTGCAGCTAGGGGTGGAGGCATGATGAGGATTGAAGAGGTGGTCAAGAGTGGGCGAGAACATGGCGATTTCTTTTTTCCTTCACTCAGACTTTATGAGAATATGGAAATAAAATCAGAGTGCTCTCTTTTTAGACTCTTGAAAAGTAAAGTACACCTGAAATCTTGAGTGTTAGAAATTATAATGTTTGCAAAAATATGAACGGAGAGATAATGTCAGAGTGAAAGGAGCATTTCGAATCTTGTGTTGAAGAGTCAGGGATGAACAGCTGTGCAGTATTACCTTCAGACCGGGACCAGAGAGACACGTGCCCTCGAGCTGTAGAGAGCTCTGTCTGTACCTCCTCTAGTTGTATCCCTCTCCACAGAGCACAAGATGTTGGAGCCAAGGGGAGGTGCCCACTAGAGCTGGTAGCCCCGTCTAGACCTGTAGCCACTAACCACATGTGGCTCTTTATATTTACATTAATAAAAATGTTCAGTTCCTCAGGTGCATTAGCCCCATTTCGGGCACACATTTCAATAGCTACATATGGTTGGGGTATTGATTAGCACAGATACTACAGAACATTTCCATCAGCACAGAGCAGAGTTATATCGAACAATGCCGTGACCATGCTCCAAAACCCAGGCCCCGAGAATTCTCTGGGTAACTGGCCCTGAGTCTGGCCCCTGTGCAGACCTCTTTTCTGGCTCCGTCCTCCTGAAGGTGGACCACATTGCTGGGGTATGCACCCATAGACCCGAAAGGTGACTGAGGGGTGAGGAGAGAAGGGGCAGTCTTGGGGCCCAGGAGTTAGGGTCCAGCTCTCCCTGTACTGCATGGACAGCTGGGGAGTCTGAGAATTTAAACCCGAGCCTGGCCTTCCAGGCTTTTGTGATGATGTATTTGTCAAAGCAGGCTGGTAGAATATCTTTTACAGAACAGTTTGTGTTCTTGATGTATATGGTTGAAATATTTTGGTATGTGGGACCTGAACCTCCATTTGTACTTTTGCCCCAGGACTCACAGCTTAACACATGGTTAAGATTTTTTTAATTTATAAAAGAAAAGATGTCTTTCAAAGTAATTTATTCAGGGGAAAAAAAGAGCAATGTGAACTTCCCTAGTTGATATGAGCATATGTGACATAGAAGCAGATCTCCTCCTTCCTTGACTTTCCCTAATATTAACTGCTGTGGTTGCCCACGAGACGGTTATTGACAGTCACACAGTTGTATTGCTTGGCTTTCTTGATGATTCAAGAGAATAAACGGATCCTTCTTGAATGGATAGTTTACTTATGTCTAGACGAGGCACAATCTGTTCTACTTGATACAGTTTCTTAAATGAAAAAAATTGTTGAAGAGTGTTTGCTAACGCTTGCATGTAGATGGTACTGGCGTTGAAAACATTTGGCAAACGTGGTTTGGGGCACAAAGAATCATGTCAGATACATAATTTTGTTGGTGCTTTCATTAAAATTTGGTTCATGTTTTAGTTGGAGTATTTTATGATTCAAGCCTTAAATCAGAAGACAAGTGAAAAAATGAAGAAAAGGAAAATGAACAGCTCGTTTCATGGAATTCGACCACCTCAGCTTGAACAACCAGGTGCGTCATGAGCCAATGTCTAGACATTCAGCTGGTATTTATTATAGATCATGTCACAAGTCTTAGAGCAATTGTTCTCATATTTGAGTATGCTTAGGACTCACCTGGCATCCTGATTCAGTAAATCTGTGACGGAGACTGTAATCTGCTTTTTAAAGAAGCTTCCCAGGTAATTCTAACGCGGGTGGTACTTGAACCACATGTTCAGGACTACTGTCTTTTTTTTATTATTATTGAGGTATAATTGACATATAATATTAGATTAGTTTCAGGTGTACAAAAGAGTAATTCAATATTTGTATACACTGCAAATGATCACCAAAGTAAGTCTAGTTACCATCCATCACCATGCAAAGTTACAAATTTTTGTTTTAATTACTATAGCTATTTATTTATTCATTCATTTATTTATTTTAACATTTTTTTATTAGTTTCAGGTGCACAAAACCATGTAATAGTTAGACATTTATCATTTATATCCCTCACACAGTGACGACCCCTCTTCCCCCATCTACTACCCCTCTGACATCGCACACAGCCATTTCCACTGTCTCTATTCCTAATGCTGGACTCTGTCTTGTAACTATATATATATATATATAAAATTGTAGTTGACATTCATTATTATTCAGCTTCAGGTGTACAGTGCAATGATCAGGCATCTACATCATCCCTGAGGTGGAGGACTACTGTCTTAAAGTCTTGACCCTATAGATTCTTAAAATAGTGTGTATTGTGGAGAGCTGTTCTATTGTGGGCTAATGAGAAATGACAACCAAATGCGATGCATGAACTCTGATTGGATACTGGTTCAATAAAAGCATCTAAAAGACATTCTTGGGACCACTGAGTAAAATTTTAATATGGACTAAAAATTAGATAACATTATGGAATTATCGTTAATTTTTTATGTATGATAGTGCTATTGTGGTTAATAGAAGAATATCCTTATTCTTAGGAGATGAATATGAAAGTATTTAGAGCCAAAATATCCTGATGATTACAACTTTTAAATGGGTCAGCAGTGTGAGTGAGAGAGAGAGAGAGAGAGAGAGAGAGAGAGAGCGTGTGTGTGTGTGTGTGTGTGTGTGTGTGTGTGTGTATCTAGATATAAGGGAAAAATTTTGTACAAAATTATAGTAGTAGTGTAGTACTCTATTCAAATCAATTTGTTATGGGTATTGCTTTAAAAAGTAGATACTTGATACGTGTTTGATGAATGAATGAATGAATGTAAATTTAAAATCAGGAAAATATAAATTCGTATGAGAGGTCAATTCCAGGTTTTAAAAAGAAAGCAGATGTATAGACCATAAATGATTCCCACTTGGCTCTGGACGTCCTGGGGTACAGAGTTAAAGGGGAAAAGTGGTGTGTTACGTAGCAAGCACTGGGGCCTTAAATACTTGCTGGATGAAAAGGTAGGTGGGGAGCAGCCAAATAAATAAAGCAGATAGATCATTTCTTAGTTTTTATTAATCAAGAAGAGAAAACATACCAGTTCCTCAGAGAAAGCAAAGCATTTTATGTCATTTAGCACTAAAAGAAGTTTCTCTGCGGGTGTTCATTTGGGCGTACCAGATGTCCCATCCGCAAATTCGAAAGTGTCCCATCTGCAAATGCAGTCTCAACGTTCACACGGCTGTTTCCTGTACTTTTCTGTTAGGAGAGCTGTGGGTATCGTACTAAACATCACCCAGGAGGCCAAGTTTGGGTGTACATTCATTCTGGGTCTGACTTGTCCTAAGCACAGATCCTGGGCTCTTGGGCACATGGCTTTTAGACTTTTCTCAGCCTGTCAGTATCTGTGAAGGTGCCGCAGGCAGTGGAAAGGATGACGGGTGGGGTTCAGTGCACAAAAAGCCAGGCTCCCAAATTACCTTGTTATTGTTCATTTTATAGAGTGGAATTTTTGCTTTAGAATAAAAAATTTTCATGGCTGAAGAGGTTCGCATTTCACTGATTTAGGTGATTGCATATCCTATAAGCAACCCTTCACAGATAACATTTTCCTCAGCTCAGCTTCGGATAAAAGTTAGACAGCAGACGTTTTATAATCAGGGTCTCTGACGAGGGCCTAGAAGGTGGTTCGCTGTGTGGATATTCTGATTTGGTTGACGGCTAGTCTATCATCTTGTTACTGATCGAACTAGGAAATTGAAGATTGCATCTTCTTATGGCAGTTAGGGAGCCTAGAAGTGGGCTGAGGAGAAGAAGCTGGTTCTGGGAAAGCATATTATTTTACTAGGAGGAAAAATATATTAATTTTAGGATCAAAATAAAATGGGCAAGATGGTTTCAAACAATAGCGTTCAAGACGCTGAGGCCTGGCTTTGAGAAGTGGCAGTTTTTAACAGTTGATCCTTCCACCTCCACTTCCAGCCCCAGTAGGAAAAGAGCTTCAGATGGGAAGTTGGGTTCTTCAGAACTTACTCAATAATTTGTTCGAATTTTTTGATCAGATGACAGTAAAGAACGATGACTATCAACATGCTAAACTTCAATATTTGGAGGACTGTTTTATTTGGGGACATAGAAATAATGAGAAATGTTATTTTATTGCTCATCATGACATTAGTAGGTTTTTCATTTGCACTATAAAAAATAAATACAGCATGTCTGTGTGTCTGTGTTATGAAACCCTGTAATTCCTGGATAATTAGTTTATATGTGTTTTGTTTACATGTGTTTTTAATTAGGTTAAACTGTATAAAATTACTGTTTTTGTAGGTCAAAAATGGTCAAATATTGGCAATTTCATATGGCTTACCCTAATAGCATTAAAAAATACTGTTTTGTTGTATTAATGTGAACCTGAAACGATTGGGTCTATAGACCTAAAGAGTAGTTTTCTTTTCTTTTCTTTTTTTTTGAAACAGAAAAAATGCCCGTCTTAAAGGCTGAAGCATCACATTATAACTCTGACTTAAATAACTTGCTGTTTTGCTGCCAGTGTGTGGACGTGGTATTTTACAACCCAGATTTAAAGGAGGTGGTAGAGGCCCACAAGATTGTGCTCTGCGCCGTAAGCCATGTTTTCATGCTGCTTTTCAATGTGAAGAGCCCTGCTGATATTCAGGATTCCAGTATCATCCGAACTACCCAGGATCTCTTTGCTATAAACAGAGATACTGCCTTTCCAGGTGCTAGCCAGGATTCTCCAGGCAACCCACCATTACGAGTCGTCGTTAAAGATGTCCTCTTCTGTTCGTGTTTATCGGACATTCTGCGCTTCATTTATTCAGGTATCTTGTCAAATGGTTCTGGTACATTCTCTTAAGCTTTTGAAATGAGGTATGCCTGTGGTCCTAGGTGTATTGGTTAGTTTTACATTGATCTTCTTCCTATCATCTGACGTGAAGATTACACATGTAATAGTATTTGCTTTGTGTACAGGAATTTGGTCCAAACTTTCTGTCTTCTTTACAAATTTACTTGCCTTGGTTTTAAATCGACTTGTAAAGACAATAATCTTGTTTCCTATTGAGGAAGAAATACCCAAAATGTGAAAATACAAAGAACTTATTATGCAGTTTACCTTGAAAGAAATAAAATTGTCCAGGTGTATATGAAAATAAGTGCCTATATCTTAAAACCTACCTATATATTCACTTTTCCGTTTGACATTTGGATTTTGGAAGGAATTGAAGAGAGAAATTAGCAGGGTCATTGCATTCAATTTAGGAACTGGAAACAGTACCTAAAGGTAGTTTAGGCTGAGATCTGATCAACTTTGGCTATGACTATTTTAGATTTAACTTTTTGTTCTTACTGTGCTCTTTTTATGATTCAGCTTATCTATTATTTTTCTCCTTGTCCTTTTAAAAACTCAGTAGCAACCATGTTTTAAAGAATAGAAGTCTCATCTGAGTCATTTTAGCAAATGCATTGAAGGTCTCACATCTAAGTATCCCATATATGAACGAGAAAAAAAGAATGTAAAATAGTTTTTAGCGTAAGCATCTAAATATACAGTTTCTAAGAACTTCTTTCTTTTTTAATTTTCTTTTTCCACTTGGAATCATGTACTGATAAAATACTACGTTAAGGTCACTTCTCTGTGGAATGTGTCTGGAGAAACATGTATAATCTGTTTTTAGACTTCAGAATTGGGGGCAGATAAGAAGTTTATAAAGGTTTGCAAATAAAGAAAAGTCGTTATCATTTTCTATAGGTAAGAGGTTTGGGTAACCTTCAGGTAAAATTACTGATGTTAAAAATAGGATTTTCCTTTTTTCATCTGGGTTGTGGTTATATAATTCTGTAAGTTAAAAATGAACGGTTGTGAAAAGTACAGTTGCAGCATGCATATTTAAGTGGGTTAAAATATATGTATAGAAATAGAATGTGGTGGTAGGTGTGAAGCCCATTGTTCAGTGAATGTTGGCTTGGAAAAAGGCGGGAATAACCACTCCTCAGGGCACACCAGCTCAGTGCCCTCAACACCTCCATTAGTGTCCGTTGAATTAATGAGTAGACTCAAGTAGCTGGGAATCATCATGTGAATAAACCAGACTACAGACTTCATGTAGTCCTGCAGATTGTTGTATTTAAACCTAGAATCTCACAGGTCAGAGTGTGAGACTAATTTTTAAAAGCCAAAATGTTTACATGTTAAAAGAAAAAAAAATGACTTTAATGATATGTTTAGAGCACTGCGAAGGAAGTGGTTGGCTTTTCTTTTCAGTGATTTTACTGTTGAAATTATGAATTATTCAGCAAGTTTCCCACGACATCCATTGAATACTTAAAAGGCACGTGAACACTTTGAGGTCAGTTAGATCCTCTTTAATACTGTAGCAGTAAAATTGCTGGGTGTCTCTCCAGTTACAGAATCTACTTGTCTTTCTCCTAGGAAGTGATTTTCAAATTGCAAAATTCATACATGTAGATGGAAAAAAAGGGAAAAAGAAAAGAAAAAGTCCTCATCCTCCAGTGTCCTTCCCCAAAGTCAATGACCTATTATCAGTTTTTTATGTTTACTCTTATACCATTTGAAAGAAATTAAATATTGGGAAATTTGCATTCATGAAAATGTAATGTTTGGTAACTGCTCTTTTGGGGAACCACAGGTAGTTCCCCATGGCTGGAGCATAGAGTGTGAGGTGATAGCTGGAAGGAGATGAAGCTGCAAGCCTGGTGGGACCTGTTCCTGCCATTCTTACAAGCTGTTTTGGAATTTTAAGCATGATCAGACTGGGCCTTTGAAAACTCGTCTCTGGTGATGGCAGGAGTGAACAGAGCAGGCAAGACAGGAGTCCATGTAGGAGGCCCCCTTGCCCTTGTGATCAACCTCAGGAAGGCCAACATTCTGACAACAGGTGGTCAGTGTTGCAGTTCGTCCATCATCTGGGCCAGTGCTTTTCAGACCTTAAAGTTTATCTAAGTCCCCTGGGGATCTTGTTCATGTGCTGATTCCGATTCAGGAGGCCCTGGGTGGGGCATGAGATTCTGCATTTCCAGTAGTCTCGCAGGCAGTGCTGATGCTCTGAACCAGCAGTTGGCAACACCTGCTCTTGGAAGAACTGGGTACCAGCCATAAGCCCAGGAGAGGAACCCAGCTCTCAGTCTTACGCACAAAGTCAAGAAGTCAGCTGGGCCGCTGACCGATGCAGAGCTACTATTTGGTGCTCGGGCTTTCAGTGCCCTGTTGTACCCTCCGCCAGAAGGCGAAAGTGGATGCTTAGAGGTTGGGTGGAAACTAAGTGAGCCTCAGAATAGCGATTAGAGGGCGGAGGCGCACGATGGCAAGGAGAGCTTGCTGACACGCAAGCCCTTGACCGGCTCAGAGCTCAGGCTTCTTAATCTGACACTGATCGCTCCTTGTATGTCATGGCCCAGCAAGAGGTGGTATCAGGTATGAGCAGGGCCACAGGTCATCGAGCAGGGAGACCCTGATGCTCATTGAGGAGAAGGAAACATCAATGCTTCAGTAGGTACCTACGAGTTTTTCTTCAATTATTTACAGAGTATAACCTCAGACTCAAGCAAAAGTTATGTTATGTGTAAGTTATGTTTTAAAAGATACTAAAGCTGTAGTTGCACAGTAAAGATTATTTTGAAAAATACAGAAAATCTATTAAGAGACAAAAAGTCAGCCAGATCCCCACTCTCAAATGTCAAAACATTGATTGACGTGCTGTTGTACCCTTTAGTCTGTGTTTGTAAATTGGTTACTGCTTTTTAAAAAATATTTTCTATCAAATCAAACAAAAAATTTAAACCTACATATTTTTTTTTTTTTTTCTGAGAGACGTCAGTAAAGAGGCCAGGCTTGTGGGCTTCCCCCCCCCCCCTTGTTGTTGTTGAACATTTGGAAACTTCTGAACAGGGTACAGGTTTGAAGACTCAGTTATGTAATGTTTCCTCCCAGAAGCCCTGGACTACCCACAGTTTATGTGAGAGGACTGTCAGGACAGGGGCTGTTTATGCTGTCATCAGCTGGGTTGGGAAAACAGAGGCAGAAGTCCAAGACATGGCACACACAGGAATACGTGCCCTGAGCGAACATGGGCTGAAAAACCATAGTAACCTAGCTCCTGCCTTAAAAAAAAAAAGAACCAAGTTACAAAGAATGTCTTATTTCTTTTTAAATAACGTACTCCTTTTATTTTTTTTTTTTAATCTTCAGGAAATTGAAATTTTGTATACAGGACAATTGGGTCTTGTATTTAGGAAGGGCCTGTTTAGTAGTCTGGTTCACACGTTACACCTATCTATAAGGTTTCAGTTTATTTTCCTATTCAAATTTCTGAGTAGACCCTGTGAAAATATGTCTGTTTTGTATATGTTAGTTTTCCACTGGATAACAGGTAACACTGCATGATATGTAAATAGTTAATGACTAACACTAAATAAGGAGTAATCTGAAAAGTGAGGTAGCTGTTTCCTGGTCTTCCTGGAGTAACCCTTAAATGGCATACAATTGTAACATTCTTAACACTACTCCATACAGTCTTTGTGCTTGCAAATTCCTGAGTCACAGGATCTCAGATGGTTAGGAATTGAAATATTTGTAAAAACCTCAAGAATTTAGCTTTGAGCTCTTCCTGCCACAGATGGCCCTTAGAATTTCACACCACTCATTGAAATGCGGCCAGGGTAAAGCAGTTTGCATACCGTGTTTCCCGAAAATAAGACCTCGCCAGACCATCAGCTCTAATGCGCCTTTTGGAGCAAAAGCTAACATAAGACCCGGTCTTAATAAGACCGGGTATAATGTAATATAATATATATAATATAATAATATAATATAATACCGGGTCTTATATTAATTTTTGCTCCAAAAGACTCATTTAGAGCTGATGGTCCAGCTAGGTCTTATTCTCGGGGAAACACATAGTATTCTCTAGCTCTTGTAATTGTTCTGTGGCATGCTCTTTCCTGCACTGCATAAAAGCTTAGTTTAGACACATGAGTTTACCATCTTCTCTAACAGCCTAGAAAGTAAATAAATGCTCAGAGAAATGAAGAAAATCCTAGTCAGTTACGCAAGACGAGTAATTTCTAGAGGTCTGCTGTCCATGCCTGTTGTTAACAATACTGGGTGAACACTTCAAATTTTGTTAAGAGGACAGTGTGCGTATTAAATGTTCTTAGCACAATAAAAAAAAAAAAAAGGAAATCGCAGTCTAAGGGTTATTGTCTTATTAGGATCTAAAGGCGTTAAAGGTGATTTGATTAGCATTTCTAATTATGCAAACAGCCCAAACAATCTATCGTTGGAGTGCCCTTAGGAACCAGTCTTACTTTCATTTTTAGTTATTGGATCTTTCTCTGTCCTCAAACAGATCAGTGGCCCATAGGGATTTACCTGCTTCTAATCCCATATAGTTATCGATGCATTCTTTCAAGTCATCTTCTGAGTGGAGATACTATATAGGTGTTCTTTAGTTAATATAATTTACTTTTAATAGACAATGTCTGTGCTCTCCTTTACCATACGTGAGTGTAGACGATTATAAATACCTGAACCTACTGCTTGCTGCATACCACTGACCCTGGGTTTTGATAATGGATGAAATGTCTAAGGGGAGAGGAGTGGTCATCAGTACTCAGTGCACATTGGAATAACCTAGGAGGCTATTCAAATTGATACCTGGGGCCCAGCACCAGAAATTCTAATTCAGTTGGTCGGCAGATGAGACCTCCTCCGATGCTATTTTATAAAAGATCTCCAGGTAAATGTAATGCACAGCCAGAGTTGAGAATCACTGGCATAGAGTAAATTTTCTTGATCTGGTGTCCCTTGGCTTCTAAAGGGTTCTTCTACTCCTGACAGTTTTGTATAGACTTTAATGTCCGTGTGTGCATGTGAAATTTTCTGGAGAGACAACCCAAAGAATTTACCAGATTGTAAAAAGAGTATGTGACCCTAAAGTTAAAAATCATTAGTGCTGGAAGAGGTAAACAAAAACTATAGACTACACACATTTGGGAATTTCAGGTGGAAGGGGAGCTAACAGTAGAGTCAGAGAAAGAGCGATCAAAGGTGGGGAGAATTGTGGTGCGCTGGAACCAGCTGGCACCAGCTCATGAGAACCGATGGTGTTTATTCCCAGGTCCGCGTTCTGCGATGTCTTATTGGTAGCTTGAATTTGGCCCTGGTGGGAGACCTTATGCCGTAGAAATAGCAAACGCCTCAAATCAGGGCTTTCCTTCCTCCTCCTCGTCCTTCCAGGATGCACTGTAGTTATCATGAAGGTCTGGGGAAAAGGTTAAAGATAAGCAAGAGTGCCCAGTACTGCAGGGCTCCACTGTCATGAGGTCTGAGAGCTGCTGGACTGTCAATCTGACTCTTCAGATTAGCTTTGGACCTTGTTGGTACAGACTGGCTGCAATTGCTTGATCTCATTGGTTCAGTACATGTTTATTATGTGCCCTCTCCACGGCCCAATATCCGTGAAGGCATCTGACAAATTCTGGATACATGAAGGGACACATCAGAGGAGAGAGATTGAGGGCTAGCCCAGTGGCTCAGGCGTTGGAGCTCCGTGCTCCTAACTCCGAAGGCTGCCGGTTCGATTCCCACATGGGCCAGTGGGCTCTCAACCACAAGGTTGCCAGTTCAATTCCTCAAGTCCTGCAAGGGATGGTGGGCTCTGCCCCCTGCGACTAAGGTTGAACACGGCACCTTGAGCTGAGCTGCCGCTGAGGTCCTCTCAACCACAAGGTTGCCGGTTCGACTCCCGCAAGGGATGGTGGGCTGCGCCCCCTGCAACTAGAAACAGCAACGGACCTGGAGCTGAGCTGCGCCCTCCACAACTAAGACTGAAAGGACAACAACTTGACTTGGAAAAAAGGCCTGGAAGTACACACTGTTCCCCAATAAAGTCCTGTTCCCCTTCCCCAATAAAATCTTTAAAAAAAAAAGAGAGATTGAGAGCAGATAGAAAAGGACCCCAAGTTACCCAGAGAGGTGAAGTGACTTGCTTAAAGTTAAACCAGTAATTAATGGCAGAGATGGAACTAGAACCCGGTCTCTCAACTATGCCTACCCACATTATACCTGTTTGAATTGTAGGCCAAATGAGAGGAGTGCTTGAGGAAAAGGTAAACGTGTGCTGACCATAGAATAGGAACTCATAAGACCAGAGGAGAAGGGGCTGACAGAGTGTGAGACAGAAGTGAAGTGAGCCTAGGAAGAGAGCTTGGAAGTGGGTTGGGATGAAGACATGGGGAGGCAGGGGCCAGGTAAGGTGATTTTGCTCCAATGCCACCGTCTTGCAGCTCATCAGGAAATTATCGAGCTCCCTTCCTCAGGTTGGTTCTGTAGAGGTCGCTGTGGCACATATCCCCTGACAATGCATGAGACCTTCTGAATGCATTCTGTCCCGACGGCCTATTCCTCTACCTGACAGTAGTCACTGCTCTCCATGCTTAGTACGATTTGATTCAACCTTAGAAAAGCCCACATCTGCCTTCCCCAGGGTAAGTAAATAATGTGGGTGTTGGACTACTTGTGATGCTAACTCATATTCTGACCAATGCTGGTGTCACTAGCTGACCACCTACTGCAGAGAGGTAGCAGCTGGCTAAGGAGGAAGACTTCAGGTTTGCAATAATTTAGGGGAAGGCAAACAGATTTTTTTTTTTTAAAAAATGTGAGAGCTGTTTAAATGTTTTAGTGTAATTACAAGGATATATATTTGGTAAAGAAAAATTAGGATACTGAAACAGAGGGAACATTGATAATAAGAGATTTATTTTTCTTCCTGCTTTAATGGAAAAATCCAATATATATTAATTTGTTTACAGGTGCTTTCCAGTGGGAAGAATTGGAAGAAGATATCAGGAAGAAGTTGAAAGATTCTGGGGATGTTTCAAACGTAATTGAGAAAGTTAAATGCATTTTAAAAACACCAGGAAAGGTAAGTTAGTTTATTCTAAGTTGGCTTACTTTGACTTTCTCTGAATTATAAATGATATACTATGATGAATAGTATAACATGAAGTCATGGGAAGACCCAATAATATACAAATATAGTTTCCTTAAGTATATTTTCTGTCATTTGAATATTTTAAACGTAAACACGTTATTTCTCACTATCTCAGATTTTAAGAATTAAAATCTGTATAAGTCATGTCTTTAAAATGTTTCCTTGTGGATGCCATCCTCTATAACATTGCCCTGGAGCTCCAGGAATATGCAGTCTATATGGACTAAAGGACCATTGAATTTGTCCAGTTACAGATACACTTGTCAGACAGGGATGCTTTCTCCTCAAAATTTAAGTCCATGTGATTTTCAGGAGCACGGCATCTGCGTGTGCCTCTTTTAAGAGTTCTGAGAAATCTGACCCAGTGAACAGTGCAGGGTTTATTGTTCACCTACCGTAACACAGGCTCAGACTTTTTTGTGTGGTCATACACTTGTGCATGTTAAAGCGCTTGTCATTTAGATGGTACAGCATTTTGTAAGGGCTTTCAAAGTAAATCTGTTACATTTTAAAATAACTGCATTACACGATTTCGCTAGTGTATTCTTATTTCAGATTCTGTGATAAACAAATTGGCTACAGTAGATAAAAAGGTAAGTTATGTTCAGTGCCTAGCAGACTATGTACAGTTTATATGAAATGTAAGAAAAAATTTTATTCATCTAATTTTTTTATACAGACGACTTTGTCAGTTCTACAACCTAAGCCAACATTTTTAACGTCATATTTTAAAAATATAAAGCTATTTTAGCTTTTAATGAAGATTTCCAACTATTCTCTAATTATAAAAATGGACCTTTTTTTTTTTTTTAACGAAGCATTACTTCCAAACATGGAATTAAGGAGCAAGACCTTTCTTCTCTTGTTTCAATAGCACCTAGTACAGAAGCTGGCCAGTTTCACAGGTGTATGGCAGGCTGGTCACTCTCTTGCAATTTAATTCAAGTAAACAAGGCTTTTATAGGAATGTGCACATAAAACCTGCATTCTCTTTTTCCAAAGTTCTCTAGATTAACTGGTTTATGGACCAGTGAAAATGTATATCCTGTACATATGTGTTCTCTTCAAACTTCTGCCCTCACATTCATGGCAGAGTTGGCAACGGAATCTGTTTATACTGGTGTGTGTGTGTGTGTGTGTGTGTGTGTGCGCGCGTGCATGTGTATTCATACATAATGTATACCTACACGGTATTCATGATATACAAATGCATAACCTTTATATGAATAGTTAGGATAAAAGTGTTGCCTTTTGTTCTAAGCTTGAGCCTTTCCGTGGGTGTGAGTCTGCACACAGTCGTTCCTTTGAGAACTGAGAATAAAATGAATTCTTGCTGGGGAAGGGGAGGCTGAGGGCTATGTAAGTCCGCGGTACTGAACTGAATTCCTTCCTTTGCGTGGGAGGAGAGGAGTTCTTCTGTGCTTTCTTCCTGTGCATTTCTGGGGTAAGGGTCTCTGTCATTCTCTGGATATGATACGGGGATGTAACACTGAATTGGGAATCAGGAAATGTACATTTAAATTGTGCTGCCACGAATTATCTCTGCGGCTTTGAGCAAGTCTTCTCTGGGCTTTCTGTAAAATGAGGAATAAACTGGATGACTTCTAAAACCCTTGCCAGCTCTCAAATTCTTTGTGGTGTTTTTTGACTGTTATTCTTATTTATGTGTGATAATCCCCTGAATCCCCTCCCCGAATTTCTTCAGTGTATATTAAGGTGTATTGTGTGTAGGGTCTGCGAGTGTACTTTATAGGACCAGAATTTGTATCTTCCTGTTTTGCTTCTCTGTCTTGATCAAGGATAGCATTCTGGAGTTATTTTCTTCTTCCTTGTGAGGAAGGATGTATATATTTTTCTCGTCTCACCAAATATTTTAACTTTCCACCTTAGTAGATTAATTTAGAGTGGGGGAATAGGTGACATTTATTCTTAATGCTAAAGTTGTATGTTTGATTATTTTTTAGGGATAAATCTTTCTGTATTCCCCGGCTTGGCAAACAAAGGTCAGAGTTCTGACTGGGCTGATGTTTCGAGACTCAAAAGGGGGAATGGGTGGAGGGTGAGAGAAGAGGGGCTGGCCCTCAACTCTTGGGATGTCTGAAAGATGACAGGAATGATAGACAAAGCACCAAATCCTGAGTTGGCAGCAGAGGAGTGCTGGAGACCACTAGGTCACACGGAGGCACTGTTACTGGAGGCTCAGCTAGAGCAGGAAGGGGTGAGAGGACTGGTAGGTGTGTGTGGAGGATGTGCTCTGGCGCTCCAGATCAGAGACCCAGGCAACTTTTTAGTGATGCCAGCATTCCCTATCGTGGGTAAAACTGATATTTAGAATCCCAGAATTATAGATTAGGTGGAGATGAACCAATTCATCACTCTCAGATATTTTAATAGTGACCTATCTCGTAAGCAGTAGGACATGGTGTGATAAGGGAAAAACAGGTATTTTTTCCCTTAATTACAAATTAAATTGCGTATATACTTTCTTAATTAGTGAACAAATGAGCATGTTGGATGTGTAAACATAGGCATTTATATGAGGCCGGACTGCTGTTGTCTGTTTCCCAGGTGACAGAGAGCTCGGGCGGGGGACTTAGGACCCACAGATTCTCGGCAGTAGCCTTGCGCTTTCACTGAGCCAGTTCATTCACTGCTGAGTGCTGCGTAAGTGCAGGGCTGCTCACTGACAGGTAGCAGATGTAGTTCTTGAGGGTAAGTTCCCCCGAGAGCTATGATCAGAGATGCCATAGAGTAAGTGACCATTATTTCTTCAGGCATTTAGCACACTTTTCCGAATTCACTAGCCAGCCCATATATATGATGCAAGCTTTTCATAGAACACTTACCCTTTTAGTTTTGTTTCTCCTTACAGATTAATTGCCTAAGGAATTGCAAAACCTATCAAGCCAGAAAACCTCTGTGGTTTTACAATACTTCCCTCAAGTTTTTCCTTAATAAACCAATGCTTGCTGATGTTGTCTTCGAAATACAAGGTATGGATCAATTTTTTACAAAGTTCATTGTTCATTTTTATTGTTTTCTTACCTACCTAACTTTCTATTTCAGCTTTGACTATTTTGGGTGTAGGAATGATTGTTCTTTATTGCAGGATGTGAATTAATATTGTCTGAATTTCAACAAAATCTTCCTGGGAAATGAAGTATTTTATTAAAACAAGAAAAGAAATTTATATTTTCCTTGTTGTTTTCCCGCTTATCATATGTTTCATTAACTTTTAGCAACCAGCAAGGAATGGGATGATCAGTAATATTACCCCTATGAAGTATTTTTGTTGGTGTATTTCTTTAAGATCCTACTTTTTGAGTCATCTGAAACCAGTCCCCTTAAAATTATATTATCTCTAGCTTATTTTGTTCAGCTCTCTTCCTTTTTATTTGCGCAAAAGGAACTAAGCATGGGTGTGGGTCACGCCTGGCTTACATCAGGCTTCTGTAGATATTGCTGCATTTGTTCTCCCAGCACTCCCAGAGTCATCAGCAGAGCAACTGAGAGCCGCTTTTTCTCTCTGTGGAAAAGTAATGCTACTTGATTTTAATAAAGATGAGCTGTTTTAATGCCTATTATTGATTATTCACTTGGATAATTTTGTCGCTTTAGTAGATTAAAAGTGTAATCTTAAAAAATGAATGTCAGATACCTTCAGTTACGCAAGAAGGATAGAAGGAGTTTCCAGTGAAATAATTATGTAGAACTTCAGGTGAGCTATTTCTAAAAGGAAGATATCATTCTTTTTCATGGTAGAAATGTATGGCAGCTAACAGTCGTTTACTTTTTACAATTTTCCCCCAGAAGGATTCGTTTGACATTTAACTTTGGCCACTTGCCAGGACAAGCAGTGACTGGGAAACTTTCCAGGGTGCCTTCTGATAAGCTACTGTCAGCACTGTCTGCAGTGAGCTTGGAACCCTGAGAATGGGATAATGAGAGTGACCTTGAAATGCATAAAAAAACCCCAACGGTTTGGAAAAAAGAAAAATCGAACAAAAGACCCAATTTGCTTATTTGCATAGGAGTCGTTAACACCTGTCATAATTTGCATAGGAGGCATTGACACCAAACATTGTTAGTGTAACCTACTGAAAAGATTTTCAAAGGGAATATGCAACACACGAAAATATATGTAATAGGAAAAGACATAAGCAGTGATGTGGAGAATCCTTGCTCCTCATAATTTTGTGCTTTTCATCCATGATTCCACCGAGGAACCCTTTTGCTCAGGCTCCCACCTACGCAGAGGCTGGGTCCAGAAGGGCTGGTTTGTAGGCCTTTGCTGATATCCGATCAGCTGCTGCGGTGGTGCCCTTTGTAGCTTCTCCAGCTCCAAACCAAGGCCTCCCAGGCAGTCGGGAGCAAGGAGAAGCAGGAATGGGTAGGTGCAGGGTCCAGCGACAGTTTCTCTGCCATCAGCTGGAGAAGGGACAAGCCTAATTTCTGAAGAATGTGGGAAGGCAGCTTGCAGTGTGGAGAAGGCAGCAGTGCCGTCTCCCCCAGAGGAGCCTGAGCCTTCGATCTAGAGCCCTAGCTCGAGCTTTGGCTTTGCATTCCAACCGGAGTGTGTCCTTGGGCAAGTCATCTCACACGTCAGGCCGTAGGTCTCCTCATTTGCAAAGCGAAGATCATAAACCATGTAGATTCTAAAAAGGTCCTTTTTAGTGTGAAGCTTGATGAGGTGGTAGTGACCAGACGAGAAAGACCTGGTTAGGATCTTGCTTGAATTTTTACTAGAGGATAGATTTGGCTATGTGACTACATTTCTAATCCTTTGTTTCCTTGCCTGTAAAATGGGGATACTAATTTCTACCCAGTCGAGTGGTCACAGGGATTGAGACGGTGTGTATGAAGGTGTATAGAGGGGCCTGTCTGGTAGACCCCCTGCCTTCCCCCTGTAGTGGCAGCTAACACCAGTGGACTGATGCAGTGGGTCCTCCTGAACCCAGGGCCTCAGCAGATCCTTCTTTTAAAATGTTCCGGGCCGTCGTCAACAACTGGCTGGAAGGGGACATGGCATTATTTACTATCCCTGCAATAGATAGTCATCTAAAAAATATACTACCACCCCCAATTTGTTGTTTGGGTTTCTGTCTTTTTCCATTAGATAATGATTTTTAGAAGCGACTATAGCAGTTCTAAAACTAGTCTTGGTAAATATTTAGACCTGATATATAAAGATATGCGTCTCCATGTGACCTTTGAATCTGCGTCTCCCGAAAAATGCTTTTACATTCTGTCCCTGTTTACTTAAGTAGTACATATTCTAACTCTCTCTTGAACTAGGTAAGTTTACTATTTTCAGAATAAAAAAAAAAATGTTTCTAAAAAAATCCCTGTTTCAAAACTTGACAAGTAAGGTGAAGAAGGTATGAGAAATATACTCTTTATTTTAGTATATATAATAAAACAAAGATTTTTGATAATCTATGCAAAATTACTAGAAAATGTGGGTTTTTCGTAGCAGTTTCTTAAACTATAACAGCAATCAGATACTACAAAGGAAAGACACTTTAGGCCTTGACATTTTCAAGGAACATGTTTATCTTTTAACTAGAAAATTGATTTCTTTTTTCCTCTCTGAGTAATTCTTCAGCTCTATCTTAGAGCTGAAGTGTTTAGTATATAAATACTGCATTATGTTTATTCAGCATGTTTCATACAGTGTTTATATATTTATACAGTTTATATGCAGTGTTTAAAAATATGGCTGTATTACAGTTCCACAATAAAACAATTTATAACACCAAAACAGTAGTTTTAAAAGGTGAGAAACAAGTTGATGTTTTCTTAACTGGAGCTATAATGGCTTTCCAAACTAAATTCCAAGCTGACATTGGCTTGAAAATACTAATTTAAGGTACTGTTTCATTGCTGATTTTGTACCCGTATAATCAATGCAAAATTTGTTAAAATTCCAAAGTTACTTATCAAGTCCCTTCCCCATTTTCTATTTGCTTGGTATTATTGGCCAATCTTAAAAATTCCTCTGCTTAACCCATGTGATAGGTTATCTACTGGTTTGTTTGAGCCGTGCTTCTAATTTTCCTTTTCTTTTTTTCATGGTATCCTATTTAAGATTTTAAAACCTTAAAAATCCCAAGTCAAATTGCATTACCTGTTTGAATTCTTTGTTAATTGCTATACACGAATACATCTGGCATGCCCTGCATATGGAAACTGGTAGTCCCGTAGGTGGACACTAACACTGAGAGGCAGGGAGGGAAACCAGACACGCCCAAGGATGTCTCTTAGCAGGTGTGTGATGACCTTGAAAGGGCGTACTGTGGCCCTTTCTCCCTGCTCCTGTGGGAGGTGTGCCTGAGCAAATCACATTGCTAAGCAGTGAGCTCAGAACTAGTGATGCTGGGAGTTGCGCCTGAATCCTGAGGGGTTTAGTGGCTTTGGAAAAGCCACTGGGCTTAGATGGAACTCTTTTATTCTTTTCCGGACCAGAAGATGTTTTGCTTGGAATTAAAGAGGGTGAAGAATCCAATGATCGTAAATATTTTAGAGAAAAATATATGCTCCTGTGAAGTATGAGATTTTAGGCATGCATGGGTGAAGACATTTTGGCAGAGTAGGGTGGTTTGGCTTGTAGAGTTACTTTCCGGAAGGTGACAGTTTTGCCACTCCCACTGGCTGTGGTGTCTTCCACCATACTGAAAGCTTGACTACTCCTAAGCAGGGTAGCTTTGTCCTTCTCATCTTTGTATCTAAATACTTGACACTTAACACATGATGGGTGCTCGATAATAACCAGTTGAATGGATCTAGACTAAATGAAGGCTGGTTGTGGAATTCATGGTTTGCTAAGGTGGTGGGAGTGGTGAGAGCTGCTTCTCCAACCAGGAGCCCCTGGTGACATGTGCCCCTTAGGGCAGAGCCTTGGTGTAGTGGCATAGCAGCTAGAGACGCATGCTTTTACTAGAGTCAGTTTAGTTTAATGAGCTTCATAGAGGGTAAGGGCTGAGGGGCCTTTAAAATGTAAAGTAGTAGTGCAGAAGCAGTTCATTTAGGAAAGAGAGATTCCCTGAGGAGGTAGTATGCTGGAAGACAGCAGGGGACTAGGCCATCCCTTTCTAAATGTTCCATAAGATCTGAAATGCTCCCCTTGGCTCCACAAGAGATTCCCTTGACATTCCTTCTGGGATCTCGGGACTGCTTAAGCCAGGGATGGTTTATTTATTTCCTACAGTTTCTTGTTTCTGGTCAGGACTGTTCTGTGGGTTAGCCAAGAAAGGTAATGGTTGGCCAAGAAAGGCACATGGGCAGGGTGTTGGGTGGTGGTATTACAAGACAATTGGAAAGAATAAAATGATAGATGTTGCGTTATAAACACATGAAGCAAAATATTTCATTTCAGTGTTTCTATCTTCAGGAAATATAAACTAAGTAACAAATTATTGCCAGACTTGCAAATTGTTGGTTTCAAAGTCAACTTTTGAACTCTTTTCAATTAAAAACTAAAAAGTCTCTGAATTAATGCTAGTTATCACCCCAAAATTTGGATTCCATATTTCAGCTTAATGTGCCTAATGCAGTACCACTCTAATTAGAAAGAAAATTGCTAGAAGAAACTGCAAGTTTATCTTACGTAACTTTGTGTCCCTTTTGAACCGTGCAGGTTCAACGGTGCCGGCGCACAGGGCCATCCTGGTGGCCCGTTGTGAAGTGATGGCAGCCATGTTTAATGGGAATTACATGGAAGCAAAGAGTGTTCTGATTCCAGTTTATGGTGTTTCCAAAGAGACTTTCTTGTCATTCTTGGAATATTTATACACAGACTCTTGTTGTCCAGGTGAGCTGTATCAGTGTTAGATAATATCTCACACGTCTTTCTTTTTTTGTCACCCATTTTGATAAATTGCTTTCTCTAAAATCTGTCCTTACGTGTATCAGAGTCTTGACATCATGGAATGTGCTGAGCAGACAGAGGTGGTGTTGGCACAACAATGAATTTTCAGTCAATTCAAGTGGAAGAGCAGTGATTGGGTACCTCTTATGGGCCGTCAGATTATGACAGATGTTCACATATCGTAGCCGATGTCACCAGCATGGTGGTCACTGTGGGTACCCTGGAAATGGAGGTGTCTTGTGGTACCCGCTGGCTATTCCAGTTCTATAGATTGGAGCAGAGAGCTCCTTGGAGCACTGTTCCTTCCAGGAGAAGAAGTGGCTGGACAACTGCTTTTATAGCTCTGAATTCTGACTAAGGCACTTTTAAGGACTTGCACTATTCTGGGACCTCCTTGGTCATCTCTTGGGCCCAGAGGATGTGGGTGTTTTAAAGGCCTTCTTCTGACCTCTTCTAAAGGGAGACTCTCCTAAAGCTAACTTCTGCAAACACTTTCCTAAGATGTGTCGAATGCCCAGTGGACTGTAGGGTTTATTTCCCTCTTCACTGACCTAGGACTCTCTTTAACCAGGAACTAACCATCTGTGGCAGCTGCAGGTTGGAACAGATCTTGCAGGTTTTCACTAGCTGGAGGCACCTTGGAGAAATTGGAAAATCCTTTCAACAGGCCTTGGAGCCTTGGGGATGCAGGCACCGTACCCCCCTTTGATTATCTTCACCCTTTGGCCACCAGATGGCTCCCACCACAAACAGCTAGAATAAGGCCCTGTGGCTTCGTCCAGGCGCCTGAGACTTTGATTACAGAAACTGGCCAGTCACCCTCACAAATAAAAAAAAGAAAACACATTTCAGACCATACCTCCCTGCAGGGTTGCTGCTTGGATTTTTAGATTTGGAAGGTATCCTATGTTTGTTATTGAAATCTCTTAAGTTTTAAACAAGTCAGGAGCCCTCTAGTCAAAGGTTTTAGAAGCGCCAAAATACAAATTCCCTTTTTAATTGAATTAGTTTTCGTCTTTCAACTCGCTAGAGTATTTTGGAGCCAGTTACAGTTATTACTGTCAGACTGGTTTTAATTTTTGCTCAATAAACATGAAAGCATTGATTCTCATCAGAATCAGAATGTTTATTTGATTATTTTGATACTGGCAAATCTGCATGTTAAATAAAAAATTTGACCAGATTTGAAATAAAAGGAAAATTTGGTTTCTCAGTCATCCTCTCCTAGAGTAATTGATGCTTCGATTTTTAAGTTTTAGCTTGGTAATTAGAAAAAAAATGCTCAGAAAAGCAATAATAACTATATGACAAAGCAAGTTAAAAAATTGGTAAAAGGTGTGTGGGAAAATGAGTCAAAATTTTAATCAAAAAGTTAAGCTGGATGCTGGAATATTTGCATTGGGAAAATCACAGAAAGAAAGGTAATCTGTGTATTATGTTAAATGTTTATCATGCACAGTGTTCTTGGTTCCTAACTACAAAAGAATATTAGGAATTTAAGGAGGGATAAAAAAGAGAATTACATGAAAAATCAGACTTATGGGATAGTTTTTTTTTTTGTTTTTTTGTTTTTAAAAAAAAACCCAAACCTAGGTATTTCCAGGAGTTGGGAGGAGAGGTGTGTGGGAAGTTACTGTTTAATGGACGCAGAGTTTCAGTTTGGAATGATGACAAAGCTCCGGAGATGGATGGTGGTGGTGGTTTTACAACAATGTGAATGTACTTAATGCCACTGAATTGTACACTTACAAATGGTTGATGGTAGGATGGGGTGGGCGAATTGGAGGAAGGTGGTCAGAAGGTACAAACTTCCAGTTACAAGATAAATAAGTACTAGGGATGTAATGTACCAATGATGACTGTAGTTAACACTGCTATTCATATATATAGGAAAGTTGTTAAGAGAGTAGATCCTAAGAGTTCTCATCACAAGGATAAAAAATTTTTTTCTTTTTCTCATATCTGTATGAAATGATGGATGTTAACTAAATCTATTGTGGTAATTTCACAGTATATAAAAATCAAACCATCAAGCCGTACACCTTAAATGTACCCAGTGATGTATGTCAATTATTTAACTGGAAAAAATGGTTAATGGTATATTTTATGTTATGTGTATTTTACCACAATTAAAACAAAACAAAACAAAGCTGAAACTAAAGCCAGAAGAAGAAAAATTGCAAGGCTTTAGTTTAGCTGGCAGAAAGAATTACCTCCTAGCTCTGGAGTTGGTTATTACAGGCAATTGTAGAATCTCCTTCTCTGGAGAATGGCGGGGCGTGGGGGCGGGGGAGAAGCAACACAGATTCACTTCTGCGTGTGAAGGCTTACATTCATTCTTATTGAAATCCAGTGATAGTTTAGAATGCTTACTCCTTCAAGGTGTTTTCTAGGCACTCTATTCTACATTGGAGGATACAGTCAGCATTTTTTGTTTGCTGCTGTTGTTTTGTGTTAGGTCGTAAAGGAGCCGGGTTTCATTGTCCATTTTATCTTCCTTCTTGCATCAGCTGGCATTTTCCAGGCCATGTGCCTCCTGATCTGTGCTGAGATGTACCAGGTGTCCCGATTGCAGCACATATGTGAGCTGTTCATCATCACGCAGCTGCAGAGTATGCCAAGCCGGGAACTGGCATCCATGAACCTCGATATTGTGGACCTGCTCAAAAAAGCCAAGGTACTCAGCCCTATGTAGCTGCTGGTTGGATTTTTTTTTTTTTTTAAATCTTATAAAACAATTATGCTACTCTTTCTAAATTTCTGTTTATTAAGAATTATCTTAGTACCTGTCTTAGTTTGGAAAGTTGGCTCAATGAGGCTAAAGTGCCCTCACAACAATTTCTGTGGCTAGGTAATTTTGAAGCCGGGTTTTTGAGCATTCCCTTTCTAAGGAGGCAGAATTTGCTGGTAGGGAACTTTTTCAACTGAATGGTGACCCTTATTCGAGTCATTTCAGTGTGGTGCTACATAATGTCATAGAGGCGTTACAGGAAACAGAGTTTACGTTGAATTTCCCCCAAATGATCACATCTTAGGGTTCCTGAAAAAAAGAATGACAGGATTGGGGCACAGATACTGGTCAAGATGATTAGGTTAAACTGATTTATTTGTTCATCATTCATTCATTCACCTCATGCTTTGAGGTTCCAGTTGTTTGGAGGAGGGATTGGTGTATGTACTTCATTAATCCAAACTACCTTCTGTTGGTCTGCCTCTCTGTACTGGGAATATACATATATATTCAGTAAACACATTTGAGTTGAGAATCAGTGCAGTACACCATGCTTTCTGGCCTCTTCTAAGCTCGGGGCCTTTTGGTTTTTAATAGGAATTGTATTGCTGCACATTCCAGGGAACAGTCAGAGTTCTCTGTGGTTACAAAGACCCGAGAATATGAATCTGACCAAGGACTGGGCCAGGTCTGTAAATCAACTGGGTCTGCTTTCTTGCAGTCTACTTCTGGGACTCTCCGATGTTGTCCCATTCAGATCTCTACCATCTCCTCATTCCCATTCTCTCGTAGTCCTGGAAACAGGACGTTTATCCTGATGGGTCTTCCAACCCTTGGTTTCTACCATTCCTTCCTCTGCCCTAAGACAGTTTTAGGACTTGCAGCTGTCGTGACACATGATGTCAGTACACATGATGTGTACTGAACTTGCAGTAAGCTAAATCTTCCCTAGGTTTTTTCACAGGAATTTATTTGATCCATCATTACAGACTATCAGGACTGTGTAAACTATTATCTGGCATGCAATATAATTGGTTAAGCCTATCAACTTTGACATCCAGAATTAGAAAAATATGGTAAATTTGTCCTCATCCAAGTTGCTGAAATAGAGCCACATAGTGAGGCAAAGGACCGGCTCTGATAGCTAAAAGCTGGCCTCCAGGTTGAGATGAATTCATTAACCAACATGTATTTTTCTGGGCGTAGAAGGAGATTCATTTAAAGCATCTAGGTCGTCTATCTCCTTAACATTTTGGAGTCATTTCTCTCATAATCTTAAGAGCATATGTATTTAATATGAGGGATAAAAACAAATTTTAAAAAATTGAGTAACCCCCACCTGTCTTTGTAATGTATTTACATTGAGCTTGGGATAAATAGCTGCTCTCTAGATTTAATTTAAAAATTCTTTTTTTATTCTTCCTAGCACTTTCACCACCTGCGTCCATTTTTGATGTATCATTTTAATACAGTTCCAACAAGTCTGTTAATACTTTAAAAAAGTGGACACAAGGTTATCTTCCCTTATCTTGTAGTATCCTTTTAAGTAGTGCATGCATAAGAGAACTTCCTGTATATTTGCACTGATTTCTTTAGTCCCCCCGCCCCACACACACTTGGTTCCTTTGCTCATCAGCATCATTTATGATGCATTGTCAGAAATTCTTCCTGGCCTGTTCTCCCTGATTGTGTGGTTTCTGACTGTGTGATTATCCTTATTTTTTTCCCTTGAATTTTAAAAGTCTAAGATAACTCTTTTTAAATTTTACTGTTTGTTTTTGAAGACTCTTCCATTTGCTAAGAGTAAGCCTATATTTACCAGTTTTCCTGTATTCTATTCCTCATGGCCCCTAATTTGGCAGTTATGGGTCCCAGACAACAGGAGAATTTTCTCCCCAAGTTCTCTTTGAAGTTCCTAGCTTGAGGTCCCACTTCACCAGTCAGTTCATCCTGTGGTCAGAATCTAGTTAACCTTTTCCTCATTGTTTCTCTGACTTCTAGAAGTGAAATTGTCTTTTAGCAGATTTACACTTCCAATAGCTCTCTGAATAGTTGAAATTTCCAATAGAAGGTGTCATCTTTGCCAGTTTTTTGTTGTGCGTCAGGAAAGCATCATTCAGACCTTCAATATAGATGAGCAGTTTTGATATTCTCCCACTTCTGTTCTCACTCTCCCCTAACCTCTCAATTCTTGACCTTGATTCTACATTTAGTTTCATGTATTTGCATCAACTTGAGCTCTTAACGTGTAACAGAGGCTTCGTTCTCAACCAGATCAGCTCCTTCAGACTGAGATAGAAGTTTCCTACTCCCCTTTAAACCTTACCTAGCCAACTGTGTGATTCCTGTGAAGTTGTATTTACTCTCACATTAAAGTTTTATAAAGTTTAAAACTTTACATCAACCTTCTTCTAATCTGGGCATTAATATTTGGCTGCTTCAGGTCACCAGTTTTGTTTCTGACCTTTTCCTGGTGAGTTTCTGGGTACTTTGTCCACCATTATTATTCTTTACAGAGCTGTTAAATGCTATAGCATTTGGTTTATAGTTCTTTTAGTGCCTTTTTAAAAATTCTGTCGTTTATTTCAGTTTAAACCTATTTTCTCAGGTCAACACATATTCTTCCCCAAAAGTAGTTTATAGTGAAATGCATTCCTTCTCTTGCCAAGACCCCACAATAATGATATCTTAAATCTTCGTCAAAAATAAAATTCTGCATTTTAACTATGATTTTGTAGCCAGCTATTCATTTCTGTTATCTCCCATGTCTTTCAAAGTCACAGCCATTAGGCCATGTTCTGAACTTCTGTTGGTAGGTTATCTGCTCTGGGTTAATCACCTAATAGTGCTGATGGCTTCTCCTAAAATAGCTACATGTTCTTCCTCTGTTCCTTTGAGATCATTCACACTCATCTGCTGAAAGATAAGGTGAAAAAAGTTTGTTAAAATGTGATCTGGGATTAGATGAACTACAAAGTTTCTTCAACAAAAAAATTCTGATTTTGTATAATAAAAATCAGAGGGACCTATGAATTTATATGTTAAAATCCTCCCACATTGTAACTTTTTAAAAGGTCAATACTTGAGTTTCTTCCTTAAGATTTGAGATTATAAATCTTTCTTCAATTTAGCATTACTTATTTCTTATATAATATTTTTGAGTTTCTTTTTAAAATAGCTATATGTAGCCTAAAGGTGGAAACAGCCTAAATGTTTCTCAACAGATGAATGGATAAACAAAATGTTTATACACATACAATGGAATATTACTCCTCTGCCTTGAGAGGAATGAAATTTTAATACATGCTGCAACATGGATGAAACTTGAGGACATTATACTACGTAAAATAAATCAGACAGAGAAAGGACAAATACCGTATAATTCAACTTGTATGAGGTACCTAGAATAGTCACATTCACAGAGATAAAGTAAAATAGTGGTTACCAGAGACTTGGGGTAGGGGGGAAAAGGGAGTTATTATTTAGTGGGTAAAGAGTTTCAGTTTGCGATGATAAAAATGTTCTGAAAATAGACAGTGGTGATGGTTACACAATGATGTGAATGTACTTAATGCCGTTGAACTATATAAAGATGGATAAAATGGAAAATTTTATGTTATGTATATTTTAGTACAGTAATAATAAAAAGAACTATACTCATGTACCATTGTTGCCTGCCAGTAAGTTACTGTAATCTGAATTGAGTGGTTAGATAGAGTGTCCCTGGATCGGCACCAGGGTAATGATATCAGGGCCAAGTTGCTCTGAGTTCCTCCTCCATTTAGCTATTGAAACTCAGAATGACAAGTGTGCTTCTAGAAATCCTGCTGAGTGAAAGGGTACCTCTGAGGTAAAAGCAACTATTCAGACATAACCTCATAGAAATACGTACACATACCTTTAGGTTGATGATATTTCCTCCTCAAAATATTTTTTGGTTTGCTCCTCAGGTGGATTTGTTTTGAGATGGTCAAGTGTGTGTATATATACCTTTGCTAAGCATAATCTTATCTCTGCCAAACAGATATAAGTGGGTAGTGAAGGCCATGATCTTAGAGTAGAAGCTTAAACTCAATTCCCAAAAACCTCAGAGAGTCTTTGTTAACCAGAGATGCAGCAGGCTTCTGCTTAAAGACATTCAGCCACTCCAGCAGCGGTAGCTTGTTGTTCATTTGATTCGGTGTCTTCATTGATGGAATTGTATTATTATTTGTTGTTCATGCTCCCTGTTCCTTTCTGCTGTCAGAGTAGGCTGAAGGCTACATCATGTGCAGACACGTTAAACACGGATTTGGGCTCTCCACGAGTCCTCCCAGACCATTCTCTCTGATCTAATCATCGTATCGATGGGCATGATGTACAATATTGTTTCAACTTTCCATTTTTCTTGCAGTTTCACCACTCTGATTGCCTTTCAACCTGGCTACTTCATTTCATTGCCACTAACTACCTCATCTTCAGTCAAAAGCCTGAATTTCAGGATCTTTCAGGTAGATTGCCAATTATTAAGTTGAAAGAAAATTACGGTTTTTACTCATAGATTTCAGACATAATTTGTAGGAACAGTAATTTTTAAAAATGAAAAAGTCAATGTAATTCATACCTTTTCAATATGCAGGGTGGTAATTGAGGACACTGTTACATAAGTAGCTTGACCTGTGTTGCACAAGAAGTTACCTAATGATTGTTTTATAGCTCACATCCATTTTTAAATGCATTTTTTCCCCCTGAAGTATAGTGATAAGGTGGCCTCAAGTGGCATTTGGTTTTGATAAACAAGATATTGGTTTTAACCACCCAAGTCAAGAAGCAACATTTAAACAGATTTAAAATTTTTTTTTGTAAAGGAATTGTAACTATTGTGTGCTATTTATAATATATAGTTCTAGTGTACTGATATCTGTTAAGTATATCAATATGAGTTCACTGTATTACTTAGAAATCAGAATTTTTTATTGATCAAAGTGTTGCAAAACTTACTGAGGAGAGCGTATACATAATGTGATTTTTAAGGTACATTATAAAGATTAAAACCAATCAAATGTTAAACTAAGAGGAGAGAAAATGAAAATAGACTAGTCATTAAAGTAGACAATCAGTTTAGATAAATGGTTTGCTCATATTATTACCTAGAATAGAATCAAGGAATAATCAAGTTAAAAGGAGAAGGAAATTAAGGATCACCTAGTCAAGTAGTTTCAAGCTAAACAGAAAACATTCCTTGGAGATGCCTGAAATTCTTCTGAGGTGAGGGCAGAGAGCAGAGACCGGATGAGGGCAGAGGAGGGAGCGAAGAAGAGAAGGGAAGAGAAGGCTAAAATTTGTAGTTCTTGGACCCCTCCATCCCACCTTCAGCCAAAGTAGTTGCACTTTTATCTGTTTCATATCTTAGAGTTCTACATAAACTTTTACTTGTAAAAGAGGATCTGCTGCTAAAAGATATGAGTACAGTTAAGGAAACCAAGAAATACAGTCAGTTTTTGGCAGATGTGTTGGCAGACGTGTTCAGCCAGTGAACAAACATTATATGCCTATTGGGAGCCTCCTTACACAAAATTCAACTATTAGTGCCATAGGGTAACATAGTAAATCAAAGCAGAGCAGTAGATACTTACTAACCATCTACTTTGTGTAAGCAAAAAACAGACTCCATTAAAGATAAATTATGCTCGGCTTGCTGTTAGTTAGACAGTTACTCTTTAAGAAGTCAATTAGAAATGAAATGAATGAACATTTTGATTTTAGAAGCACTTTGTACCACCTTAGATCACCTTCATTTGTAAAAGAAGGATAAGATTATTTTCCATTTACCATCTTGTATAGATGTATGATACCCCTGGAGAGTACTATTACAACCTTGGGAGAAAGATGCTCTATAAATCCTTTGAATTATTACGTTTTATTTTATTACTGATACAATTATCTATAAAGTATGTTATGGCCACTTGGCATAGTGAAAAGCAGGACTCCAGGGTGTATATTGAGAAGGCGGGGTAAGAAGATGAGGCTGTGTCAGTGATGGTCTTATGTCCCTTTGATGGGAATTCAAAGGGTATCACGAGTGCTCTGAATCAGCGGTACCTGTCTACGTCCAGGATCTGCTGTGTCGCATCCTCTTGGGCAGAGAAAAAAAAGCCCCTAGTGGATAAGGGAGAATTTGAGAGTCTAAATAGGTGGTCACATACTGGTAGTCTGTGGGTTGAATGTAGCCTGCCACGGCATTTTATTTGGGCCACATGGTTTTGTTTGTTTGTTTTATTTAGTGTCAACATTTAAAAATTGTGATATCACATTTTAAAAATCCAAATTTTGGGCTTCTTTTGAAAAGTTGGAAGATCTAGCTACTCTGGGCCGATCTTCCCACACAACAACTTGGAACTGAGTAGTAGCTGCCTATTTAAAGGAGCATGTCCTCCCAAGTGTCACAGTCCCCACTCCTCTCCAGTGTCCTACACTTGGCCTACTTCACATGGTCATTTGAAGTTGAAAAGGGTTCTTGTCATAATCTCTTTACAGCTTTCTTACAGAATTTCTCATTCTACGTTTCAAAAATTATCAAATTACTGGAATTCTGGAAGTTGTTTTAGCTGAGAATTTTTCCTCTTTAGCAGTGTTTAGAAATTGCAAGGTGAGACTGGAAAAGATCTCTTGTCAATGCTGGCACTGATACATCAGAATTCAGTTAAATAACTCGTTAAATGTTAGATGTATTTTATATACTGGGCTCTTATGAATACAAATAGCAATGCAGGAATGTAAGTTACCCTTGGCATTTATGCATTCATTATTCTCACAGTTAGTTTAATTTAGCTCAATATTGTATTATGTATTTTATATTACAGATTTTATTATTTTTGTCTTGTTGTTTTTATTTTGTTTTGTTTGCTGGCCAGAGCTCATTTGTGATAATGAGCTAATAATTATAATGAGTAATAATGAGTAATAATTTGTGATAATTTTTTTGTTATTTTATCTTAACTGAGGGAGTAGTCTTATGTCATCTTTGCTTCCTAATGAAACCTAGAACTAATTTCCCTGAGCAGCTAGGATCCAGGTCCCACAGCCTGGATCAAGACCTTGTTAATCCAAATTATAATAGCTAAGGTCAAACAGTAGATGGAGATGTGGAAACTGATTTAGCAAAAGGAAATCTGAGTGCCTGCCGAAGGGAATACTAATGAGAAACAAGCTGATTCACCCGGCAGAATACCGAAGACGTTATAAATTCTGGGGACTGGGTACTGGAAAGTAGAATGAGGCTTGGGGCTGAAAGCAGTAGAATTGCTTGAATGTTGCCTAAGAAGCTTTTGCCACACACCATACCACCCAGGCAGGCAACTGCTTCTCCTGCATCATCACAGGAGATGGAAGGTTTATTGTGGGAGAAATTAAATCAAAAAAGTTATAAAATCATGAACTTGGGGTATAGCTGAGATCAGGCAAGGAGCTGGACTGAACACATGGGGATTATATGCAAGTGTGCATATATGGTAAACCTCCTTCCTATACCCAGGTTCTAGAACTCGTGCAGCCAGGTTATTTGCTACCTTGACTCCTATAGTCTGGGCATGAAATTGAAGTATCCTTCTCTGGCCTTAGAGAAAAAAAATGTACAGGTGCAATCGTTGGGGAATTCTTTCAGGGAACCCAACGTTAATCTGCTCAGTCGTGCTCCGGTGTATTCCACCGCTCAGTAAGTCCTACTCATGCCCCAAAGAGGTCTAAACAGCTTTCCAGTATCTCACCCTTCGATATAAAGAGATAACTGAAGGTGGACAGATACTCGAGGCAATGTCCGACATGCAAGATAGATACGCAAACCAAAACAATGAATAAAAACAAAAGAGAAGTGAAGAGGAGAAACCTACAGGCTTTTTGCCTGGTCCTTTCTCTCCTGTGAGCCTTTCTCCAGTGTGCCTCCCTTACTGTTCACACAGAATACTTCACTTCTGACACTTCTGGTCACCAAATGTGTGTGGGCTTTACCCCTTACTGAGCAGTTCTCCACACCTCCACCCAATAGGGTATCTTACAACTTAGCTCAATTCTGACACTCTGCCTGGAGAGTGTGATCGTGCCAGATCCCACAGGTGAAGGGCTCGGTCCCACAAGGCTGCCCCCCACACCACTTCAGACACCAGTCGCAAGCTCAGGGCTTCCGACCGGCTGGTTATAGATCACAGGTTCCAGTGACCCCCTCCTCGGGTTCAGTTCATTTGCTAGATGGGCTCACGGGACTCAAGGAAACATTTATGTTTACTGGTTTATTAAAGGATACAGATGAACAGCCAGATGAAGAGATACATAGGGAGAGGTCTGGGAAGGTCTGGAGTGAAGCCGCTTGAGTTGGCGCCGCTTCCGGTGGAGTTGGGGCTGTGCCACCCCCCCTGCACTGGGATGTGTTCATCCACCTGAAAGCTCTCTGAACCCCGTACTTGGGGATTTTATGGAGGCTTCATTACTTAGTCATGATGGATCATTAACTCCATTTTCAGCCCTTTTCTTTTCTTAAGAGAAGGGTTAAAGGGTGGGGGCGCTGGAAGGTCTAAGCTTCTAATAATGGCTTCCTGGTGCCCAGCCCTCATCCCAGAGCCCACCCAGAGTCACCTTGTTTGAACAAAACACACTCCTATCACCCAGGAAAGTACAGAGGTTTCAGGAGCCCTGTGTCTGGAACTGGGGTCACAGACCACATATTAGAACACAGGGTGCTCCTAGTGCTCTTACTACTGAGGTAATTACCAGGGTTTCAGGAGTTCTGTGCCAGAGACCCCAGTTCTGGAGGGGCAGAGACCGATAATATATTTTCTATAATCTCACAAGAAGGAACTTAGAGGAATAAAGTGACACAAGGAGTAGAAGAAAACCTAAAATAAGCTCTAATACCTTCAAAGAATAAGAGATATACATCCGTAAGAAAATAGGGAACAAATGTTATTAAAAAGAAACAATATTTGCAAAGACAGAAAGTAGAATGGTGGTTTCCAGGGACTAAGGGGAGGGGGTAACAGGGAGTTGTTCAATGGGTATAGAGTTTTCAGTTTTGCAAGATGAAAGCGTTCTGGAGTTTGGTTGCACAACAGTGTGAATGTACTTAACACTACTTAGCATGTACTGTACACTTAAAATAGTTAAAATAATTGATTTCATTTTACTTGTATTTTACCACAATTTACAAAAAAAGAACAATAGAAGAACAAGAAGTCATTCTTGGAAATTAGAAACATGATAGCAAAAAACACCAAGTAAATAAAATAGTTGAAAGATAAAGGTTAAGGAAATCTTCCAGAAAATAGGACAAAAAGATAAAGAGACAGCTATGAGAGAAAGGATTTTTTAAAACATTGGAAACTCAATCCAGAAAGTGAAGTACCTGAATAATGAAGTTAATACAGAAAAAACCAGTGGGGAGGAAATTATCAAGAAATAATACAGGAAGTTATTCCAGTAAAAAAAGGACCTGAGTCAACAGATTAAAAGGATCTGCTAAGTGCTCAGCAGTGATGAACAAGGTACATTATTGCGACATGTAAGAAGGCCAACTGTAAAAAGAAAAATCTGAAAGTTTACAGGTTAAAAAAAAAAAGATTTACCAAGGACTATGAATTTGAGTGGTACTGGAGTCCTTGACAACCTTGAAAACTAGAAAGCAGTGGAGTACTACTGTCCAACATTCTGAAGGAAGTTTTCAACCTAGAGTTCTATACCAAACCAAACCATGAATTGTGTGCAAGGATAGATTAAAGACTTTTCATCACAAGCAAGTTCTCAAAAATACTCCTTATGCACCCCCCTCTTTCAGGAAGCTAAATAAAGTTTCTGCTTCACCAAAACGAGAGAATAAACAAAGCGAAGGACCTAGAGTCCAGGAATGGAGGGATCCCACCCAAAAGCATGAAGCAGGCCTAGAAAGCAAAAGGGTACAAGGCTCTGAAGCAAAGGGTCTCCAGGGCAACAACAAGGACACCACTACAGGAATGGAAAGGTTATCTGTTAATTGGCTTGGAGGAAGATAGACCTGAGAGGACTTTAAAGAGTTTGGAGGGTTGAATTAGTTACAAAGAAAAAAAGCAATTATATGAAAAAAAAAAAAAAAGTTTGTTATCATCTCCAGGAAAAACAAGTCTTATTTGAAAAAAAAAAAAAAAGAACATAGTCAAATACCAGTTGATGAAGCAATGGACAAGATGTATCCTGATGAACGATTTAACCAAAATTGTATTCAATGATTTTGGAAGGCTTGAGGGAAGAGTAGGGAGTATGTAATAGCAGAGCTTGGATCTCATCCATTAAATAAGAAACCAACAATTAATACCTAAACTTGATCCCAAATAAAATATATTTGATTAACATTCTTTTTCTAAAAATTTTAGTGGAAGAACGCAGCTTTGTTGAAAAGCACAGATGGCCATCGAATATGTACTTGAAGCAGCTTGCGGAATACAGGAAGTATATTCACTCCCGGAAATGCCGTTGCTTAGTAATGTAACCTGGCGCTATTATATACATATACTTTTTAAATTATTGTTATGAAGAATGGGATACCTCTGGTTTCCAGTAAAATTCTTGTGACTGCAATATGGGCGTTAAAAAAAATAATAATAATAACACCATACAGCTTGATGTGTTTATTGGCTCCATTTGAAAAAACTGTTGTGATCTTAAAAGGGAGCAAAACATACCATAGAATAAATCTAAAGCTTCACCCTAGTGTGTAAAGCTGTTGTACAGCTACTTTTACCCTTTAAGATGCCCTGTTGCTTTAGTGATATTAATAACCTTCCCAGTTAAGACATGTTTAAATTTTTTAAAAAAAATCGTAATAGGATTAATACAAAAATTTTATCATGTCTGATTAATTGCTATGTTAAAATAAGGGGTATTAAAAGGCCCAGTGTCAATATTTCTATAATGAAAAATCTAGGGGAAGACTGATCAATCTGAGACTTTAGGAATTTAAATTTGTCTGGGATTTTGAATCTGAAATGTCACTTGGTTCCAAATCAGTGACAGTATTTGAACCATCATGAAAAGGAATTCTGTTTTTTTATCTGAACAACCCAGTCGAGACACCTTGTCTCTTCCCTGGGATTCCATGAGGCAGGAAATCTAAATGGGATGACTTTATTTATGATCAGGTCACCCGGGTAGTTGTACTGTGTAGTTGTACCCACGCTCTGAAGGGCGCCTGCTTTGTTCAATGCTCTGCTGTCGCAATCTTGAAATTGAAACTAATGTTTAAAGAAGGGCACCCTGCATTTCCACTTTGTACTGGGCCCTCCAAATTATGTCTGTCTCCTAGCAGGATGTGTACTATGTTTTGTTGTTCAAACATCATTCTCCTTGAAAACAGAAAAGAGACGCTGACATCAAGGAAAGAGAAGGGGGCTTTCTGGAGGGGAGGGAGAATATGGGGATTCTGGGATCTTTGGAGAAGTTCCCAAAGAACTCCCAAAGAACCACCCAGGGCCTCTGCTGCCACCTCAACTGGCAAGTGGAACATGCCTTGTGTTGTCTTAGCTTTAAAGTAGTTCTGGCTCTGTCACAGGCGAACAAATATTTTATTGATCATTCTGTAAGACCAGGATGTTGGTAAAAAGGAACTGACCGGCATGACTTTAATACGAATTTATAAAGATGCTCATAGGAAAAGATGCTTTCTAGAGAATTCTTTGTTGAAGGCTCAAGACGTTTTTGTTTTAGTGTATGAATTCTTTCTGAGGACCAGAAGGTTATTTGATGAGGAGTAGCGTGAATCTTGTCCTTCAAGATTGTGTAGTAGGTTAAAAGAAAGGATATAAAATGAGAGACTTTGTTACATGTAGAGAAAATGGTACTAGGATAGAGGACAGAATTATAGTTTCTCTTGTATTACATGTCAACAGAAATAGTTACATCAGAGGCTCACAAGCTGAGAGATGGAAAACTAGATTACTATTTTATGATTAGCATAATTTTCATCTGTAATGCAGTATTGGATATATTTTTCTTTTAATTTCCACTTACTTTAGAATACACATAATTTTCCAACTGTTCAAAGGTTTGATTAAACTGTTTTATACTATAGCATTAGAATCTCATACAGTTACCTTAGATATATACCAACACTGTCTGAGTAAAACAGTAAAAATTCCCTGCATATGTCTTCCAAGACCTGATTTTAATTGAATTGTGTTGGTGAAGATTACTGGAATGCATTTTGTGTTTTTTGTATTTTAATCGCTTGAGTTAATCAACTATTGGCAAATCCCATTTGACAAGGATAAGCATTGTAAAGAATAGATACTGTAGTATATTTCTAGAAATTCACTCACATTTAAGAACTTTTAAAATTACAATGATAGCATTTTATTCTTCATAAAGCATATTCTTACCCCTATGTGAATTATAGCACTTAAAATTCTGAATTAGTAACTTTCAATCTAGGGAACTGAAAAATATAGGTTCTAAAGCAAAATATTTTCTTGCAAATACTATTTAACCTTTAAATAGACCATAGATAATTTTTGGGTTGCTTCGAGTTACGTTTGGAAGTTGTTGTTCTGTTGGCGTTGAGTATGTAGTTTTTATTATGAAAGTTCTTTGCCACCTGTGTGACTCAAATACACAGATGTCACGGCTCTCCAGAGCTATAATAAAATTAGATATTAAACCTAGATTAAAACCTTTGAATTAACTCAATTTAAAATAACAAATTAAAAAATGCTTTGAAGCTATCTTGTAGAAATGAATACTCTTTTGCGTTTTGTTTTTTAATTGAAAGATTATTTCTGGATGAATGTATGCTCTGTACTGGTCTCTGCTTCAATATATTTACCAATCATTTTAATTAGAGAAGATACGGTATTGTAGAATTAAGGCCTTTTCTTTCTAGGCCAGGTTTTCACCTTATGTAACCCTTTGTATAGTACTTCTGACTGTGTTCATATTGTAGACGAGTAGGCTTGTGACACAGAAGTTTCAGTAACATAACTGAAATTCATCCTGTCCAAGCCAGCATGCGGTCTTCATATTAGGCAGTAGCAGAAAACTGAAGAATTGGATAAAGTTGACTTCTGAGACAGCTAAACTTTTCAATTATAATTTTAAAAACTACACTACACTGACACAGTTAATTAGACAGAAACGTCAAGAGTATTTTATTTTAAGCGTCTGTTTAATTCAATCTTTAATAATTTTGCAAAGAAGGGTATGTATGTATTTTAATATAGCCTGACCTGAATTTATATGTTTTTAGCTTTAGTATTTAACATTTTGTAACAAATAAACCTTTTTTAAAAAAACAAGTTTAACACAGTGTTCTGTAGTTATTTTATCTTGTGTATTAAAATGCTGGAATGAATTTGGGAATACTGCTTTGTATTACTCAAGCATAATTATATTTCACAGATAGTTTCCATTATGTGTAAAATGTTTATAATACTATTGGTAGTCTAGATGATTCATATGTGTGTGATGAGATAAAGAAATTTACAGTACAGCTTATATAGAAAATTATATTTAAGAGCTGTTACCAGAATGTCTCTTAACAAAATAACTGCCTTTATTTAGAAAAATGCTTTGCTAATTATTGAGCATAGAAGTGAGTCCCCTGTAGGTTTGAGTGGTGGCTGTGCCAAGTCTTTTGAGAAGTAGAGAAACTGCTCTGCATAGTTACGAAGTTGGAACTTTCCAGAGCCGAGGAGCCCAGATAGGAGGAGGAGAAAGACAAGCCATCACATGAGGATGGAGTGTGCACTATACGAGGTGTGATCAAAAACTACAGTGAATGTTTAAAAAAAATTTATTACAGTAAAAGACACATTGCCATTAATCCACATCAAAATACTGCCCCTCGCTTCAAACTCACTTATTCCATTGTTCTTGCCACTTTTTGAAGCGGTTGTGGAAGTCGTCTTTCGTGAGTGTCTTTAGTTGCATTGTCGTGGTTGCCTCCATGTCCTGAACCATTTTGACTTTGGGGAAGAGCCAGAAGTCGCGTGGTGCCCGATCCGGTGAATAAGATGGATGAGGACACCACGTAATATTTTTATTTGACAAAAAACTGCCGCACCAGAAGCGATGTGTGACATGGAGCCTTTCCATTGTGATCACAAAATACAGTGAATGCTGCTGCTGAGTACGATGCAATAGAAAGGCAGGGATCTTCCATACGGGAAGCGGTGTGTGGAACCTTAGTGTGTGACACGTTTCAGCTTGTTTGGTGCCATCAGTCAGGTGTGAGCTATGGCTGAGAGAGGGTGTGTTTTACAGTGTGTCGTAAGTCATCTTCCATTATGACAACACTCCGTGTCACACATTGCTTCTGATATGGCAATTTCTGTCAAATAAAAACAGTACGATGTGTCCTCATCCACCTTATTCACCGGATCTGGCACCATGCGACCTCTGGCTCTTCCCCAAAGTCAAAATGACCATGAAAGGTAAATGTTTTGAATGAATTCAGGGCATCAAGGCAGCCATGACAGTGCAACTAAAGACACTCACCAAAGAGGACTTCCAGAATTGCTTCAGAAAGTGGCAAGAATGATGGGATAAGTGTGTTCGAAGCGAGGGGAATTAATGGCAATGTGTCTTTTACTGTAATAAATTTTTTTATTTAAACATTCACCGTATTGTTTGATCACACCTCGTGTAATACAACCCTTCCCCCAAAAGGTTCCCAAATTGTCAGTAAAGGCTACTAAGCTCATGAAAGCCCCCACAGTTCCATGGGAATTGTGTTTCTGATACAAATCTGATCTGGGAACACACTCTTCTAGAAGACCCATATTGCCTATAGAAGAACCTCCACAGTCCTCACTGCCTTTCATTAACATATTCTGTCTTTTGTACCTTGACACACAATACTGTCTACCCAGATTGCCTATGTACTTGCACACCTCATAATGGCTTGGCTTGGGTTCCCATTCCCTATCTACTTTGCAAACTCCTGCATATCCTGTAAAGCCCAACTTAAACCACGTGTCTCTTTTGCTCTCCATGACTCTCCCAGGAAGAATTAATTGCTTCTGCATTTGTCTTTCTTAGCTTTTTATTCTATACCTTTGTTATGGCATTTACTGCATTTTAAGTATTTATGTGTTGGTGGTTTCTACTTGGCTATAACTCGAGGGCAGGGGCCATGTCTTGATTTATCTTTGTGACCCCATCCCCAACTTTCCACCAAGCACAAGGATGGACATAGATTGTGTGTATAAAATAAATGGCATTGAAAAGTCCAGATTGCCTCAGCTGGAACAGTGATCAAAACTTTCAAATGCAAATAAGTGTGCTCACACGTGAAGCTCAGTTTGCCCTGTGTCGGGAGTTGCCTCGGTCAGTTGGCATGTGGGACCTGGTGACTAGGGTGGCTGTCTGGGAAGTTGATGAACATAGGGGTGGAAAAGTGATAAGTGGTGGACCATTGAGGGGATGCAGAACATGTGCAAAATGATCTGTGGGGACACCTCTGCCTGGGAGTCTGTTGGCGGTTAGGCAGCAAGATGAGTTGGGGGCGGGCACAGAAGAGTTCTTACTGGACGTAAGGAAGGGAACTGGCTACCGGTGTTAAGAATAGTGTTTGTATGCAAATGATCTTTTAACTTCATGCAAATGATTTTCCTGGCATGTAGCTGGCTATGTTCTCAAGATCTTAGTTGTTCTGATCTACTGTTATCGATTAATGTTCAGCAATGAGCTAATCAGCATTAGTATGAGAGTGTCTGACCTTCTCTTACATGTTCAGAGCAAAGAGCTTTCTTATTTACTCCCATTAAAGAAAATAGCATGCAATTTGGTGGCCACGATATATTACTTATTTTTAAAAATTAAGTGGGAAGGAGGTGGGATCTCAGCCCCTTTCCTTTGTTGGAAACTCGGACCGATAGGATCCTCGGGAGAACTATGACTTAGTGCCTATCTTGTTTACAATGACAAGATGTTGCTCCATCTCAGAATATACTTCCTTCCCTCCTGAAAATTGTCTACCTTTTTGTTTTCTGACTTTTAAAAAATGATTCAGGTTCCCTGTAAGAATTGGGAGCAATATTGGAGCACAGTCATAAATAAATGTTTTTAAGCCAAAGGGCCTGTGGGACAAAGTTTGGTGGAACCAGTTTTGTGAAACCCTAGGAATGCTTATCGCAGGTAGCAGGGGTTACTGAGCAGCCACTGTCCCCCTCACCCAGGCCTGCTTCCAAATTCTGAGTGCTTGTCTCCTCCTCCCTGATTGGAAGTAGCTTGCTTCTGCCCTCACTTTTAGTAAGTCTAAGGCTGTAGAAAACTAATTCCAATTCCCACAGTTTCAGTTTTCCTGAAATTCATGTATACCATAAATTTGACTTTCCTGGTAATTTCTTACCTAATTCTCCCCCCCGTGGTCACCGAGGTGATTGAACATCGTTGTTCTTGGGCCTTATTTCCCTTGGTTGGAAGAAAAGTAAGGGTGGCTTTCTAAATTTATGGTGACTTCCTTTGAGGAATAAATTGCCTCAGAGTCAATTAGGACAGACCTACATCCCTGAGAACCCCTGGTAATGGTGAGGAAGGCAGATGACAGTGCTGCAATGCCCCCCCACCCCCACCCCCAGAGGTTCAAATGCTTTCCCTGACGAGATTCAAAGCAAAAGTTAAGATACTTCCTTGGCAAGAATTCAAATGGAAAAATGCGCATTTACATAAAGTAAATAGTCAAGAATTGCCTGGGGTGTTTTCTTAAGCTACACACCACCACCACATCCACCACAACCACCATCAACAACCAAACTTTCTATTTTATAACCCTCACTAATTTTAATGAACATGGTAAGAAAGGCTGATCTTGTATGGGGCCTTAGTATTAGTAGACAACAGGGGTTCCTAAGCGGCTATAGGGCACCAGTCTGGACATACTGATTGCTTATATCTTCTTTTTTGTATGTCTTTTAGCACCATTTCCAAAACATAATAGTTGCTTAAGAAACTGTTATGTCTGTTGTATGTAACAGGATGCAGGTGATGGGGTACCCATCAGAGTTCCTGGACTCCAAGTTGACATTGTGGACTGCTATGGCCCAGGTGCCCATTTCTGCTTAGGAACCAGGAAACTTGACCCGGTGGTTTGGCCCTGTGGAGGGGCACAGAGAACACTCGCGACAGAAGCTGGTGAGGCCTCACCCTCAGGGGATTTCAAAGGCAGGCCCTTCAGGGAGGGGCAAGTGTGGGAGGACAGGAGAGCCACGTTCTTCGACACCCAGGAACAAGTTCGAGAAACTCAGGGACTGGTGTCCTGCAGGCAGAGTTGTAACTGAGTGAACTTTCTGTTATTACTGTTTATATCAACTTCATAGACTGATTGGGGCTGGGAAAATTGAAGCATTACTTACTATTTCAATGTTACCGTGTATTACACTTACTAAGTGCCAGGCATTTTGCATGTGTTACTGCCTTTAGAAGCGACAATGTAGCACAGGAAAGGAGTCTCCTGGGATGATTAAATATGGGATGAGGAAGCCAGACTGCCCAGGTGAATTGATTCAGATCCCAGCTCTGCCTCTTACTACGTACATGACCTCGGACGGGTAAAATGGCCTCTCTCTGGCCTTTGTTTGCTTCTTTATAAAAGCAAACAAAGGCCAGAGAGAGGCCTCATAGCAACCTCATAGTTTCATTGGGAGGAGTCAATGAGGCCATACATAATGTGCTGAAACCAGTGTCTTGCACAGAGTCAGCACTCTGTAAGTAGTGTGACTGGTATCACATTGTCCCAGCAACCCTATGAGCCAGGTGCTGTCAGGATCTCGTTCCAAAATGAGCACGGTGAGGAACAGCTTAAGGCCATATAGTTAATAAATGGCACAGCTGGGAAGAACCTCGACCTGATTCCAAAGCCCACATGCCCTACCAACTGGCAAACAGCCTCCATAAACATTCTAAGAAAAATGTAAAATAATCCAGCTAAGGTTGGAATTGAAGCTCCTTTGAAGGTATGCAACACTGCTGGCTTTGTGGGTAAACAAAACTGGATATGTCCATGGGAGACACACTCTTTGAGCTTCCTTGAAAGGCTGACTCCAAGGTCAAGGAGTCATCAAGGTTATCACCCCTCCTCTACCGCCATCCCCTTCCTTCCACTCCCTTCTTAGGAAACTATTCCAAGGTCTTATTTGATCATGAGTTTTCAAATGTTATGACTGGTTAACACACCACCCCTGTGGTTAATATTTGAAGTAAGTAACCCAAGGCTAATGACTGGAAAACAATCAGCATATCCTGGTATGAAGTAGTCAGAAAAGTAGCTGGATGCAGGGCGCGTTCAACCCCAACAGCGAGAGAGTAAGGTTTCTCTCTTAATTCTCTTTCATTTTAATTAATTTTAATTTGATTAATTTCATTAATTTTTAATTCTCATAGTAAAAACGCAAACTGAAGAAATTTGCTTAGCCACAGGTACACAGCTAGGAAATAGCCTGACCAGAATTTGAATTCAATCCACGTTGCTTCAAAACCATAGAAATCTACCCTTGGAGCAGTGATTTCAGGTTTTTAGGGCCAGTTCCTATAGCAGCTGTGAAGCTTAGATAAATGTTCTCTCATTGAATTGTACAACTGAAATGGGTGAGTCACATGAGCTATAAAATATGCCTAAAGTTATAGAAAAAGAAACGATGGAAGAGAGAGAAAGGAAAAAAGAGAAATGAAGGAAGGGAGTGAGGAATGAGTTAGGAAGTAGTCTCTCTGCTTCTATTCTCTGAAAAAGATAGTAGAGAATTAGTATAATTTCTTAAATGTTTGCCAGAATTCACTACGTAGTGAATCCATCTGGGCATGATGTTTTCTGTTTTGGAAGGTTATTAATTGACTCAATTTCTTTAGTAGATCTATATGTCTATTAAGATTGTCTGCTTCTTCTTGTGTGAATTTTGGCAAATTGTATCTTTTAAGAAATTGGTCCAGCTCATCTAGGTTATCAGATTTGTGGTCACAGAGTTCAGTGTTCCTTTAGTATCCTTTTAATGTCCATGGGATCTGTAGTGCTGTATCCTCTTTCATTTCTGGTATTAGTAATTTGTGTCCTTCCTCTTTTTTTCTTTGTTAGCCTGACATTGATTTTACCAATCTTTTCAAATAACCAACTTTTATTGATTTCTCTATTGGTTTCCTATTTCCAACTTCATTGAATTCTGCTTTACTTTTTATTTATTTTTTTCTGCTTTATTTGGATTTATTTGTTCTTCTTTTCATAATTTCCTAAATAGAACCTTGGATAACTGGTTTTAGATATTTTTTTAAATATATGCATTCAATGACAAAAATTTCCCTCTAAACACTGCTTTTGCTACATCCCTCAAATTTTGATAAGTTGTCGTTTCATTTTCATTTAGATCAAAAGCATGTCAAATTTCTTTTGAGAGTTCTTATTTGACTCATGTCATGTGTTATTTGGAAGTGTGTTGTTTAATCCTCGTGTGTTTTAGGATTTTCCAGTTATCTTTCTGTTACTGATTTCCAGTTTAATTCCACTATTGTCTGAGAGCATTGTGTGATTTCTATTCTTTTAAATTTGTGATGGCCAGAATGTGGTTTATCCTGGTGGATGTTCCATGTGAGCTTAAGAAGAATGTTTATTCTGCTGTTGCTGGATGTGGTCTATAGATGTGGATTATATCCAGTTGGTTGATGGTGTTGTTGAGTTCCACTGTATCCTATCTTACTGATTGTCTGCCTGCTTGATCTGTTCATGTCTGATAGAGGGTTGTTGAAGTCTCTAACTATAATAGTGAATTCATCTATTGTTTCTTGCAGTTCTATCAGTTTTCACTTGATGTATTTTGATGCTCTATTGTTAGGCACATACATGTTAAGTAAGCATTGTTATATCTTCTTGGAGAATTTATCTTTTATTATTTTTTTATTTTTTTATTAGTTTCAGGTACACAAGACAAAGTAATACTTAGACGTTTATCATTTATATCCCTCACACTGTATCTTTTATTTTTATGTAACACCTCTCTTTATCCTTGGTACTTTTACTTGCTTTGAAGTCTGCTCTGCCTAAAATTAATGTAGCTACTCTTACTTTCTTTTGATTAGTGTTGCATAGTGTATCTTTCCCCATCCAATTTACTTTTAATCTTTATATGTCATTACATTAAAGTGACTTTCTTGTATACAACATATAGTTGAGTCTTGTTTTTTGACCTACTCTGACAATTTCTTTCTTTTACTTGGTGTATTTAGACCATTGATAGTCCAAGTGATTATTGATATATTTGGATTAATATCTACCATATTTGTTACGGCTTTCTATTTGTTGCCCTTGTTCATTATTCCTATGTTTGTCTTTCATTCTTTTTTTGCCTTTTGTGGTTTTAATTGAGCATTTTATATAATTCCATTTTTTTCCTTCTTTCGTAATGTATCAGTTTTTTTAAACTCTTTTTTAGTGGTTGTCCTAGAGTTTGCAATATACATTTACACCTACTCCAAGTCCATTTTCAAATAACACTATACTGGTTCACAGGTAGTATAAATACCTTAAAACAACAAAATAATCCTGATTTCTCCCTCTTGCCCCTTGTGTCATTGCTGTCTCTCATTTCATGTGTTATAGATGTTGGGGTACAACTTTGTGGGCACAGCTTCCAGCTGAGTTCTTGAATTTGGCCTTCCCAGGAGTTGTTGGTCCTCCATTCCCAGAGTGGATCCTCAGGTTCCTGTTTGACACTTCTAGTTAGTACCCAGGACAGATTGTGTTAAAGAACATCTATGCATACCCATCCTCAGGGTGACTTAAAAGATTAATAAGAAAGGTGCAAAATCCCCACCTTAAAAATAACTTGTAATTTTATGTTCAAAGTATTCCAAATTTCACAAGGCACACGAAAAAGGGGAGAAGGCAGTTGCTCTGCTCTCTCCTGAGGAAGCTGAACTGCAGGTGCTACCCAAAGGCTGTAGCCTTGCTAGCTGGGGGGGGAGAACCCCCACGGGTCAGGAAGAACCACTGGGAAGAAAGCCCCAGGGATATTAGATGCAACCCAGAAAGGTTATACAAAGTTTTTGGCTTTCATTGGCTCTCCTAATACCTCGCCTTGTCTCCTTTCTTCAGCTCTTCACAGCTCACCAGAAAAGTCACCTAGGGATGGGAAATACAAATCTGTGCATAAATTCAGACCCATGTTTAAATACCGCTGGTGCTTAAAGGGACCAAGCCAGAATTCTCTTCCACTAATTAGTAAGATTAAATTTGGCCCCTTCAATTCAATGTATTTAATAAGAAAAGATCACTAGTAATATTATAAGAAAGGAATTTTACTTAAACTGTCTCAGGAGCCTAGTTCTTTAAAATATTTCCCAGGACCTGCTAACAATTGTTATGGTGCAGTGAATTAGGGAGCATAGCTTTGTCTTATACCCAAATGTCAAGATAATGGCCTAATAATACTCACTGGGGATATGAATAGTGTGGTCTGGGCCACCCAAGCCCGTTTATCACCGCTGGCAGTTGTTTCCCCTTCGGAGCCATCTTTGGACACCCTTGAATTGGGAGGAATGATTGCCATTGTCCCTCTCTAGGGGCCAGGCTGGAAGCAGCAGACTGAAGGCAGTTATTAAAATGAGACATACACAGGAGATTGAATCACTTGCTTCTTAAAGTAAACAGGCATAGAGCTTTGGTTCGAATGTTTGCCTGGTTATTCTTGTTTCTTTTCTCAGCCATCCTCTTGTGCCAACCTCTCAGTGTTCTTGGGATGATAGTCTTTTCTATCCCTGCATTTCACACAGAATTACTCCACCAGGAGCCAGCAGAAAACAGGAGATTTCAGGAGAGTCCGTACACTGACCATGGGGACTGCCAAATCCCTTTCCCCTATTTGGCAGCTAGAAATGGAGGCAAGGCCCAATCCCCCCCAGCTGTGAGAAAGTGAATGGCTCAAAAAATAAAAAAAAAAAGGTCCAGGAACTAACACTTGGGGGATCTGCAACTGATCATTTATTTGTTTGTTCGTTCATTCATTCATTCATTCATTCATACACCTAACAAACATTTATCAAGTGCCTACTATATGCAGGTAGTTTTCTCAATGCTATAGATACAGCAGTAAATACACAGATACAAGTTCCTGGCCTCAAGGCGCTTACATTTTAGTGGTGAAGATGGACAGTAAACAAAATAAGTAAAGTATACAATATATTAGGTGATAAATGCTGTAGAGAAAAATAAAACAAGGAAGAGGTACAGGGAATGCCAGTGAAATTTTTAAATAGGGCGATATGGAAAGCCTTGCTTAGAAGGTGACATTTGAACAAACACTCTATGGTGAAGCCCACCAGTTGACAAGCCCAGTCTATGCACATAAATCTTCCAATCAGTTTTTGTTGCATCATTCTTCAATATTTACAGACAACTAGATCTCAAGTGCTCTGTGAAGAACATTGGAAGGCCTTCAAATATAAAGCAGAAACAGAAAACAGGGACTCAGAGGGAACAGAGAGAATAAAGGAATCAATACAGCTTTTCAAAAAGCTCCAACTATAGTTAGTATCCTTTGAGAGATTTAAAAAAATGCATCCATAAAACAAGAACAAGGAAAGAAAGGAAACAACCAAGAACAAGAGAACTCTTAGAAATAAGAAAAAAAATCACAGTTGGAAACAAAAAATCACAATAACCTCAAAGAGATAAGATACTGCATTTATGAAACAATTCTATAAAAAGGAACATTCAGGTAATATTGAACAGCTCTCAGAAATTAAAAACATGATACCAGAAATTAAAAACTCGATAGAAAAAAATAAGGTAAAGACGAGTAAATCCTTCAGGAAAAAAAGCGAGAGAAAATAGCAAAGGAAATATGGAAAAAATTAAAGGACAATGTCATTACTAAGAGTTCCAGAAAGAGAACACAGACAATGGAGGGAAGGAAAGTAGCTATAAAATAATCTAATAAAATTCCTAATGGGCCCTCAACCTTCAAGTAACCCCCATAATTTATGAAAATACATCCTCACCAAGGCACATCACTGTGATATTGCAAAGCAAAGGGCCCAAAAGGAACATTTTGTAAGCTTCAGAGTCTAAAACAAACGATAACCAAGCAGGTCATCCACAAAGGATCAAGAATCAGAATGGCTTCAGACTTAACACCGAAAGCAAAAGACCATGAGCAGTGTCTTCTAACTTCTGGAGAACAATGACTTCCAACTAGGAGCTATAACCAGACGAACTACCTTCATCAAATATGAGGGTAGAATAACAGTATTTTCAGACTAGCAAAGTTTCAAAAAGTTTATTTCCCATTCCCTCTTTCTTAAAACCAATGGAGGATACACGGTTCTCTGAAATGAAAAAGAAGACTACAAAAGAGAAAGCCACAGCTTGCAAATTTTCCCCTAATTTCTTTTGGTATGAACATCCCTTCGTCTTAGCCAGCAAGAGGGACACCACTGCATAGCCTCCCCTGCAGCTAAGTGCAGCCAATGGGATGTGAGCAGAAGTGGTGCGTACAGCTTCTGGGTTGACGTGATTTCATGGAGCAAAGCTACCTGCCTGCCTCTGGACGGTTATGAGAGAGAGAAATAAGCTTCTAGTACAGTTTACAATTTTATGTCATTATTGTAGCAGTAGAGAGATATAGATATATAGATATATAGATATAGATAATGTACACAGAGAGTGCCAAAAAAAGTATATACATTTTAAGGAAAAAATTGTATTAAAATTGTAATAATACATACCAGTAACAAAAGAGAAATACAAGTCACATTTGACTTCTGCCATTAGAAGAGATGCTCAAAGTGGTTACCATCAGCGTAATTTTAATAGTTTTTTCCTTTCTTAAAATATATATACATTTTTTTGGCACCCTCTGTATAGAGACATATATGTGTGTGTGTACGCTACGGGAAACAGGAGATCCGACCCAGGAGAGGAGAGAGGGAAATGGAATCCCCAGGATGAGTGAAGGGAGATCCCAGGAAGAGAGCGGTGCCCCAATGTAGAGGGCACCCAGTCCATATTGGAGTAGTGTAATAATCCATGTTGAGGGCTCTCCTGTTGTATCTTTTTTTTAAAAAACCTGAGGATAGAAAGCCTAAATGATCCTGAAGCAGATCCTTATCTGTTCTTAGCTTGCCTTGTGCAGATGACATTTCTGTTCTCCACGCCACACACTTGGCTTAGATGAGGGTGGTGTGTGCTTTGACATGTTCCTGAAAGCTGAAAGTGGACCATGGAAGCGGAAGAGGCAGAGCAGCCAACTTCTGTTGACCGTATTTCTGGGGGTTGCCCATTACCTGTTCACACAATAGCCTCCTGGACCACCGGGGATCCGGTGTTTCCAAGGACTCACTCAGGAGCACCCCTCTCGTAAACTCCAGGGAAGCTGAGCCTCTCTGTTCAGTTTATCTTCTCCTGGGATTGTTCATCTGATTGTGATAATATTGCTCTTTCTTGGTTGGTGCTCAGCTAGATTGGTGTTTGCTATTGCTTTTCAAAACCAAAATGTATTGCTTAGGGGTATTATAGAGAGTAAAACTGGAACGAGAAGCATCCGAATGATTACAACAGAAATGAGCTAGAGTTCCTCTGTGGAGGGAGGATGGGGATGCCCTGGAAGGACCACGTGGCCTCCAAGGTCCTTTTCGAGTGCCTTAGAAACACTCTGTTATGTAGTTGCTGTGTTTCTTAACCAAGGAGGCAGATACCCACCCGGGTGTTCATTTAAATAGATCTATGCCTGTTGTACACTCTTATATAGGCCTAATACAATTTGCAGTATTTCTAAATAGGCTTCAATACCCATGAAACATAAACGTATGGCAAGGACTGGGGTTTGGGAGGTGTGGAGGAGGAAAGACTTAGTATTGCGTGACATTTTAAACCACATGCATGAATTGCTTGGATAAAATAGAACTAAGGTGCTAGAAACCGGGCAGACAAAGATGCTTAAATTAAGGCGCGTGGCTTTGAATACAGTATTTCTGAATCTGGCAAGAGACCAGTCCAGGTGATTATTACAACCCGAAGAGAGTGGTCAAGTAGCCAAATGCCGAGTGCTTTAGGACGACAGAAGAGGGAGCGACGGCTTCCTCACAGAAGCAGCGAGGAGAGAGGGTAGGTATAGGGGAGACAGTCTGCAAACCAGGCCTGGAAGGAGGACTTTGAAAGTAGAACAAAGGAGAAGAAACAGGGAGCAGGAAGGGTACAAGAGTGTGAAGGAAGCAGGGGCTGGCGGGCTGGTGTGGGTCAGGGACTGCAGGGTGCCCACCGCACAGCCTCCGGAAGGTGGCTGTCCTGGGGCTGCGCGGTGCATAACCGTAACCGTAACCGGAGCGCAGGCGCAATCCACAGCGGTCTGCTTGAAGGGAAGGGAGAGGAGGACAAACGTACAAGGGTATTAGGTAAGAAATGGAAAGATGGAATATGAGAGGAGTAAGACTATTAATGAAACCCAAACATTATTCAGTAGGCTAGTGTTGACATATTCAAATGATTTGTCATTTCAGTATGAAATTTAAAAATCACATCAATCATTTGTACTCGGTGAAGGATAATAACACGTGCCTTTATTTACAGTGGCAGGGACAAACATGAATAAAGCTTCACATCGATGTATCTGACAGTAACAGCATTCCTTAAGGTCTCGAGAACATAGAAAATGGACAAATATCACTGTGTCATCTGTGACTACTTCTTCGTTAGAAAAGACATTGAGAGACGGCCAAAGGAAATGAACTTTATCTTGCAATTCTAGAACAAACTTCACAATGAGGGATTCCTTCAGTTTTCATAGAGTGGGGGGGGGAGGAGAGAAAATAATTTAGGACAGTGTTTCTCAAATTTGGGTACTTTCACAGACATATTCTTGGGGGGGTTGCAAGTTTTCTATAAAAATGTTTTAAATTTTATGTTTTACTCTTGTTCATAATCTAAACAAATGAATGCACCTTTGTTCAGGAGAACCTGGATGATCATCGTACATCACAGTGTCACCACACGGTCACAGCATCTGTGCTTGTACCTCTGGTCCCTGTAGCACCAAGTGAAGACCCACTGTGCTTAACTTTTCATGTGGCGTTTCTCACATTGGGTCCTCACACTCTTCACAGAAGTGTACAACAATTCCTGTGAGATCTGGGAGTTGTCAAGGTTAAAAACACTGGTTCAGAGCAGTGATTCTCACCTCCAGATAGGATGGTAGGGGATGGTGACTAGGGAGACAGATGTAGTTTGTAAAAGCACATTCAAAATACCTACTGATTTCGTAATACAAACTCTGTAAAGTTAAACAATCATTTTCAGGCAGTAGAAGAAAACCAACTATAGATTCATCTCTAGGTGGCCTGGGATAAACTTGGTTGAGAAACCCTGTCTTAGAGGAGTCCTAGCACAGGAAGAAGAGTAGGAACCATGTGCTAAAGAGAAAGAACTTTTTGGGTCAGTGAGTGAATCCTGAGCCATAACTAGTCATGGTCTTTTGGAAACCAAAGGCCAATCCAGAAGATACCCAAGACGTCCATCAACATTCTCAGACTTGTGGCTTGGGGCAAGTGGGTCCATTTAATACTGAGTCAAGACAAGGAAAGTCTGTTTTTGCCAAAAATCTCCCCCCTCCCCTTTTTTGTGGTTTACATATTTCAGAATTTTCAGTTGCTGTAGCTGGGTAAAGGTAGCCCGAGATCCATCCACCAAGAAATGCTGCCATCATTTGTAACGACATCCAGCTGTTATCAGCCTGGGGTCTGCTCTGCTAGGAAAAAATACAAAGAATTGGATTTTCTTGGAAAGGTGAATTCCCCCTTGATTCCCTTTCATCACCAGAACACTAAATCTTGTTATTTAAACACAATTAGTTACAGATGGCCTTGAGATGCAGTCACCAGCAAAATACAGAGAGCATAGAATGCTGAAGGACAATGCAAATAAAGAGGCCTCGTGAATATGGGCGACTCTAGTGCCTAACACAGAGGTCATTGGGGAAATTATATATTTCCCATCTTTCCAGGGAAGTCATTAGTTTTCTCCCATTCTTAACCTAAACCTAAACTGCTAAGAAGTGTTCTCGCATAGAAAACATTTGGCACCACAATTAATTGGGTTTTGGGTGCCTTAGTGCAAGGGGATAAGAAAGCTAACACAAACAGAGGTAGTGTTCACCTGCCGTGATAATGTAGAATTGCGCTTAATATGTTTATAATATTGACTTTTATTTCAACGGGATTCCGTTGTATTTTTTCAGAACTTTTTTTTTAATCTCTGTTGCTAGTCTGAGTAACCACCATAAATTATACATACCCATTGCTCAAGGGTAACTTATTAACTAGTGGGCCAGAAATACCCCTCAAGGAACATTTTGTTTGAAGAACCACAAATGTCTCCTTTGACTAAAAAAGAACCACTGAGTCTCTCTGTGTATGAGTCAGTAGAATTGGCCTAGTTAGAAGCTAGCTAGCACTAACAAGAGCTGGGGGACAGGGGAGTTCATCAGACCCCAAAAGTATCCTGGTTCCTTTCTAAAGAGTTCATCACCCTAAGGTTCTCCATTCAGCCAAGGATCACCTTTAGAAAACTATGTTTTGTTGTTTGGGAAGCCGATTAGATTGAATTGATTTGCAGTGTGAACACAGGTAAAGCAAAATTACCTTGATTTCACATTGCATGTATAATCCAATTGCTTACCATGAGCTGTGAGCTCCGGCCCCTGCCCACATTTCTTACTACTCTTCCTTGTTATTGCACTTCACTCAGTCTGTTCTTGCTTGCTTTCTAATCCTTGGGTATTCTATACTTATTGTCACCTCAGGGCCTTTGCACATGCTATTCCCTCTGTCGGAAACACTTCTGCTTCATCTTTACCTGCTGTCAGCTCAGCTATCCCTTCTGAGAAAGGCCTTCCTTTACCTTACCATGTTTCCCCAAAAATAAAATCGGGTTTTATATTAATTTTTGCTCCAAAAGACGCATTAGGGCTTACGTTCAGGGGATGTCATCCTGACAAGTCATGGTAGGGCTTATTTTCCAGTTAGGTCTTATTTTCGGCGAAACACAGTATTAACTAAATTTGCTCCCCACCCCCTGCCACGTTCTATCACATTCTATTCATTTGTTTCAGGAACTATTTACTTATTTTTGGTACGTCTACCTCTGTAGAATATAAGCTCCTTGTTATAGTCTTTGTTCATCACAATATTCCCAGTGTCTAGTAGTGTCTGGCACATAGTAAATGTTCAATAAATGTTTGTTAAATGAAAGTTTAGTGAAAGCTTTCTCCCCTTGACACAGTTAATCCCTTTGTAAAATGGGAAATTCCTAAATGACATTATAGTTCCTCACATCATGCCAAATCCTTCTTTCCCTAGCCAGCGTGCCTTCCTAGAGTATAAGAAAACATGTCGGTAGAATGCCACCATCCCCCAGTGTTCCTGCCCACCACCCCTCCTGTCACTCACCTATCGTTACTGTAGAGCTCCAATCTGCTTTAGCCTCATCAGCAGTTCCCCACTCTGATGCATCTTTTCTAGATCCGTGCATCCACCTATACACTCTTTACCGATAAAGACCCGAGGTACCTAGGAAAAAAAGCAAACAAACCAGGACATTTAAGGAATGTAATTATTAGGTTAGGGAGAATGACATTTTATCCTTCCTCTAAATAGTTCCCATGATCCAAAGCTTTTCAAATCACTGTGCAAACTCCTCGTTGTATATTTCAGGTCAGAACTGTGTTCTAAGCATAAAAATTATCCACTAGAGAATGTTTTCAGGCCAAGATGTTTTCTTAAATTGAGCATGCTGTGCATGAGATGGTCGAACTTGTCAAAGTGATTTAAAATGTTCACTCTGCAGAGACACATTGCAAGGAAAGAATTTTGGTTGGCTGCAGCTAGACCACACGGATTGAATTCTGGTTTCTGTTCAGCTGGGACCACACCTGAGAGCCATGGCAACCAGGCAGGAGTTTGTTTCTAAATACAGCTGGAGAAATTTTGCATTAGGTCCCTGTCCCCGATTTTCAGATTTATAGCCATCCCGCTATTATGGGCTCTGTCCTCAACTGTGGAAGGGGTGGTGTGGTATGTTAGTCTCCTTCTTTAATTCCTGGCCCATCATCATCAGATGTTTAAGTGCTGCCGCTCGCTCTGGGCGCAGGGCCATTCCTCTGCTTTAGCGTCACACCTGCCCTGGTGGGTTACCCAACGTCCCCCAAGGCAAATAGGCTGACGCAGTCATGACGTCTGTTGAATGCGTCCATCCAGTCACACTCAGCTCCCGCCCACTGCGTGGTTCAGGCACATTCCAGAAGTCCATAGGCTTTTGGAATCCTGGAGGAGGAGGGAGTTCTCCCACTCTGGCCCAGACAACTTTCAGGCCCAGCATGTTACAGAAAGCCTAACTGGCAGTGAAGAAACAAGCACAACAAAGGTCACCTGAGTGATCAGAAGCAAGCAGGTCCTTTCCTGAACCCTAGGAGCATACCACAAGGGGCGGGAGAAGTGAAAGAGAAGCGGTAAGAATATTCTCATAGCTTTTGGTTTTCCTCAGGAAGCTTAATAATTCCAGTGAATTTTTTAAAAAGTGAGAGAGGTGAGAACAAGGGCTGAATTATTTCAGATATGTGCTTAACATTATTTTTATTAAGAAGGGGGTCTGGGTGGAAGTGGGCTTTAAAAATTAAGGCCAAAACCTTCAAAAGGAATCCTGCACCACATTTCTACAACAATTTCCTGCGTCCCTAGTGTGGGAGAGAGCATTCAGATCTGCCTCCCAGAGAGAACACCTGGGTGTGTCTCCTGAGGTCTCAGAAGGTGCTGCCTCTACCACTAGCACCACCTGCCTGGGTGGGGACCCTGCAAATGCAAAGTGCCATCAAGGCGGCTTTACTGTGACCAGCTGAAGGAAGAAGAGCCACAGAAAGCTGAGGTCAGCAACCTAAGTTTTCCCCTGGGGGCTGGCCAAGATTTTAGAGAAAAATAAAGCTCCCCCACAAATTGTTGGGGCCCTTTGGCGTCTGTCTCCCCAGGAACACTTGGCTATGGTCCGTTGTAACAGTAAATAGAACAGAATCCTCATGTCGTCGTAACATAATTATACTGCAGAACTCCTGTTGGAGGCAGTGCCTAATGGAATAGAAATAACCCAAGCTTTAAATAAGGAAGAGGTGTATTCATTCTTGAACTTCTATCATTTCAAAAAGAATTGAGCAATGGTCACGGCTCCTACAGCTTGACTCATCTGCACCTGTGAGGAGGGTGTTGGCCACGAGGGTGGGAGTGAAGTCAGTTGGAACGAAGGCCCTGCGAAGCAAGGAGTCTTCTCCTAAGACAGTGGAACACCTCAGGACTGCCAAAAGGCTTGTTAAAACACAGATTTCTACTCACCCCCGCCCCCCTCCAATTTCTGATGCAGCTCTGGATCGGGGGTCCAAGAATCTCCCTGTTTGATAAGTTCCCAGGGGATACTGACACTGCCTCTCCAGGGATCACGTTTGCAAACGACAGGTTGACAGGTTGACCGTGAGCAGCCGTTCATTCTTTCCAGGGTACCTGAGGCTTTGAAAACCCACAGCCCTCCAGCCACCCCAAGATGCCTGAGCCAGGCCCTGCATGCGATCAGGCCGTCTCCAAGGCGGAGTTCTGTGCACACCATCTGGCAAAGAAGCTGGCTCGCCTGAGAGCTGAAAGGCCACTTTCACACACCCTCTAGTTTCCGAAGCAGCAAAACCACCTGAAAGCCATCAGTTACTGGCACCCCAAAGGGAGCAGAATTACAGGCAACACCAGACAGTGTGTGTGTGTGTTTGGGGAGGGTGGGGGGGCGGGCTGTGGTGACAAAACGGGAAACTTGATGCAGCTGAGGAAGGAAGAGGAAATGCACCCTCAGTGCCCGCCCCTCCTGGCCCCATTCTCCCTTCCAGAGGAAGCTGAGAGATGTTCCTGTCAAGAAGCAGAAAGAGAGCTGGCACCATCAAGAAGCTCGGTGATTTGAGGGCCCTTCCTCTCCTGGAGTAGGTTTCTCCCAGCCTCCGCTAGGTGGCATCACTGTGCTCTGAGGTTACTCAGATGCCGCTGCTCAACGCTACTTCCCTTCGCTCCTCACCACATCCTGGGCTCCGTCCCTGGTACAGACCACCGTCGTTTCTCCTCTGAATTGCAGCTACAGCCTGCTGTCTCTCCGTGTCAGCCCTCACCCCGTGTCCCTGCAGTCTCTTGTCCCCACCGGCGCCACAGTGATCCTTCCCCGCCTAATGCAGATCACATCACTCTGCTCGTCTCACATCCGCTGCCACAGTCGTGACAGCTTGAAAGGCCTTCCCAGCCTGTACCCCATTGTCTCCCGACCTCAGCGCCTCCTACCGTCCTACTAGCGTACAATGCTCCAGGCACACAAGCCGCCTTGTCAGGCACACTTCCGACCTTTGTCCCGGCTGTTCCCACTGAAACACCCCTAAATGTCTGTGTGCCTCGCTCCTTTAGAGACCTACTCAAATCAGTGATGCCCGGTGGCTCCATGTAAAAGTGTACCTGGCTGCCAGCTGCCCACCTCCCTTTCCTACTTAGTTTTTCTCCACAGATATATCCCTTGCCACGTTCCAACAGACTATTTTACGTATTGTATTTACTAGGATGTAAGTTCCACAGAGGCAGGGGCTTTTGTTTGTTTTGTTCATGGAGATGTTTCCAATGTCCAGACAAGTGCCTAGTACGAAGTAGGTGCTTTAAAACATTTGCTGTAGCCCACAAAATTATCCTTCAAAAATGAAGGAGAAATAAAAGTCGTTCTCACACAAACATTGAGGGAATCTGTTACCCATAGATCTGCCCGGCAAGAAAAGTTCAAAGAAGTTCTTCAAAGAGAAGGAAAATGATAGAGGTCAGAAACTCACATCTACCTGCAGAAAAGAAGATTTTTAGACAGGAATAAAGGAAGGCACTGATCCAGGAGCTGTGGCTATAGCGAAACCAAAACAGATTTCTCCAGCACATGGCCTGACTGACGGCATGAGTTCCTGTAAGCAGTCACATCCTGCTGGGCTCTGACTACTTGCAGTGACACAGGTCATAATAGGATAAGTAAGATGGTGTCATGCAGGGTCTCTGGTCCCGCTCACCACATAGGAACGCAGGATATGGTTAGGCCAAAAAGGAACACCCATGGAGCCATAGCTAGGGGAGTCATACCACTATATTCTGGCTGGTGGCTGGGCTGGAGACACGAGACAGGAGCCACAGGATCCGCAACCTGCCGTCCACTTCTCTCTGCCAACCAACCTCACTTGCTAGCTGCAATCCACCGAGCTAACTGCAATCTGCTCTTGCTAGCTCAGCCACCATCTCCTTGCTAGCCCCCATTTGCTGCTAGCGTAGCCACAGCAGTTATATTGGTGGCCAACGGCTCACTGGTTACAGCTGACGGCCAACGAGCCCCAGCTGATGACCATCCAATCACAGTTGATGGCCATTTACTACCTGAGCCAGCACCTTTCCACATGAGAGCGAGAGCCTGGAAACTGCACTCCTGGCTCTGTCCCCACAGATGGCAACTGCTTTCAAGTGTCCAATCTCTTCAAATATAAACCCATCACTGTTGGGGGCCCTGAAGCACACAACTTGAAAGGATTTGTTCTTCCCCTTGGAGAAGAGCATTTAGGACTCAAGAACGTGTGAAAAATATTTTTAAAAGTTCAGAAAACAAACTTTAAAGGCCACCAGAAGAAAAATTGTTGCTTTACAAAGAAATGGAAAAAAAACATTTGTTGAATGAATGCGTGAAGAGGTTTGTCTTCCCTGCTAAAGAATAGATGCTGCCCAGCTGAGAGGCATAGCTTCCAAAACTTTTTGCAAATTGGAATTACTTGGGGATTTGTTTTGGATAGGAAATAAACTCTTTTTTCCAGCTTTACTGAGGAATAATTGACAAATTTATGTATAGTAAGATGCAAATGTCATGGTTACATACATTGTAAAATAATTACCATAATCAAATTAATACATCCATCATCTCACATGGTTAACATCTTTGTGTGTGGTGAGGACACATAAGATCTACTCTCTTTGCAAATTTGAACTATACGTTATAGTATCATTAACTGTAATCACCATGCTATACACTGGATCCCTAGAATTTACTCATAACTGAAAGTTTGTACCCTTTTACCGAGGGGGTCTTTAAAACTACTGAGGCCGGGTTCCCACCTCCAACATGGTGATTTAATTGGTAGGGGGTATGACTTGGGCATTGGGATAGTGTTTTAAAAACCCCTCAGGTGATTCTAATATGCAGCAACGTTTAGGAACCGCTGGCAGAGACGGGCTCATCACGGTGGGGGCCATGGCAGTGCTTGCACGGCCCTCTCCCTCTGAGGGCCCAGGCAGCCTATACAGCTGCTGGTGTTCTCTGCTCCAGGTCCTCCCAGAGATAAGAGTCCTTAGCTTGCAGCTGCACAGCTGGGGCCCTGGCATCAGTGGTATAACATGCTTAGCCTCCCTTTGCACCAGAACGCTGATTTGTCACTGGAGAGGCAGAGAGAAACAGCCTCCTGTGCTTTACACTGAGAACCCAAAGAAAGCCCTATAAGCCAAACTAAAACTGAACTGGGATATGTGCTCCTGCAACACGGTGTCCTCCAACGTGTGCTGAAAGGGAACGTGGATGAGCTGGTTGGGACACCATTCACCCCAGCCAGCACCAGAATTGATACAGGCAATCTGCTTGGCTGGGCACCCCACAAGAAGCTGAGGGCGCTGAGGCAGAGGAAGACTTCAGATTCAGGACTTGGGTTCTTAGATGGTCCTTTCGTCTGTTCATAGCAAAAGGGACTTGGAGGTCGTCAGCTGTAGTCCAGTCTTGCAGCCAGAGAGGTCCTTGAGGATCCCAGAATGCTGACTTGCCCCAGATCCCACAGCAACGCCGCTGTGAGAGCCGGGCCAGACCTCTGGCCTCTGGACTTCCTCCTATGACAGGCCTGGAAACACCCCATAACTTAGAACAGGGGGCAGGTGATGAGCCGTTAGATTTTTCCAGTGGGAGAAGTTAGACTAGGAAGAACGAGCCAAATTGGGTCAGGTTAAAGAGAGCCTAGAGAAGACTGAAGGACAGCAAATCCCCCCTGGCCACGGGAACACAGAAGAAAGCATGCACACGATTCCCATGTGGACTACAGAGATGCACGGATCACACTTGGCCCCTCCACCCCTCCTTCCAGCGCCAGCCCTGCAGGCTGAAAACTGCCACTTCACAGTGGTGCTTGAAACAAAGACTCCACATGATTCCTCAGTGACTGCAGACAACTGCTCGGCCCATGGACCCTGACACCCAGCACAATCAGCTGTGTCCCCTCCCGGGCTCTAAGAGGGGCCGTTGGCCAGCAGTCCAGCGGCCCATTCGAGGGAGCATTGTCTTCTCTCTGGCGCCCTCCCCCACCCCGCACAGCCCTCCAGGCGCCTTGAGTGACAGAGCCCTAGCGGTGTCCTAGAGAAAAGCACAGGCTACCCTTTCACAGCCCTGACAAGAAAAAGGAATCCGGGCGTCTTTCCCCCAGCCTTTTAGAACAAAACCCCAGACTCACTGTTCTGGCTCCTGTGAGATGCTTCAAATAATCTTGAATCTGCTCTGTGTCACCGGTGGCTGTGATATCGACAAATTCCAAAGTCCCTTGTTTGAAAGGAAATTGACGGAGGAGCTCTTGGGTCCGTCTGCAGTAAGGGCAGGTGGGCTTCATGAACACCACTACTTTCCCAGGATGGATTTTGCCGTTCACGAACTCCTGGGCCATGGTGACAGGCTGCAGCCTCCTGGGGAGCGCTCCTCAACGGCAGGTATCGCTCAGGAGTAAAACGGAGGCCCAGCCGGCTGGCTTTCATTTAAAGGCACCTCCCTGGAGGAGGAGTTAGGCTGGTAGCGTGCTCCATTGTTAAAGGGACAGCCCTCAAGTCGTCCCTCTCTGGTGTGACTCACCAGCGAGTGATGCCAAGGAATGCATACTCGTATTTCTCATCAGTCGCTGGGCCCGGGGTGTCATTGCTGTCCTCAGACCTTTCAGGAGTTCCTGTCCTTTGGCAGAAAGCAGGGTCAGATCACCTTCTGGGGAAGCACAAAGCACACGGACCAGCCCCAGGGAAAGTTCTGAGCAGGCAGTGACCTCCTAGAGTATAAAGTCTTTGTTTGCCCTCTCAGAGACACGGTTTTAAAAATGCAAATTAATCAGAAAACAAAAAACGTTAAAATGTGGTTTTAAAAGTGTGCTCGCCAGCAGAATCTTTCAAGAAACAGAATGCATTGAAATCTCGTTAGAGGAAGTGAAACTGAAATTCTGACTTGGCATCTCTCTGTCTTGAGGTTGCTTCCAGGGCCTCTTTTGCTTTGCTGTACAGGGGTTTTGTTGTTGTGATTCTTTTTCATGGAATTAGTTCCCAACATTTAAAAATCTGGAGATTTCACAAAGCCATCTGGCCGTGCACTTCTCTGAAAAGTCAAGTCTGACAAGACAGCTTGCATTGCTGGTGGCAGCTGCTGGGGTGGAGTAGCTGTTGTCCCCTCTGGACAGGGCAGAGGAAATCTGATGCCGTTCCCTGGGGAGCCCCTGCTGCCTAGTAGTGGGTGCAGCAAAGTGTTCTGTTCTAGGTCTGACCCCTTCTGTGTACAGGTACGTTAAATACACAAATCAAGGAAAAGCCCCATGGAACTGGAATCATCCTTTTCCCCAGGAAGTGTTTTACTGAAACTAGGGTATCTTCAGAGAGATGGGGCCTGGCTCAGAGCTGGACATCCCCACTGGTTGTCATGTTGGTGGAACCGCAAGCATAGTGTGATTTCTCAAGGGAAGAAAAGTGACTCCCAGAAACTGCTTTAATTATTACTAATATTAAATGGCAACATGAGAAACACAGATTCTGAGTCACGGAGAGGGAGCTAGTAAGTGAGATCTCTGTCAACAAAAAGATTGTGCTGGAGTCGGGAGACCTTAGGCCCTGTCCTGCTCAGGGCTTGGGACTTCTCAACACTTCGCTTCGCTTTTCCTCCTGAATTCACTCTGTGTCGTCCTTCTTTTTCTTCCTTTAGCTCGGACTCCTGTGGCCAATCGCTCCCTGAGGCCCAGGGTCTCTTCAGGACCCTCAGGGCTGCCACGTTCCGCTCACCCAGCCCAGGTTCATCAGTACACCTTGTACCTGCCTGTCCCCTCACAGTCCTGCTCTTCTCAGTGTCTAGGTGTGGGGACAGAGCCAGAAGTGCAGTTTCCAGGCTCTTGCCTTCACGTGGAAAGGTGCTGGCTCAGGTAGTAAATGGCCATCAACTGTGATTGGATGGCCATCAGCTGTGGCTAGTTGGCCGCCAGCTGTAACCAGTGAGCCACTGGCCACTAATATAACTGCTGTGGCTATGCTAGCAGCAAACGGGGGGCTAGCAAGAAGATTGTGGCTGAGCTAGCAAGAGCTGATTGCAGTTAGCAAGTGGGGTTGGTTGGTTGGCAGAAAAGCGGAGTGTGGCGGAGTATGGATTGCGGATTCTGTGGCTTCTGCTTCCTGTGTCTCCAACCCAGCCGCCAGCGAGAATATAGCGGTATGACTCCCCTACCTATGGCTCCGTGGGTATTTCTTTTTGGCCTCACCATGTCCTGCGTTCTTATGTGGGGAGTGGGAGCTGAGACCCCGTATGACTCTAGGGTTCACCTCTCCCGCTCTGTGGGCTCTCTTCTCCGAGCATGTCATTCTGTTGACATCTCTCCCTTGTTAAAAACCACCATGACCTTCTTTCTCCTTTGGCCCTGTTTTCCTGCCTCTGCCCTTTCCTTAACAGACAAGTTTCACGAAACTGGGCGTTCTGTTTGCTTTCTGTACTTGACTCACCTCCTACTCGCTCCTCACTTCAATACAATCAGACTTTCTTATCAGTTTCTGAAGAAATTCTTTTGGCCAACATCAGTCATGACCTCTGTATTGCTAAATCTCCTTGTATAGTATGTAAGTGTTCTGACTCAGACTCTAAGTGTGGGTGTAGAGTTTTCGGTAAACTGGTGGAGTGAACCTTCCAAAGGATCTGTGTGCATAGGGTCCCCTGGGGGTTGGGTAGCTGGGGCAGAGGCTGGGGTACAGGGGGACTCTATCATCTGCCCTACAGCTCAGCCCCAGTAGTGTCTGAAGCCTTAGGACACATGGCCCCAGGACACAGCTGAAGACGGCATTTTCTTGAGGGACTATGTGAGATGGGTCACAAACAGATGGCAAAGAGGGGGTGTCTGCACCTCCATTTCTCAGAAAATGCTGTGGCTTCAGCTCAGTGAAGAATTCAAAGCATACAATACGCTGCTGCAGTGGCATCATGAAAGTTTGTACCTTTGGCCCATCAGGATATGGAACACACGGGCCTCGGGCATCTTGGGCGTCGGGGGGCTGCCATGGAGATGTCAGGGGGCCCCGTCCTCAAGTACTATGGACATACTCAAGAAGGGGTGTGTGTGGACTCTTCGTGGGCTTTTGCAATACACCCCCATGCACTCCCAGAAATACTAAGAAATGAGGACTTTTTTAAAAAAGGAAATGGAGGTCCTGCTGTATAGATGGTTGACAACAAGCTAGTGTTACTGTGGGCTATTACTGTGATCCCCTTCATACCCTCAGGTCGATGAGGGCTGGGGAAATTTGGCCACCAATGAACACTTTCTCAGGCTTTTTCTTGCCCACTTTTCAGGATTTGACCCTGTAGATCACTGTCCTCATCATGAAGCTTTCTTCTTCCCAGTGTAATTTGCAGCATACTTTTTTTATTCTTCCTGTATCTCTGGGTATTCCATCCCAGCTTCTTTCTCAGGAATTTTGTCTACACATGTGGTATATTCTGGGACTTGATCCTCTTCTCACTGTGTGCACATCGTCCTTGAAAGATTCTGTCTGCACACATGGCTCCAGCTGTGTGTCACCTATTTGTTGATGAGCACCACATTTATTTTTCTTGTCTAGACTTCTCTCCTAAGCCTCAGGAATGGATAGCTCTTTGTCTACTGAGAAGACTCACCTGGGCATTCCTTGGGCCTCTCAGCCTCAGTGTGACCAAAACTGAAGCCACCCCTCTCTCTCTTCCATATCTGCTCATCCTCCCACAAGTAGCATCCTGTACCTAGTCTAGCGGGCAGTACAGACGTGGACAATGGACGCAGTGGTGAGCCATATTCTAGGTAGGATAACAGAAGTATGTATGGGCACAAGGGTAACCAAAAGGGAGTGGTCATTCCCACCTGGAGAGTGACACAGGTGACTAGGCAGAATCCTGATGGATGAGATGTTCGTGAGTCTACAAGGTGGGGAAGGGCACAGCCGGCAGAGGAAGAGGAAGAGCAAGAATGGCATAAACGGTGCTTGGTGTTGAGTGTACTTACGTGAGGATGGAGTATTAGAGGTTTGAGGTCGGGAGAGTGGAGAAAGGCAACTGGAGAGCAGGCAGATGATGAGTGTCCTTTACCAAGCTAAAGAGTAAGGACTTTCCACACACAAAGTGAGGAGCCATCATAGGGTGTGTTTTAAGCATGAGTAGATTTGCAGTTAAGTATTTGATGAATTAAGGGCTTTGTCACTTATCCCAAGTAACACAATGAGTGCCTAAAAGCAGTTTGACCACAGAAGGGCTCTAAGGAGTGGTAGGAATGCTTTGGGGCAGGCAAACCTTTCAGGGTCCTTCAAGACTCACCCTGGGACCAGTCCTGGCTTCCACGGGGCTGGAAGTGGTACAAAATGAGCAGCTCAGCAGCTGGTGGTCCAGCATTGCTCTGTGCTGCCCTCAAGACGTCCTTGGCTAATCATAGCTGTCCTGGCCTATTGATATGTCACTGTTGGCGCTCAGATGAATGGGAGGGGTGGCCAGCAGCCCTTTCCAACTTCAGACACAGGAAGATTCTGGTTTGTGGCTGGGCTCATTTTCAGAGTCTGATCCTGTTTGATGTTCTTTCTCTGGACCTCTCTAGATTTGACCATGGAGGACCAATCCAACTCTAACTGTAGATTCTAACTCCAGATTTGCCCATGGAGGACTTCTGACTGTGACTCTAACTGAAATCCCTCTGGTCGGACCATTTCCTCACTTTTTACTTCTATGTGGACCTGCTCGATGCTGAACTCAGTGACACTGACAGCTACCATTTACTATGTACCTACTGTGTGCCGGCTCAGTGCTAGGAGCTTTACATAGATCATCTCTAATCCTTACAGCAACTTGGAAAAGTAGATACTTTAGATCCCAAATGATTAGAGGAATAAGGACAGGATCCCTGACTTGGAGGACCTGAAGTTCAACCAAGGTCTGAAGTTCAACCAAGGTCTAGGTTTCACCATTTGGAAGGTCTCTGTTGCCACCTTTTCTAAGATCCAGACTCAGTTTAGGTATGGTGTGTCGCCTACTATAATAATACTGGTGACCTGAAAGTCCCTGGATCCCACTGAGGTTTCTTGCTGTCATTTAAGTTCAAGACTATATCTTTGACCTTTGTAGGGATTTCACCATACTTAGATCTTAGTCTCACTATTGGCTTCATGGGAGGGAATAACCTCTATTCTTCTTCTCTCCTTAACCTAATCATATCAGAAACCAAATTAAGCCCTTTATTTAGTTTGAGTTTATTAGGAATCTTTTTATTAGGGGCATCAAGAAGCAAATGGCAGGGCTGGCCTGGTGGCTCAGGCGGTTAGAGCTCCATGCTCCTAACTCCGAAGGCTGCAGGTTCGATTCCCACATGGGCCAGTGGGCTCTCAACCACAAGGTTGCCAGTTCAATTCCTCGAGTCCCACAAGGGATGGTGGACTCCGCCCCCTGCAACTAAGATTGAACACAGCACCTTGAGCTGGGCTGCTGCTGAGCTCCCAGATGGCTCAGTTGGTTGGAGTGCGTCCTCTCAACTACAAGGTTGCTGGTTCGACTCCTGCAAGGGATGGTGGGCTGTGCACCCTGCAACTAGAAACAGCAACTGGACCTGGAGCTGAGCTGCACCCTCCACAACTAAGATTGAAAGGACAACAACTTGACTTGAAAAAAAAGCCTGGAAGTACACACTGTTCCCCAATAAAGTCCTGTTCCCCTTCCGCAATAAAATCTTCAAAAAAATAAAAAAGAAGCCAATGGCACTATGTATCTGTCTTTTCCCAGCCCTTGGTGCCAAGGTAGAAGATCTCACAGGGCATCAGACCTGTCTTCTTTGGGATGGGTGTGGTTGGGGATAGATGGAGGGCCAAGGATTTCCCTGGGGCTGTGATTGGATTCCATAAGAGTCTTCCCAGGCATAGGGTTTTAATTTTCCTTCTTATACCTTCTTCAGTGAATTTTTATCATATGCATGTATTAGTTTTATGATCAATGTTTTCCTTATTTAAAGTAAAAAGTGATTGGGCAGAAAGGAGGTGGAGAAAACAAACCAGTGCAGAGTGGCCTTTGAAGAACTTGGCAGGTGAAGGGGAAGTTAAGAAAAAGTATCTTACTATGACAGAACTTAAGTTGGGCTTTTTTGTTTTTGCTGTTGTTTGTTTGTTTTTGTTTCTGTCAAGGCAGCAACCAGTTGAAGGCGGAAAATATAGATGTGAGTGAAAGAGAGGACGCTTGATGGAGTGAGGTCACAGGCAGAGCTGAGGGTAGGGGACAGAAGGCCAGGCGGTGGGGTCAGCCTTAGTGAAAAGGAGGGAACATCTTTGAGGGGAGTGCTGGGTGGAGGGAACATATGGAGAGGGACTTCTGGAGCTGAGGATGACAAGCCAGGTGGCTACAATGAAAACCCAAGGGACAAGGGACTCTAGACTCTGACACGTGGCTGGGACAGCCCGACATGGGCTCCAGGCTGGAGAGGAGGCAGGTGAAGCCAGGAGGAGATGATGACAGCGCAGAATGGGGAGGGGATCGTGTCAAAATGAAGATGAAAAACTGGTTCAGTGGCAGGGATTAAAAAACAATAATAAAAAAAAGAAGTTATGCTCAGTGACAGGAAATTCAGGCTCATAAGCAAGTGGATGCTTGGCTGTGTGACTAAATGTGAGCAGCAGTGTTAGAAATGCTGAAGCAAAGCAATAAAAGTTTTTTTTGTTTCTTTTGTTTTGTTTTAAAGGCGTGTTAAGCCTTTCTTGGGAAACACAACTTTACTTTGGCTAAAATGACCCTACAACTAAATGAGGTCTGTGTGACCTGGCAGGCAGTAATAGAGGAAAGCAAACCACTTAGGGCCAATTAGTGACCGATGCATCAAAACATTACATTAATATTTTCAGATTATCAGGTGTACAGCACCTGCCTTATTCAGAGGTGGAAGGTACCTTGATGCTCAACTGGTTGTGAAAAAATGTCTTACACATGAGCTGAGATGGTCAAAGGAAATGAATCACTTAGGGACAGAATATCTTGAATGGGAAAGGACAGCTTTCCAACCCAGAAACAATCTCTGGGCACCTGTGTGTGGGCTGTCATTTGGAATGACTTGTCCAAAGTGCTTGAGGTAAAACTGGAAGAAGCTGGAACTGGGAAATAAAGATCTGAGCTGACAGTGACTACTCAACAACAAATGTCCCCAGCAGAATTAAGTGATGAATCAAGAGGAAACACCAGCCCCTTAGCCCTTCCTTGCCTGAGAATCTTCCCTCCATTTCTTTTGCCCGGATAACAACTCCCAGATTTCATGATTCCTCCACAGAATATGAGGTTCCATTAACGGTAGATGCAAAGTGTACTTGCAACAAAAATGGTTTTCAGTGGGCTTCTGGTTAATAAATGTTGGCACATCCAAATAATGAGAGAGGACATTTTGGTTAATAACAAGGGAGATAAGAACGTGCTGAGTTTTCTAGGGTCTAAAAATCAAAGTGCAGAATCATGTGTACAGAACAGTCTCTTCTATATTAATATAAAAATGTAGGGTATAAGGGTATTAGTGTGTGTGCATGTTATCTATCTATTATCCATCTATTATCTATCTATCATCTATCTATCTATCATCTATCTATCTATCTACCTATCTATCTAATCTATGAATGCTGTATATCATAGATATGTCCTAACATGAAAGATTTCCAAGTGAAAAACATGGCAATTTTTAAAAGTTGCAAAATAATATTATATTTTACAAAATGAGAAATAAAAAAAAATGACACATGTGCGTGGATCCATGTACTAGATGTGATGTAAATGCCCAGAAAGGAGGCTGGGAAGTTACACAGCAAACTGTGGACAATGTGACCCCTGCGGGGGAGAGTGGCTGGGAGGCAGATGACAGGTTTCCAGCTTTGCTCTGTAGATGTCTGTAGTATTTGAAACTTGTACAATAAGGATATATTCATGTATTATGTAATAATAATAATTAAAAAAAGAATAAAGACCAAAAATGAAAACTAGGTGATCGACTCGTGATACCCTCCTGGGCAATTAGAGAACCGGAAAGGTGGTCACACAGACAGGAGCTGACACATCCCAGGCTTATCAAGCGCGACCATGCTGGAAGGTGCCCAACAGAGCATCATAGAGAAGAGAGGGAGCAGGAAGTTTGGTGGCAATACCAGGCCCCCGTCCCTCACGTCTGCACGTTGAGGGCCTCCCGGAGAACTGGGAAGAGACGGAGCTTGAAAGTTCATTTCCAAAGATAGTAACCCCTCCACGGCAGTGGGGACAGGAAACCAGCTAGAGCCTTACTGAGGTTGCTGAAGAGTCACTTCTCTACCCTTTTCAGGGGAGTATGGAATTTTAGGGCTTCCTCTTTGGACTCTGAATTACTAAAATAGCATATTTCTGGAGAAGGCCGATTGTCACCCTATGGCTGGTGATAGATATCTGAGTGCTGGAGCATGAGACCGCCCCGTGGCCTTGCGATGAGGGCCAACATGTAGGGGGGGGTGGCCACCAAGGCCAGCGTACAAGGAGATAATAGATGGCCGGAAACTGAGGGCATTTTCTGAGAGTGAAACTGTCTTCCCAGAGGGAGGGACACAGTGAGATTCTGTGAGTGGCTGGCCTCGGGGTGAATCAACAGCCACTGATGGGATGTCTTCGAGAGCCAGCCTTCCAGGTCCTGCGTGTGCTGCACGCCAGCATTGCCTGACTCTGGCTGGATTCCTGAGGCCCCTCAGGCACAGGGCAGCTGAGACCTGGGGAGGGTCAAAGTCAGGCTTCTGAATCTCCTAGCAAAGCCTGGGGAAGAGGGGTCTTGCTCAGCACAAAGGTTAGAATGCTCATCAGGGGACATTAGGGGGTTGACCATGGGAGCAGGCTGTCCACCTACAACGGGACTGACAGGGCCACCTTGAGTGACAGCTCCGTTCCCAACCAGCCTGACTGACCTTGAATCCTTCCTAGGGCATCACTGCTTCAAGAGGAGCCGCTCCCATTGTCTCAATAGCAGGAAAGCAGATGTTGAACTTGTAGCCAGTGACATCGGTGAAGGAAGGGGAGAGAAATGAAGCGTTTGTCTATCTCCATGGCTGACGAGGGTACAGCATGGAAGTGGGGGGCCAGGCCCTGGCAACTAGGGGAGGGGATGTAGCACACAGCTGTAGAAACCCCAAAACACCGGTTTGCAGCTTTCCCAAAGCCTGCCAAGGCACTTCAGCGCTGTCCTGCTCTCCCACATCCCATCTGGCTACCAAGGCAAAGGGGTCTCAGCTTTCCTCTCTCTCTGATGCCTAAGGACGGGTCACTGTGGGGCTCCCCTTCCAACATCCAGGATACCACCAACGGGACCCAGGAGGAGCAAGGGCTCTGACACGAGAAGGGGACCTCGGCGTCTAACTGTGTGGCATGGACCGTGTGGGAGCATGAAAACTCAGAGAACACGCAAAGGATGTTTACCCGAGGACACACTATGGGGAGATAGAGATGGGAGCTGGGAAATGAACCCACAGGGCTGGTGAAATTTAAAGCCTTAAGCCTATGCGTGATGAGCTTTCAATTCTGTTTGCACACGAGATGCACGTAGGAGCTGTGAAAATACCTGCTTGGGCCCCATCTGGAACCCACTGAATCAGAACCCCTCAGGTTCATGTTCCCGCCAAAGACCTTCCGTCTTCAGAGGGAAGACCCACCCAAAAATGCTTTCTCTGTCCTTGCTGGGAGACAGGTAATTCCCGTTGTGCTCAGACTCACCTGCCAGACAAACCTAGAGAAGCTTACTGATTCTTCGAGGTGCTGTTTTACTGCGAAAGTTAGTCTCCTGTGACATTAAATCCACAAAACTGGGTCTCAGGTATCCTGGCTAAGCAGGTTCTTTGCCTCCCTTTGGAAGCCTCCCTATTTATTTATGAAACGCATTTCCCCCTTACAAAGGGTCAGCATGAGTCAGCTCAGAGATTTATTGAAAGGAGGGTGTAACAGAGTAGTGGGCGGGTAATTCCTGTGCGGAGTTGTTTGTGGTGCAGGGAACTTCCTTTATAGGAAAGATGAGTTGGCCTTCGTGTTCCGGGTTCTGGATTCCCTTGTCCTAGACGGGGAAGGAGCCAGTGTTACTCTCTTGTGCGTTTTGGAATGGAAACATTAAGTTTGAAATGTAAGGAAGAGCTGAAGAGAGGAAGGGATGGGAAGTAGGTTTCAAGGGGAAGAAGGGAATGGCCTTGCTCCAATGTCAGAGAGAGAAAGAGAAAGAGAGAGAGTGAGAGAGACAGGTCTTGAGTCGCAGAGACCTGTGTGTCTCTCACCATCCAGCCCCCCGAGCTGTGATACACCCGGGGTGAGTCGAGTGAAGATGGCCGTGGAGATCGGGGGTGAACACTGGGTCTCAGGACCTGGGAGCTGAGGGAGAGGGCCTGGGCCTGGCCTGACAGCGATGGAGGCTACCAGAGGAGGCTGCAGGTGGAGCGGGGGGCCTGGGGCGTGAACAGGGAGATGGGATGGCTACCATGATGGATGCAAGGCTCCTGCTCAGTGAGCCTGGATCCTGGAAGCTTTAGAACTCTAGAGTGCTTTGATGACCCCAAAGGAGGGACGGGGCAGAGTGGCTGAGGACTGAGCCAGATTGCATTTCCTTTAGAGAAACTAAGAAACTTGGCAATTCTTATGCTCTCAGGTAGTGGAGTGATTCCCACCACGCACAGACACGTGTTGGTAGATCATTGAGGAAGGAAGTTTCATCCAGTGGCGTTAAAGGAGAGGGTAGAATTGAAGTTTGGTGTGTGGAGAACGGAGACTGTGTGAAAACAGACAGCAGAGCTGAAGGTGTGATGGAAGGAGGCCAGCCGAGGAGCTTCTAGTAGCAGGTGTTCAAACAGGGACTTTGGGAAAAGAAGTCGGGGCAGGTTTCTGTGGGTGTGGAGGTAAAGCCCTCCTCTCCGTCCTCAGGGGACATCCTCAGTGAAATTCAAACTTGTTACCTATGCTTTTGTGTGGGTGGCTTCTCCTCCCTCTGCTCCTTCATTAGACAGGATTTCAAAGTTAAGTATGGGTCGTTGTTCCAAAAGATGATGTACTAAAAAGATGTGCTTCCTCTTACTTCTAACACAGCCTCAAGTTCCTCTCTCCACACACAACGATGGTTACCCAGTCCTTGTTTCTGGAGATGGCTGTTGATGTATTTTTTCCTAAGCAGTAACGTATCTGCCCACTGTCCTGCCCTCGCTGTGGTCACATAACAATTTACCTAGAGTATATGGAGCTCCAACTCACCTTTATTAATGCTACTTAGTATCCCTTTTTATGAACGTCCTGTAATACCCTTCCCCATGTCGTGTTGTTGGACTTTGGGTGGTTTCGGTCCGGCGGTACTGTTGCCACGTGTGTCCTTGCTGTTGCACAGATAGCCGGAGGGGGACTCAGGAGCTTGAAGTCAGAGGAGCAAGCGGGATGAAAATTGCAGGGGATTGTTAGCACTGGGGCACTCTGGGGCTTGCCATCCCAGGAACTGGAGGTTTCCGGTGACCCTGGACATCTCAAGAGCTGATGATTCAGTTTCTCTCCCTTCAGAATCCCAGAAATACCCGACTAACCTCCCGCAATGTGCTTGCAGTGGGGCCTCCTGGAGGGAAACACACCTTAACATTCCCTACAGTGCTTTCCTGTGGGCCTTCCACATTTGGCATTTGATTGAATTGAATATTTCTTATTTTTTTGTGCACAAAAATAAAGCCTCTATTTCACTGTTTTGTTTTGTTTTTTCTTCTTTTTCTTCTCTCGGAATCTTCCAGTGGAGAACTGCAGTCCTTCCAAAGAGCTTCCAATAACATCTGGGCATCCCCAGAGGGTGTTTCGCGTGAACTTAGTAAATCCTTTTCAGCCACGGCATGGTGTCTCTGATACTTTTCACCTTCCTCCTGACTCAGACTCCGTCTCTTTGGGGCCCTGCTACAGGTTTGCTGAGCAGTATCCCTCACTTTTGACGTCACCCAAAGGCTCCGAGCTGTGCACACTATCCCGCAGGAGGAGCCAGGACTCCATGTCCATCCATGGCGTCATGCTCCTCTTCTAACCCAGGCAAGAGCAGAAATGGTCAAGTTTGGGTCTTGGCTTCTTTTTCCAGGACTGAGTCAACATTCAGGGATTATGAAACCAGGTGCTTCATCCCTCATGACCTGGAAAGCAAATAGACACTCCTTTCAGAGGAATAAGTGGGTGTCTGCTGTCTAAAACCTGCTGAGTTTCCTAATAGTTGAATATTTGAGATGAACAGTCGGGCGATGCCACCTACCAGCAATGTGACAGACGTTAGGGCCTCATTCGGACACACAGTAATACACCTGGATGTCGTCACTCACCTTTGACAACGCCATCCCGTGTACAAGAAGAACCTGGTTAGGAAGGAAGGCTTATGTAAAAGGAAGGAAAAAAAGAATTATGCAATTTTTGTTTCTTCCTCACCTAGTGGAGTTCTGTGGTAACAGGAGCAGAACTAGGGCCTATTTCAGTCATTCTCAACTGTGGCAGGGGGACAGGTGGCCTCAGGAAGGACCGCCGGGCTCCTGGCGGGGGTACGTGCAGGCCCGGTGTTCTGGTATCCCCCAGGGTGCTGTAAGGACCAGCAGAGTTCTGATTGGTGGGGACCCAGGCCATCTGAGGCTTTGAATATTTTAAACATGTTGGGGTGTATTCTGAAAATCATATTCACTATTACACAATAATTCTATATATGGAAAATAATTTTGTAATTCAAACTGCAGGAAGTGAAGCTCAGCATAATCCACTGGCTGATGAGATGGAGAAACACAAAAGGCAGAACGGGAGAACAAAAACCCCTGGGACCGTACCGGGGTTTGGGATGGTGGTAGTAAGAATGTCCCACTTCTCAGAAGGGCACGTGGATGAAATACGGTTGAGAAACACTCAACTGCACAAAATAGAAGTGATTGTGGTTCAGGACCAGTGCGAAACCCCTGCGACAACTTCTTTTGTGTTTGTTGGGTGGCGAGGGTGTGTTGTCAGACATTTAGAGTTGAATCACTCAGCCGCGTGGTCATGAGGGGGCCAATGGCCATCCTGCACCTGTGGGGGCTCCTGAGGGGTCTTCTGGTACAGCCGTGTTTGTTCTTGTCCTTCTGTGCCTTCAGGCTTCCATGCTGGGAAGGGTGGGTAGTGCTCAAGTGCATGGCTTCCGCGTCAGGCAGACCTTGTTCCAGTCCCTTGGTTGCCACCTTCTGGCCATGTGATTTCAGGCAAGTGACTTCATTTCTCCGGCCTCCAGTTTCCTCGTTGGTGGGTGGTATTAGATTAGATAGTGTTAGATCCTCCCTCAGAGGAGATGTGAGGATTACATGAGATAATATACTGAGGGGTTTTCCATAGTGCCCGGCCCAGAGTGAGTACTCAGTAAATGGCAGCTGGTATTGCTAATACACGAGGGTAGGAAAGAGATTCTGGGAGTTTCACTTCATGAGCAAGAGGAGACGAATGTCATGAAGGTTCAGGAACTCCCTGAGGTGAGGAAGCTGCAAAGGATGATAATCAGGAATAATGACCATAAGAAAACTGAGATATCTGAATCTTTGAAATTTTCCCAGTCCTCCGTGTACCTCCAGTTCCAATGAAAGAAAATTGTGTTCCTTATTTTCAATAGTATCAGATGTAGCTAGAAGGACATATCCTAGGCTTAGCCAAAGTTAGGAAAAGAGAAACTCCCAGGAAACAGAAGAGACCGAAAAACAAAAATGGGTCGTATCTGGGGCCTGCAGGAAGGAAGAAAAAGCTGGTAATCAGCCAAGTCTCAGAATGTGACCTGGGGGCGTGGCTCGCCCACAGCCTGTGGCGCTTCCTGACCGTGGCTCATGGAAGCCAATTTACCCAACAACACAACCCACATGTGCTCAGTCCAAGTCTGTGGCTTACTGCAAAGAAACATGTATTCAACAAACTCATTACTGAGTGGGCAGGCTAGCTGAGCTAATCGTTCCTGTTACTTCACTGCTTTCCAGCCCGATAAAGGCATCAGGTGTGTATTATCCGATCGGCACAGAGTGAGGCATTGCTGGGCTCAGTGAAGGGCAGTCCACAGTTGTGGTTGTTGCCTACTCAACGTCCCTTCTTCCAGCAATGGAGCCTCTTTCCCCTTTGGGGAACCATCCCTCTCCTACTCTTAGCCCTTGGTGTGGGTTCCATCTTTTAAGACTCAGTTTTGCAGGATGTGACCTCTGGTAAATTCTCAACTCCCTCGTGCCAGGCGCAGTCATGTGACACAGGCTGACCAATCAGAATCCAACTAATATGTTGACTCTAATTCAATGAGATGCTGCTCCCAATACCTGGAGCTATTCGGACACAGGTGCTTTCTTCCTGGGGGCTTTAAGTTTGTATGCCTGCAACTATTGCAGTTTTGCTTTCCCTTCAGGAGAGCCTGAGTGAGGATGAAGTCAATTAGAAAAAAGTGGAGGCAAGAGAGGGAGAGAGGACTGATGACATCATTTGAACATCTGCCTTTGGTTGAGTGTGATCTGCCCCTGTACTTTTCCATTGCCTGGCCTGGTAAAGTTTCTCTTTTGCTTAAGTCTGTTTGGGATGGGCTTCTTTTACTTCAATACAGCAAGAAACTGAGGGGACACCTGTTTTCTTTTCGCCAGTGGAGTAGAAAAACAGCATGGTCCTTTTCCTTGTGACCCGGGTTATAAATTTCCCACTACTTTTTAAAAGTTAATCTCTTCATGCTGACTCTTGAGTTTCCCAGCTCACGTCTTGACTCAAGCTCTGAAATTCATTCCACATTTTGTAAAATAAGGACGAAATTGGTGAGAAAGAGTAATTATCTTACAATGAGATAGGATTTGAGCCCAAATGTCTACTAGTGTATACACTGCCAAGCCTGGATTAGAGTCTGTGACATCGCCCCAGGAAGGAGTGCTGCCGTTTTCTTAAATTGTATTGGAGGCATTTGGACAAAGAGTAATATAGTAAGTGAGATAGTAAGTGGAAAGATGGAAGAGAAAAAAAATTTATCTGGACAGTGGAAGTAAATATTCTCTTACTTTTCAAGTTCTGTGGGTATGGGTTTGGGGCTTCGTAAATATAAAATATGTGTTGCATCTGAAGCTGCATGTCTATGTCTCTGGTAAGAGAAAATGTATCTCTTAATTGAACCTGGGGGGATAATATAAACTGCCTACAGGTGTAGAAGGTGTGACAAACATGCTGTTCTAACCTGTGAGTCAGTTGAGATGTGGTTCTTTCTTGTTCCCAAGTAGACACCTTTATTTGGCTTATCCAAAATGTTCCCTACTGTGTGTGACTTTGGAATAGTCCCCAGCCTGCTTCAACGCTTGTCGCTGTAAAAGGAGAATTTTGGACTAGATCAGTGGTTCCAACTTAAGAAAGAGAAAAAGCAGCAGGATTCTTAGTGCTTATATTGCTTGTGTAGAAAGCCACCACAGGGGAGCTGTTTGGGCTGAAGTGGCAGGGGTGAGCTGGGACTCCTCCCTGCTCAGTCCCAGGAGGCTCCTGAGGTAGCTCCTACAACCTCTAGGACGCTGAGGGACCATTTGAAACACCTTTCCAAGATGTTCACCATGGCTCTTTCCAGCTCCAGACATTACAGTTTTGTCATTCTAAGTGCCACCTCTTTCATGAAACTTTTTTAGTACCCTGACCCTCGTGGATTGCTTCTTTTTCTGTGCACTGTAACACTTGTGAGCATATCATACACCCCGGCCGTGTTTGTAAACTGGCCTAGATATGAGATTTGACTTTCTTTGAAGCTAACATGCCCCTGGGCTGCTTTTGGGAAGTGACTCAATACTTACTTGAGAAACTGAATGTAACTGAAAGAACTGCAGGAAAGAGGAAGAGAGGCTTTGTTCACAGACTGGGGAAATCTGGATCATTGCCTCCTGCTGCAAGTCGCCTTTGCTGACAAAAGCTGAGCCGCTAGTCCAGAGCACATACCAGGGCAGAGCAGGGCCAACACAGACCTAAGACCCCCACACTGGCCCTCCTCGGAGACCTTCTTTCCTTAGTGCACGTGTTGGCCAGGCGGTGCTGACTGGAAGGCCATGGAAGATACCTGTGTGAGCTGGGTCGTGGCCTCACCTTTCAGTATTACTGGGCCAGCCCCTGGAGTGGGAGATTAACTCTATTGAAGGCACCACCAGGAGGACAAAACGGCCTGTCACTAGTACCCCACCTGCCTTAGTCATTTCCTTACTACTGTGGGTGGAGTTCTACTTTCCTGAATAGAGTGCGTTACCACTGTTATCCTTACTCTAGGGTCTTGTATAAACTTGGGTGGTTTTAGAAACATATTTCACATAGTGCGATTTTATTCAAGAGTGGCTTTGTTCCCTGGGGCCTAACCTAGGACGGTGTGCAACGGATTCCTGAGGCTCAGGTAGAAGCATTGTGGTTGGAGCACCACCTAGTGGTAGCAAAGAACAGTGCGTGTCATGAATGACAGGAATCTTTCCAAGGGGTGGAGAGTGAGGTATCTAGCCCTTAGGGACTTTCAGCTCCAAAAAACAATTCCGTTGAAAATAGGCTTTAAAGCAAAATTACTGAACATGATTTTTGGCCTTTTCTTAATGATTCCAAACACGTCAGTGTCATCATTATGAACACTAGTTATCGTAGAGTGCTATATAAACGTAGGACATTGGAAAAAATCTATAAGAAACTTTCCATCCCTTTTTAGTTTCTATTTTTAAAAATTTGGTACATTCCCGAAATAACATACCATGTAACCATTAAAAAGAAAGATTCTTATATGTAGAATTGACTAAAAGAAAGAAGTTAAGATGTAGAACAGTGTCAATAGAACGCTACACTTTATGTGAGAAACACATTAGAAGATACGTATATGTTTTACAGTATATCACTACGTGCTTGTTTTGTTACCTTGGAAGGATCCCTAATAAACTAATAATTGTGGTGGCCTTTGGGGAGAACCAAAGGTCTAGGGTAAGGAATGGAAAGAAAACTATCATGGACATATGTGCAATATGTAATTTTGTTGCTCCTGTGTTGCTTTTATATCCTTTGGATTCTGGCAAGTAATGTGTTAGATAAAGTCCTCCATAGTATTTATCAATGAATTGCTGCCACTGTTATTATTATTGGTAGTAGCAGTCGTCAGTCATAATATTGTCATTTTTCTCTCCTGGAAATGCTAATGTAGAAAGTACCCCCCCCACACACACACATACACACGCACCAAGCTAGCACTTTTAAAACTCTGACTTTTCCCTTTCAGTGAACTCCTCGCTAATGAATTTCTTCACTAGCTGATGTTCCTTTATCTGGCAAGTCAATAGACTTAGCTTTTTATTTTTGTCTGTCTATCTATCTATCTATCTATCTATCTATCTATCTATCTATCTAGCTCTGCATCCATTCATCCATCTATATACCCAGCCATCTATCCATCATCATCTATCTCTTCACTTATTTATTAGCGCTGGTGCTCTTTATTTTATATGTTGACAGGCACAAATAAATGAATATATGTAAAGCACTGTTATGTGATAGCCATTATTTTACTCACTGGTATCTTGTGTATATTATAAAAACAACATATCCCTGAAATATTTTAATTATATCTCTATAAAAGTATACATGAATGATAATACATAGACTTCAGATGCTAGAGTATTTCTAACCCAAGTTTGTAAGTAAAGGTGTGGTGTTTAGGAACACGTCATTTGGCAGCTAGGGAAATGCCAAATGGCTGGGAAGATTTTGAGCCTCTGCAGCGGAAAACAGGCTGATATATTCAGATCAAAGGTCAGAGTTGGACACTTTGAAGTTTGAAAGACTGTTCATTCTGATTCTCTCTAATTTATGGACTTTTGAAAATTATATCTCTTTAAGGAAACAGGGTTAAAAAGTAGTTTGTTAGGACATGAGTGTCTGCAAGGTCTGTTTCAAAAGCTCAGCATGTGCACAGCCTTGGTCTTGCACTGTAAACGCCCATCACAGTACCCAAGGGTGGGCCCTGGTTACCAAGGAAATGCCTGTGTTTCTCAGAGCAAAGAGATATTGAGGACACTTCTCAGTAAGTGATACAGAACAAGGCCTGTTTGTTTCCTAGACCTGCTGTTCTGTGTAACCTGAAGCTCTGGGTCCTGTCCCTGCGCACCTGGCTTTCCTGGGTAAAGTTCAGCTCATGGCTCCCACCGCCCTCTCATCCTGCTTGCCTGGACAAACATGTTGGGACTGTCCAATGAAGAAAGGTCTTGGACAATTTGGAATGAGCCATGAAGTGCTGCTGCAGAAACTTGAAACACAGAAATGGATGGGGTCAGTGAGCTCAGGACTCGAGGTGCCACAGCCTCATGGTCAGGACCTGCTTCTGCAGGTCAGATGAAAGACCAGTGGGGACTGCGTGGCAAAGACGACAGGTTTATAGAAAAATTGAGCAGATAGTACAAATGTTAATCATATTTCTTCCTTCTCTGAGCACAGCTTCCCCTATTATTGAGACCCTGCATTCGTTGGTGCAGTTGTTAGAACTGATGAACAAATATCGAAACATTATTATTAACTAAAATCCCTCATTTACATTAAGATTCACTCTTTGTGTTGCACAGTTTTAACAAATGCATAAGGTCATGCACCCACCATTACAGTATCGTACCAATTAGGCTTACCATTTATCTTTTATATTGTCAGATCCTACCATAATACACTTTGGCATGCAGCTTTGTTCCTCTATTTTCCATGTTGGAGCCTAACACAAGCCCTTCTTTACGTTACTCCGCTCTTTTTGTTTGTTTGTTTTGTTTTTTAAATTTATTGGGGTGACAATTATTAGTGAAATTACATAGATTTCAGGTGCACAATTCTGTATTACATCATCTATAAATGCCATTGTGTGCTCACCACCCAGAGTCAGTTCTCCTTCCATCACCATATATTTGATCCGACTGCACTCTTCCTGTACGTGTTGATCAGCGTCAGAAGCATCAGAGGACACACGAGCCTATGCTTAACCATTCCCCGAATGGTGAGCATTCATTCTGCTGATGAGTTTTCACTTACAGGATATTTTAAAATCAATTCATGGAAATAGCTTTCCAGGATCTAAATAATATTCAGGGGAAAAAAAAATCAATGTAGGAAGAAACACTGTGTGGTGTCCCCCAGCACCTCCCGACAAAAGGCTTTTGTCTGAAGGCTTAAGGCCTGTGCCACCTCGCGAGTGCCAGTTTCCGTGTGGCTTTCCCACACCCACATGGGGGGTGGGCCTTTCCTGGAGGCGAGGGAGGGGACAGGCCGGCTGGGTCTTTCTCCTCTGCTCCCACAGGGGCAGGTCTTCAGGATTCCTGCCCCTCTCACTCTCATCCATCCAGTGCCCCTCAGTCTTTAGCTGTAAACCTGGCACTACAGTAGTTCCCCCTTATCCGCGGTTTCGCTCTCTGAGTTCTCAGTTACCCTTGGTCAACAGCAGTCTGAAAATATTAAATGGAAAAACTCCAGAAAGACACAATCCATAAGTTTTAAATTGTGAGCTGGTCTGAGTAGCATGATGAAATCTCACGTCATTTGCTGTGTCCCACCCGGAATGGGAATAATCCCTTCATCCAGCGTATTCACACTGTACGCGCTCCCTGCCCGTTGGTCACTTAGGTGCCATCTCGGTTATCAGATAGACTGTCACCGTATGGTAGTACTTGTATTCAAGTCACCCAGTGCTATGTCATCATGCCTACGTCACTCACCTCACTTCATTCATCATGTAGGCATTTTAATTCTCACATCATCACAAGAAGGGTGAGTCCAGTACAATAAGACATTTTGGGAGAGAGGCCATATTCACATGACTTTTAGTACAGTGTGTTGTTATAATTATTCTATTTTATTATTAGTTATTGTTAATCTATTATTGTGCCTAATTTATAAATTAAACTTTATCGTAGGTATGTATGTATAGTATGTACTGGGTTCAGTATTATCCATGGTTTCAGGCATCCATTGCGAGTCTGGTAATGCATCCCGCACAGATAATGGGGCACAACTGTAGTTTCTTTTGCCCTTAGGACTGGTTGACCTAATGGAGACAATAGCACTGGTGCTGGTGGAAATGAACTCTGGCTGTGTAGGACAGATTGGATGAACACATCACTCTGAGTATCCAGTCAAGTCAAACTGCCTCATGGAAACTTCAAACTGTGTAATTTTGTCCAGAAAGTTTTCACCAGAAGGCAAAAGACTGCAAGGATAATATCCCGTTGCCATTTCTCATGTAAATGGACCCCAGAATTAATGAGAATAATAGTATTTTTTTTTATTGTTGTTCTGGAACTGATAGTCATAAAGCTCAATATCTACCGAGCCCTGGAGCATAATAGTACTTTCTCGTACATTAGCTCACGTTACCCCACAACAATGTAGCACAGAGGTTGTCATTTTGCCCTTTACAGTGAGAAGCCTTGGAATCTCTGAAGTTCTCAGAGATGACACGGCTGTATGCTGCTCTTCAAGTCTGTCCCACAGCTCCACAGCTGGTATGTGGCAGAACTGGAAGCTGAATCCAGGACAGTTTTTTCCTCATCCACCCCAGTTGCCTAAGAAGGGTCCAGGCCACCCTTCAGACCCACTGCATCCCCTTCAGAGATGTGTGTGCAGGCCTTAGCCTGTGGGTCCCCACGCGGTATTGAGAGCTGCTGTGGGAAGCCTTGTTTGGCTTTGCTGTCATTGTGCAGTTTGTCCCCTGACCTCTGACCCAGGACTATTTGTTCCAACCATTCCCCAGCCTGTCGTTCTGATTCAAAACAAAGTGAACAGAAACTCTTTCCTCAAGCTCTGCTTTCATACTCAGGGGGTCATTGAAAATGAGTGGTGTGGTCATGTGGCTGATGAGTCATTTTGGCCCTGAAATAAACAGTCAAATATACTATAGTTCATGACTTCGCAAGGGACAAACAGGTGGGAAGCAGTAAACATTAGAAGCGTAGTCTTTGGGCCAAAGAGACCTGGGCTCGAGTCCTACCTTTATTTCTCTGAGCTGTGTATCCTTAGGCAGGTGACTTAACCTCTCTGGGCTTCAATCTCATTTGTAAAGAGGGTTGATGATACTGCATATCTTATAGAGCAGCTGTGAGGATTACTTAAAAAAAAAAGGCAAAGAAGTTAGCCTACTGCCTGGCAAAGGGAGCCCTCAAGTTACTGTACTTTTTTTTTATTATTCAGTCCTCAGGATAATCCAGAAAAATCAATCTGTTGGACAGTGGTGTTCTTAGAAGTCCAAACAAACACCTACACATGCCCACTTGTCTGTTTTCTGACATCCCCACTCCCAGCCACTTGGAGCCGTTGTGGTTTGATTTCAGATTTCTCCTTCCTGCAGTTGGCTACGTTTACTTCCTCTCAGAATCAGCCTTGATGGCCTGTCCTGCCTGTCGGGGATTGTGACAGCCTTGGTTTCCGTGTTAGGGAAGTCTTTTGAAAGGGGTGAAAGTTCATTAATTAGCTGTCATCCTCAAACGTGGTTAGGGTCTGAGTAATTCGCTAGCGGAGACAGAGTGCTAGAAGTTCTTTTGGTTCAGACTGTTTTATCTATTTGTACAGAGTAGTGGCAGTTTAATTAAATGGGATAATTTATGTAAAAGTCTGTCAACTGTAGAATTCCTTACAGATCCAACAAGGAGGATGACAATGATTTCACTCTTCCAATCTTTGAGAGATTACCAAAAAAAAAAAAAAAAATACAGACACACTCAAATGTGCAACCACACCTCCATACACATGCGTGTGCACACCCATCACACCGCATTGTATAGTGTGGAAAGGATCACATGTGGCCCTGAAGACTGGTTTGGATAAAAGGTGCGTATTCCAGCTAGCGTGTTGGTTCTCCTTCCAGTCAGGCCTGGCTGTTCAATCCAAGCAAACAAGGGCTCTGACAAGACTTTTTGGTCTCCGCGGTCAATACCAGTCTGCTGCTTGATCACTCAGCGTCCGGCAGGTGGCGCTACGTCCTGCGTGGACCGGGCCCGTCTGCCTTTGTTCCCGTGGAGGCCAAAGGGTTACTGGGAACTCGGCAAGTGGGTCTGCGCGCATACACCCGCGGAGCTGTGGCCTAGCAAACGCAGAAGATGACACACCGGCTTGACGAGGGTCTTTGTCAGGAGCAATGGGGATCTGGCGTCACCCACACAATGGAAAACAAAGTGCTTCTGCCTGTCTAGCCGGAGTTCACATTTGCTCATCATTGATTCTGGGGCATTTACAGGCAGAATGAGTTCATGTGAAATTTCAGGACTTTGCCATGACTCAGATGCAGTTTCTGTAAACCAGAGTCAACGTCACACTTCCCCTCACTTTGGGCCATTACTTGAACTTTTAGGTTGCCAACTATATTTGTCAGAGCTGAAGAGATTCTAGTATTTCAAAGCACTTTTTTTTTAGAGGAAAAACCAACTTGGGACACATTAGTAGTTTGAGATTTTTGTCACTCTTGAGTCCAAAAATTGGTTGGCCTTAAATATTATTTACATGTTAATTACACTATAAGTATGCTGTGTAGAAATATTTTTCTGCTAGTGAAGCTTGCAAAGTATTTTTCTGGCAAGAAGCCCAAGAGGGGATTGTTTAGGGAGACAGTGAGGACCAGACCAGGCATGGGGGCAAGAAATGCAGGTGAAGAGGAAGTGAACTGAGGAAACCGGCCCAAACCTTTTTATTTTTTTTATTTTTGCGCCTAGAAAATAATGTAGACGACTGGAGTTGATTTGTTTTGAGAATTATGGCAGAACTTGGATATTGGGAGAAAGAGATGAGATGGAGTTGGAATTGGAGAGAAACAACACACCTGACAGGGTTTGAAAGGGTTTGAGCAAGCGAGCAAGAAGGAGCCTGAATAAACCCTGGATTTACATCAGGTGAGGCACCTGAAGAGAATTAACTTGGGAGGAGGCAGGGGCATGGAAAGCTTTTCCTCTGCAGAGAGGGAGGAGAACAGCCACTGGCCTGAACTTGAAGGTACATCAGGTAGCGTCTCTTACCTGACTCTCTCCTGTACTGCTCCTGACTCTTTGCCACATTTAGAAGGAAATGCGTCCCTGAGAAGTCCCCTGCATCCCCACTCCCTCAGGACTTGGTTTCTATTGATAGCCAATCCCCTGTCTCACCTTGTGAAATCTCAAATGTTCTCAAATCTCATTGTTCCCTAAAAGTTCTCCTACAGAAATATCTACGTCTGGTTGAATTTTTTTTGTGCTTTTATTTTCCTTCCTACCTCCCTTCCTTCCCTCCCTGAAGAAGGGAAGGTAGGAAACTATATATGGACTCTTTTAACCTCCCTTTTCTTTCTGGGCCTTGCAGGGCAGGGCGGGGGTGGGGCGTCTTCAGCTGCCAGGCTGACCTCTTGTTGCTTCATTAGAACTGGGTGGGAGCCCAGCAGGAGGGGTGTCAGTACACACTGAGCACCTTTCAGACACAGGCTATAGCTTTCAGGTGAGTGAGCGAGCAAACAAACAAAAATCCAAAACACTTTGAAAACCGAGTCCTGCAGTTTAGCTTTGTCCAACTAACCTCCCCCCCACCCCCATGCCCACCCCTCAGGGCACACAGGAAGAGTGATGCTCGTATGTGTCATATATTCTCCTGAATGTATGAAATGTTAGGAGTATTTCTTGGCTTGTCGTGGCAATTCTGTCCTTTCTTCCTCACGCAGAGAAACATTGGGATTAAAGAAAAATAATTCTGATTCTTTATGAGTGTGTGTGTGTGTGTGTGTGTGTGTGTGTGTGTGTGTTGTGAGACAGGAAACAAACGCAAACTGAAATTTGCCGAGTGATAGATTATGGATGATCCCGATGCATCGGGGTAGTGTAGAACAGTAAAGCAAAAAAACAAAAAATCCAAAAAGAACAAAATAATCCCCAAACTGTTGTCCACACACCCACACTCTCACACACTCACATCCACTCCTGTGTGAAGAACCCTCTTTGGTGTGGCATTTTTCATATCAGACTTTGTAGAATGGGTAGGGCAGATTTATATTATTTTGGAGATGGAGAAACAGACTCACAGAGGACCTAAGTGAATTTCCTGAGACTGTGGTAGGTCACAGGTGCAACTAAGTCTTTCGACTTCCAATTCATGCCTTTCAACTCCTGCCTTTTATCCTGTGCGAGATGACTGGGAAAGACCAGGCTCCGGTCTGATAAGTGCCTCAGTCCATTTTCAGATGTTGAGGACAAGTGCTTCCTACAGTTCGAGAAGGCTTGCCAAGACCAGAGCCGGGTCCTCCGACGCTCAGGTGAGTGTCCTTCCCTTCCCTGGGTGCTAGTGCCTGATGCATCCAGCATCCGTGAATTACACGGGCAGGGAGACTGGCTAGAATATTACTCAATAGTCTCAGGTTGACAGCATTGGGTTTATGTCATTTGAGACGCGTGTGGCATGTCAGCCAGGCTTTTATCACACACCCCTCTTCCCTTCCTGAGGATTGTTTGCATTATGGAGATTTCCTGTCTGTATTTTTAGGGTCTAATTCTCTATGGTTGCTCAAGTATCTGTTTTACTGACTCACGCAGATGCCCTGTTGCCCCCGATAGAACTGATAACTGTTAAATGGAAAGCACGCAGCGTGGAAAGCCCAGCAATTGGCCCATACCTGGCTTTATTGATTTCAGCTGATTTTTCACAAGTTTTGTAGACAATTTTATCTTTCACAAGTTTTATTTTCCAGAATTACAGGTTTTTCATTAATTACCCTTCATGCTGAATTGGAAAAAAGATATATTTTGGGGTAAAGCAAAAGGGAATGGGTGCAGCAAATATTCACCCATCTTTTTTTTTTTTTTTTTTTTTTTTTTTTTTTTTTTTTTTTGGAGGCCCCTCTCCCTGCTGCTTTTTTCATGCCAGCTGGAGTTCCTAAAGCCCCATGTCTGTGGGCAAGGCTTCCTGGTGAAACAGCTGAGTCACAGCTTTGCTTCTTTATAATTATAAAGTTTATCACCTCATCTGACATAGAAAGGGTGTTGGTTGGAAATGAAATAACACATTAGAAATAAGCTCTTTAGAAACAGAAAAAAAAGGGCAGAAACAGCAAAAAAATGCTTTCATAACATAAAAGGTTTTTTTTTTCCCCCCAAAAGTCTGGAGCTAAGGTTATATAGAGACAGAGGAGTCATCTCTCCTTCCCACCTGTACAATTGTGAAAATTAAAATATCAAAATAAACAACACTATAAATTTCTCATTCCAGCAACACATCTTCTTTGTTTCACGTCCTCTTTGTTCTCAGTCTCTCAAGGCCGTTTTCAGAATCACCTTCACTATGAAAGCTTCTTGTCCCCTCAGTAGACAGTCCTTCAGAGTATATCATTTTGCTTCTGAAACTTAAAAAACAGATGGTTCTCTGTACATCCCATGTCCTGCGCCGGATTGGCAGTGCCAGAATTCTCAGGCTTTTTCCTCTCCCTGTGCTCTTTCCTCCCATGGGGTAGCTTGCAGCGTGAGGAGCTCATTTCCAACTTAGACCAACCACGTGCCGTCTCCACCGAGCTAGGAGCAACGCCCCCTTGCCAAACGCAGCTCCCCCCTGTCCCTCCTCTGCCCAAAGCCGGGACATGCAAGCTAATGAACTTTCCTACCCCACCTCTAGCCAAGTACGACCTTGTCAACACTGTCTCCTATTAGATGACAGATCTGCGTGTTTCTATTACATGCTTGCTGTTTGCCACACATTTCCTGAGCAGGTGTCCAGGTAACCTTAATGGCAGTGTTTCTGGGGAAGGAGGAGTAGGAAATAACTCACCTCTTTAGTAAGAGCTTTTAAAAATATAACAGCATTTAAAAGCTTTTAAAGAACAGCTCTCTCCTTCCGGCTGCTCAGGCCCTGTTTGCTGATAGGAGCCCCCGTCATGCCGCTTCACGCTTGGCAACCTCTGATGAGGACAGAAGGCAGATTTTAAAGCCCAGAAGATTGATTTCTCTGTGGAGGGCTTTCCATGAAGGGCGTGGGGGAGAAATCACTTGGGGAAGGAAGGCTCACAGTGGTCAGTGAGGATTGCTTCTCCATCTGCTCTTCCTTCACGTGTAAGGCTGAACAAATGCTTTGACTCCAGAAGCGATTCCCACACCACAAGGGAACAGTGTATCCTGGAGGGCCTAAGGTGACCAGGGACCTGGAGGCTAAGAGGCTGGGGCCGTCACAGCCTTTCCTCCCACTCACATTTCCATCCAAAACTTGCAGGAGAAATGTCCCCAAATTGCTTGTGTGTTTTGCTTTGATGTGGCCTGAGTGTGGCCACCCAGGGTACTCGGGTGCAGCTGGAGCCTGTGGTTCAGACGAGGCCTGACTGTCCAGTTTTGGAAACTGGGAGGAGTTTTCCCCTCTGCCAGGGCTTGGGGTTTACCTTCCCTGGAGCATTGAGCAAGAACCTCATGTTTACAAAATTCCAGGCCCCATGATTTCTTCCTGTCAGGGCAGGAGGAGAAGTAGGCTCATCATGTCCAGTAGACCTGGCAACTTCTGTCGTTTGTTCCGACATGAATTTACCAGGGAAAGACTAGGTTAGGTCGGGTGCTGGGGGGAGAGGGTGTGCAGGTTGTTTGAGCACTGAAAGTAAAGTTTAAAATTCTCAACTACAAATCAAATCATTAGAGCTGCACGTAGGTTTATTTTTTCCAAAACTATTCATAAAAGCTGTATATAAATTAAATGTTAAAGCTTAAACTATATTTCAAGTGCTGTAAGCAATGTAGTAGTGTTTTGTTTGTTCATTTTTCTTTTTTAAAGAAGTGCTGTTGTAGACCCTCTAAAAGATGTGCGCTTTCCACCCGGTTTATATTTTGTGCAAATTTATATACTTTTTAATATAGCAAAGATTTTAAGCGTCAAGCACTCATAGAGTATTTGATGATATCTACCAGCCACCAGGTCAATCCCAAATCTTCTCAAGGGTGTTTCCCCCTTTGGTACCTGCCTTCCCCCAGCAGGTGTGTGCCATCCACGCCGATGCCCCCGGACAGAGTGATGGTGGGCTTTTCACAGTTTAGGGAGAGCTTGGTTATATAGCACTTCCTACATATCAGTGTCCTTTTATCTAGTGGGTCTTGTGGGACCTAATTAAAATATGCACAGAAGTCTTTTAGGAGATCTGAGAGGGGACTCATGCAATATTGTGAAGAAATCACCATATACGTTTTGGTGATCCTCAACTCCAAAGAAAGAAAGATTCCAAACCAACACCCAAATATCATTTGGTTTTATCATCAGGCTTTAACGACTGAAAGTACTGGGTTTCTACAAGTTCCTTAGGTAATTGGGGCCGTGAGGGTTGAATGATAGGAGTTAAATAGTTATGTGAAACCAGATTGAGGCTCAACAAGTCCCAGATTCCAGCAGGATTGAACTTTCTGAGTTACATCAACTTTGGGTGGAAGTTTCACTGGGGAGCTGGGAATGGCAAAAACCCGTCTGTAGGACACTAGAAAACAGAGCCTGATGGTGACATTTCGAGTCCCCACGAATCAAAAATACTAAGATTCATTCTCCCCCACAGTACTACAGATAATTAAAAGTAAAGACTACTCAAAGCCACACTCTCAATGTAAAAAATTCTCCTATGATACTACCCGCTTGATTAAAGTATTGTTAATTTTCAGTTTCTCTCTGAATTGCTGCTGCCCTAAGTACATGCCCCGTCTGCCTGTTAGCTCCCTTAGTGAACCTAGGAAAGTGGGCAGAGGTGGGGAAGGGCAACTATGGAGGTGATCATTTGAGAGAATGTAGGTTCAAGGCCTTAGACAGCTCTAGTTAGAGGGTAGCACACCTGTCCAGCCACAGGGCAAAGAGGAAAGAGACAGACCGAGCAAGAGCTCTAGAGTGGGTGGATTTCAAAATGTATAGAACAACTCCTTGTAGGTCTCAAGCTCTGAGCACTTAGTTTATGATTTGCACACATTCATTTTCTGGCTGGAAGGCTGGAGGCAAACAGCTCATTAGGAAAATAACCAAAGGGCTAAATATAATGGAGGAAGTAGGCAGCAGATCCCAGACAGGTGAGCGTGGCTCATAGTCCTTCATGGGAGATCAGAGGCCAGTCTAAACTAATGGCGTCTGTCCTTCACGGTCAGGCATCTAAGGCTTTGTCAGCCCAGGAAGGGAAAGGAGTTTCAAAGGGCCTTTTGTGAAACACACACATATCTGGACTCTGGATTCAATTCAATTTCTGGAAACTTGTGTAGCAACTGCTTGCACGCACAATGCTTAGAGACCAGCCAGTGACCTCCATCCTCTTTTTGTTTGTTTTTTTTTCCACTTTGTTTATGAACACTAAGGTTTCCCTGTAGTTGGGAAAGAGATCATTAAAAAACGAAATAACCAAAAGCTGAAGTTATTAACTTAGTTTTGAATAAAATCAAAGAATATTACATAATTTTTTTCGTTAGACATTATTCAGAAAACTACATAGGAAATATATTTAAAAACCATTCAAGACAATAATTGTGTCATAGATCATACAACCTAGTGGGTAATGCTATATATATCTATATTCCTATGTCTATATCTACCGAGTCTATGAGTAAATCAGCAATAAACTCGTTAAATATTGAAATACAATTTAAGATAGATTCTCAATTGTTTTTAACCTCCAGTTTGTTCTGTTGGATTCTGTTGTCTATATTATCATTCTTTTGCTTAGAATGGCTAATAATGCTTCTCTGTCCTTTTCTGTCTTCATTCGGAATGATCTCTCTCAGAAAACCTGGAAATTGTGCCTATGTTTACTGTTTTGCTGAGTCTTATTTCATTTTCAATGAGCCACACAGTTCTTGTTTGTTTGCTTGTTTGTTTTGTTTATTAGTTTTCCTAGCAGAGTGCTCTCAAGGGCCCTGGGCTCTTCAGATTTTGTGTTGCGAGGAGAAGCTTATATACTGAGGGGCGCCCAACTTCCTGCCTTGGCTAGTGCCCCACTTTCTAGTCTAGGGCCTGTGGCTGGTCCTTTCAGTTCTCTGTCAGCTTTTGTAACTGTTTATGGAGTTGTTATGGACATCAAACAGAACGATGATGCTGAAAGCATTACTCAAATTTAAAGTATGTGTTATTATTAGTAAAGTTTCTAATTTATTCCAAGACAAAGGAACTCTGGTAGTCATTCATTTGGTATTCCTTTTATTCCTACCATTCATTTTACATGTTTCCCCTTCTATTTCTGTCCATAGTTCTCTTCACATCTTATAAGTTTAAAATAATGCCGTCATTACTGAGTCATGACTCTGACTCAGCCATTGAGAATATGAATCAGCTGAAATTAAGGGAAGAATCATCTCGAGACCAGTAGGACCTGACTCTATGGAGTCAACTTCTGTTGAAGACAAAGAACCTTCTTTCATTGTAAAGTTGTAAACCCTCAGCCAAAGTCATAAGCTAGCACTTTTAGGGCAAAGAACCAAGGAACTCAATAGGCAATGAACAGAGTCAGAGGAATTTACAAATAGCTGCAGAGGGCGATTTTAAACCTGCAGGCCCAGTAACCTATCATCATCCTTGAAGACAAGAATATCATAATCTCAGCAAGCTGAAAAAAGGAGGCCAACCAGTGAATCAAGCCTATAGTTATGCAATGGCTTGCCTTGCAGTTCTGAAAGCTTGCTGACAATAGTTTCTCTTTCTCTCCACCCTTTCATTGAAATTTCTTGACCCAGAAGGGTTGAACACCTGTTAGAAGCTTGTGCCTAAATTACGTAAGTGTTGGTCATTATTATCTGCCATGTTTCTATTGTGATTGATGTATTTATACACCAGCAATTCAACTTCATCTGTGAAACCCTAGTGCAGAGTCTCAATCTTTGATTTTAAGCCATACTTTGCTTTGGAAGTCTGGGAGAGACTGCTGCTTAGAATGGTTTTCTTAAAAGTGTAAAACTATATAGGATACTAAGGAAATCACTTGTATTGAAGAATAGTTATCAAACACATTTTAAAAGCAAGTGCTATAGTAACTTAGATGCTTCTTTATTAATACATTAAATAAGATCCACTGGTGGGTTTAGTAAGTATTATACCTCCAAAGCAGTGGTGAATGTTAATGATATTTCAAGGAATGGACAACAACTATTGATGACAAAGTCACAGGTAATTAGTGTGGTTTGCTACCTATTTTCATAATTGAAAAACACGCCAAATATCAGTTACAGGGGAAAATAAACGAGTCTTTTCCATATCCAAATTTACAGAATCCTGGAATTCTATCCAAGAGCCCCTGGGGTGTCTATGGAGCCCAGGGCAAGCTCTCCTCCCAGAGTGGCTTCTTTGCTATTTGCCCAAAGCAACAGCCACATAGACAGCCACATAGACTAAGGAAAAATATTACTTATATCTTCCTGGTGTTTCTATCTATCAAACCCAACTTTCCCAGCTCATCTCTAAATGGCGTGCTTTCGTTTAACAGCAAGAAATGAAGGTAAAATTCCTTTGAGAACTAGAGTCAATGCATAATTGTTTGTGCTTTTGCTTAGATGACCAGTCAAGGTTTCAGAGTATGTGTCTCAATGAATATTGAAAGTAATCTTGATTTTGAGGGCTTTCAGGAAGCTGAGGGGGCCTGTACAAAAGTGGGCTAAGAGCAACATAAAGGTAAGCGAAAGCTCACATTAAGATGTGACATGAGAATGGGAGCAGGAAGCAAGAAATGTTTGGGCTCAGGCACTGACAAGAGCCCAGGCGGGCAGAGATTCGCACAACTTCATCATCCCCTTGGGGCAGCCATAGAGCATGGGCCACATAAGGTGTTTTTACCAGTTTCCCAGTGAACACATTTGTAGTCCCTTTCCCCCCATGAACTGAGATACCACATGCGTAGAAATAAAAACAAAAACTACTCATTGGTTTGGGGAACTGGTTTTATTTTAGGGGCTAAGAGGAGGCAAAGAAGGTACTGATGTCCACAATTAGACAATATCTGTATAGGATGTGTGCTTAAGAAAGCAAAGGATTTAATAGATTTTTAGAACTAATCTACTTTAACTTTTCAGTGACATAGTTTTCAATTTAAGCATCCATTTTTTAGATGTAGCTAGTGTTTTTCTTTTAATGTGTACTTCTGTTGTAAATTACGTTGGCATCAGCCAAATTTTACATACATACATATTTATAAACTGTGCATTATATATGTATGTATATATGTGTATCTGTCTGTATACAAGTATAATTTTGTTTTTGTATGTGTTATTAGCTAATACCTGGGTAAAGAAGCATCACTTTTAGATAATAAAGGGTAATAAACCAACGGGATGATGCATGGGTGCTTACTTGTTTGCTCCTGAGTCACATTCACAGCTTTTCCAGACAAATGTATGAGGGAATGACACATGCTTTGATAAAGGTTGAGTCGAAACTGGATGAGGAAACTGCTATGAATAGAAAAAAGGGAATTCAAGTTGTGTGGTAATATTAGGGAATGAGACCGTATACAGAGAACAACAAATTTATTTTTGAAAATAACCACTTTTCTGAAATGGTAAAGAACGTGCCATCTCGCTGGTGGGCAACGCTCAGGGTGACAGAGGAACTGCCAGTGTCTCTGGGAGATGGACCTGGTTGGCTGAAGGCAGAGGTCTGGGAGGAGCCAGCGGTCGGTCCTCCTGCGGTGGGAATGCTGAGGGTGCAAGGAGGCAGCTTTCCAGGTTATTTCCTGGCTGTTATCTGTGTACTTTGTTCAACACCACACATTTGCTACCAGGCTGAGGGTGCCCCAGGGCATTCTCAGAGTTACTTTGGATGTTTCTGAGAATCAGTGTAGTCTCCCTTTGGTCCTAGTGTGGTGGTCCCTGGATTTAGTGGAAACTCTCCAGCTGTGCTTATACTGTCCTCTGCACTAGTGTGGTGGTGACACTGGCCCAGGAAATCCCTCACTTTCCATCTCCTTTCACAGAAGGTTAATGGTGACAGTCCCAGCCATGATTCTATCCAGGGATGCAGTTCCAAATTTTAACTATAAGAAAAATACCACCATTAAGTTTCCTTAGAATTCACCTTTGCAGTGTTTTACATAGGATTGTGAAACATTTGGGTCCCTTGCTCCCAAGAAAAATTTGTTCCCTGCTTTCCTTTATATGAGCCATTTCCTTCCTGGAACATTTAAAATGTGCAGCGTTCTGGAAGCTGTAGGAGGATTAAGAATGACCTTTAGCTGAGGAACCAGGCAGCATAACCACAAGAGAGTCTGACCTATTTTATTTTGTGTGTATAATATTGCATCTCTATGGAAAACACTGGAAAGGTCACTTAAAGCCAGCCTTAAGCAGACTTCAAATATTCTCAGATAAATGGCCTTCAATCAGTAGAGAAATTGTCTAAATACACACCACAGTAAAACCCAGTTCAAATCTGCTAAAGGTGTCTCCCATTCACAGGAAGGGTTGAGGTTTCTTTTCAAAGGACAGAACATAAGGTAAGGCATACATCGTGATAATACCATTTCCTTATACTGGCTATTACTTGACAGTTTAAGGACCACCTTCATAATTGTCTCATTGGATTTTTTTAGAGATAAGGTTAATAAAGCATGATATGATTGAGTTATATAATTATGTAACAGATAAAATTAACAAGAGGGTAAGAACAGTCATCTTTAGAAAACAAAATCTTCCTATGTGCTGAATAGTTAATACAACAGATATGGCAATTAAGGGGTAAAGTATGACAAACAAATAGAGTTAATTCAGAAAGAAACTAAACAGTTCTGAAATACCTACTATCAATGAGGCACCGCGTAGGGACCTTGACATGCATCATTCCACTTGATCCTTGCAATAGGTTGGTCGTGCTACATATATTTTACCAAACACAAAGCTGGCGATCAGAGGGGAGTGGTTTCACTGAGGTCACATAGTAATTGTACGATCTAAGAGGTGAGCCCATGTCGGCTTAACTCCAAAGCCCACTGTCTTGCCATCACACCACCATACCTCAAATTCCTGAAGATACGAATGTTGCCCATTTTTTTCCTTTTGAGTTTCATCATCCCTTCAGCTGGATGTGATCAAACTCTCCATAGCTCCTTTCATCATCATTGTCACCATCATAATAATGGTGACAATTCATCGACACCATTTAATGTGTCTTACTATTGTTATTAGATTTCTTGCTTTATCCATGTTATGCCATGTGTTCCTTGAAAGCAGGTCTCGAGTCTTACTCGTTTTTATGTCTTAAGCAGCATCTTACCTACTGTTCTACATCTAACACCTACTCAATACACTTTTTGAATGAAACTAAGAGAAGCCAAATGTTTGTAATCAACGGAGCCTATTAACTAGAGAGTTTGAAAAAAAAAACTGTTCTACCTAAAAGATGGTGGTGTAAAGTCATGTTTTCTTTACCCCCTTCCATGAAACCTACAAAATGGGTGAAATTAAAAAGGATGACATTTTGATAGAAAAAGTCCATCTGCAGTGAAACTAGGAAATAGCTAAAATCTCAAATCACATTATCTACCAAATACAGTGAATCTGGACTGAGTCAAGGGAAGCCATAGAGAACTGAAACTCATCTTCTGGGTTCCGATCACCATTAAGATTTCTCTAAAAGCAAGTGTTACAAGGGGCTCGCGTGATGAGCTTTCACTTACAGCAAGGACTGAGGGTGCATATGGGACACAGGAGAAAAGCAGAACATCCCTCTGGGGGTTTGTTCTACATTGCAGAGGAGAGAGGATGGTCAGACAAATAAATGGAAGGAAGTTATTGGGTAAGAGGTTTATTTTACCCCAAAACAGAATTCCTGTTTAGGAGGCGAGGTAGGGAGAATGAAATAGGAATGGGCAGCCAGATTTGCAGTGGTTGATCCGGTTCAAACAAGCAACTACAAATACACAGAAATAACCAAACAAAAGATTTGAGAGCTGGGAGTCTCTACCGTGATCCTTACTGACATCTTGTTTGGGTGACCCACTCACTCGAGAGGTCAGAGACTATGGCAAGTAGGCTAAAACTTGTGAGCAATCAGACCTGTTTGAAGCCTGCAGCGGCCCCAGCTTAAACCCTGACCACTCTCCAGAATTACTCTGCTCTCGGAGAGAATCACATTCCCTTCAGAGCAGAGCCCTTATTTTCATGTAGACTTAGGCCTTAGGCATATTAATAACACCAAAAGTAAATCAAACAATAAAACCCCACAAAGACAAAGGAAGAAAGAAATTCAATCAAAAGGCAGATGAAGAATAATACTCTTAAGAAGAATTATTCCAGCAAACCAAAGAATTTCAGATGCAGATTTATCTTCACTCCCAAAGAAATTTAAAAAAATACATGTCTTTGTGAAATAATTGATAAATGAAATATGAGATCAAACAAGAATAGGCAAAAGAAGATAAACTAAGTTAAGAGTGATGAAATAAATTGAAGACGAAACCATCCTAGAAATGAAAATCACATTAGAACAGATATTGTTGAAAACATATTCAGCGATGCAGATGTCAGTCTAAAGAGAATAAAATAGTGTTTACAGGAAAAAAAAAACACCAAATAAATAAAAATTAGGAAGAAGATGACAGCTATTAAAGACACCCAACAGCCAGTCAGTGTATGGAATAATGGTGTCCCCGAAGCAGGAAACAGAACAGATAGAGCAGAAAATAAAAATGCCAAAAATAAAATCAAAGAAAACTCCTCTGAAATAAAGTATGATCTGAAGATTGAAAGACATTTCAAGGGGAAAACAACCTGATAACAGAATAATCAACACAAAGACACATAATAAGTCAACTTACTAAACTTTAAGGACAACGTAGAATTCCATGAGTATCTAGGAAGAAAAAGCACGTTTCTTATAAAGGGGGAAAGAGCAGGCTAACCTTATATTTTTCAACAGAGATATTCAAATAGAGAAAAAAGTAGACAACAAAATCTGGTTGACTACGAGATGAATAAAAACGTCTCAGGAAAGGAGAAGGCTGTCAAAGAACCGAAGTAGATCCTTGAATCTATTTAATTACAGAAGTAAACCAGATGCATGCAAAATTAGGGTTAAAGAACAGAAGGTACCTATTGTAAATCCTAAACATAAAGAATGATATAAACATGTCCAACATTGTCAGTAGGGAAATTAGCTTTTTCTCTCCTTGTCGATAGCATGGAGCCATAGCTACCATCAAAGGTTGCTGTATTCAAGAAACCAAATGTACTTGATCACTTTTAGAAATTGATGTACAATATTTAAAATTTTTGCATTTGTAAATGATATCTGAACATCCTCTAAACAGTCTTTACTTTATGGTTTTCTTATGCTTTAAGAGGATTTGGTGAGTAAGGCAAGTAAGGTAGAGACTGTCAGCAGGGACAGTGACCAATATGTTAAGCTATTCAGTTAAAAAGAGAATTTATCTGGCCATTGTTGGTGATGATTTCAGTTTTTCACTATTAGGAATACTCTGAATCTCTCAGGAGTGATTAAATTATGAAATTATAATATAAACAATGAAATATCATGCAGCTAATAAAAAAATGAACTAAGTCAACAAGAAGTAACATGGAATGATGTTCAAGCAGCATGCTAAGTGAAAAATTAAGCTGTGGCTCTATAGTTTGATATTCTATTTGAGCAAAAGAGAAAACTGTACATGGATGTGTACTCTTAGTGGCTACCTCTGGAGCCTAAGGTATGTGGGAATAGGGGACTCCTCCTTTTTATTTTTTTATTTACTATGTACTATTTAAAATTTTTGCAAAGAGCAGAATGACTGTGTGGGGACAGAGTCCCAGAGAGCAGTTTCCAGGCTCTCGGCCTCACATGGAAAGACGCTGGCTTGGTTATCAGATGGCCATCAGCTGTTACTGGTTAGCCATTAGCCACTGATACAACTGCTGTGGCTAAGCTTGGGGGTTGGTTGGTTGGCAGAGAAGTGGATGGCGGATTGTGGATTGTGTGGCTCCTGCTTCCTGTGTCTCCAACCCAGCCGCCAGCAAGAATACAGTGGTATGACTCCCCTATCTGTGGCTCCGTGGGTGTTCCTTTTTGGCCTCACCATGTCCTGCGTTCTTGTGCGGGCAGCGGGAGCTGAGTCCCTGCATGACAGACTTTTTTTTGTTTGTTTTGTAAAATAATATAACAGGTTAAGATAAAGACAAAGACAAACTTTAAGTTTTTATTGGATGACCATAACAGTCATGGTCAGTGGGTTAGAAAAATAATCCGGTGGCACTGACTTGCCTAGGACTGTGCTGTAAGAGTCTGTTCCCACTACCAGGTGGAAACAGTCTGACCATGATGAAGCGCATCCCACCTGCGGGCAGAATACAGGAGGGGAGGATGGTTGCCACAGTGGCTGGGAGCTGGGAAGGCCATCAGTGGTGTGTGGAACGGCCTGAACTCAAGGGTGGTGTCAGCAGCAAAAGAGGCATTTTCATAGCAGACGGAAGTGTTTATCTGTTGCAGAAGTCAGGGCAATGAGGAATACCTGGCTCGGAGGAGAGGTGGGGAGGGTGGGGCGGGGGGGGGGAGGGAGATTTTACTGCCTGTAAATAGGGGTTAACTTCACTGTTCTTAGACGAAAATCTAAATTTCAAGGAGGCAGAATGTGAGTGGGTCTCCGCAGGGAACAGGTAAATCTTGGGGATTGGCAGCAGGGCCAGAGGGCGAGCTCCTTAGGAAGTAGGGTACAGTAGAGTGACAAGATTTATATTCTTGTTCCAGTGCTGAGAACGGGGACCCCTCTGGGCCTGTTTCCTCTCCGTGGGCTTCCCCACCTCATGCTGTAAAGGGAATAAAGGGAGGGCCAGTTGGGAACATGTGCGAACACGCTTGGAAAAGGCACAAAGCGTTGCACGTTCTAAAGCGGTCTCCAAGAAAATAGCCACCTCTCTTCCCCATTTTTGCTCATTTCATTCCCAGGAGTACTCTTTTTCGGCTTCTCTGACTTCTGGTATCTTTCTCTCGCCACTCTTGTCTCGGTTTCCTGCTTGCCCACCAACGACCTAGTTAGAGCCACAGCACACAGAGGGCTTGCCTGGTGGCTGACAACAGCGAGAGCTAGTTGGTCATTTCAATAGTACAGATGTTATTTTATTGTTTTCTCAGAGAAACTGCCTCTGGCAGTAGAGCTCTAGCTGTGCGGCTAAGACTTTCTCCTATAATCCCAGAAACCTCCACCAGCGGAGGGCACATGCCAGTCTTGGCTCTCTGTGCATGCCTTCTGCACCAGCCTCCAACTCAGGGGAGGCGGTGGGCTTGCCAGTTTCTGGGAAGAGGAGTCACTGTTCCGCCCCTGCTCAAACTTTCCCATGTGAAAGCTCACGGACCAGTTTGAGATGGACTGGCTGATAAGCGGATATCTCTCTATTTTGGAAACTTTCCTCAGCACTTATTAGCCTCATGAGAAGGCCACCACATAAGAACCCCAAGTACCAAAATGCCTCTAATAAGGCAATAACCCGACGTTCCTGGACCCCAGGAGGAAAGCTTGTCTGGGCTTCCTCTCCCCAGAAATGCTTAGTAAGGGTAAAGCAGCAATGGAGGGAACAAGCTCAAGAACAAAACAGTAAGACCCCAAGTGGCTTTAGTTAATGAACAACGATTTGGATAAACATGTATTCAGTGAGTGCTAAGTGCCTTCTTCTCAAGGCTTTTCCAGCATGTTCTCTCTTTCTGATACACTTTCCTCTCAGCCACTCCTCTTCATCCCTCAAGTATTAGCTTCCATGCCATTTACCCAGGGAGTCTTTGCCCCACTCGCCCAGTCATATGTCCCCTTATCATTCGTTCTCATGGAGAACCTTCTATTTTGCAGCAGTTACCACAATTGGAATCGAACAAATCGCATTTGTCTTATTCAATGATATATCCCCACTACTCAGCCTAGAAACACATACATATTTGTTGGATGACTGAAAATTCACAATGTATGTAACAGGGATTAACACAGGACTCTTTCTGACAGCTTCGATTGAAGTCACAAGACAATGAATGCCACCTACCCTCACAATATACAGCAAGATGCCAGACCACATATGCAGGGCTTGCATTGGAGGTTGTCAAAAATCCCCGATTTTGCTCCCCTTAGCGTCTGGCTCCTCACTGGCATAAGGGGTCGACGCTGAGCAGTCAGCCGATGTGGGAACTCACAGGCTTCTGCAGAGTTGAGAGCGTGCTTCCCCTTACCACGGCTCCTGAGAGCAGCTTTATGTAGCTCTCTTAGATGTTGGCGAGGGTGTGGAGAAAAGGGAACGTGGCGCACTATCGGTGGGAATGTAAATTGGTGCAGGCACTATGGAAAAGAGTGTGAAATTCCTCAAAAAGTTAAAAATAGGATTCCTATATGACCCAACAATTCCACTTCTGAATATTTATCCAAAGGAATTGAAATGATGTTCTCAAAGAGATACCTGCACCCCAATGTTCATTGTAACACTATTGACAAAGTCAAAATATAGAAACAACCTTAATGTCCACTGATGGATAAGTGGATGAAGAAAATGTGGCCTATGTATATACGGGGGTGGGGGTGGGGAGGGCAAAAAATATGCAGGCACATGACGTGTTTCCTTTCCTAAATTGTGTACACATTTTTTTGGCACCCTCTGTATATACACAATGGATTAATATTCAGCCTAAAAAAGAAATCCTGCCATTTGCAACAACGTGAATACGCTTGGAGGATGTTATGCTAAATAGAATAAGCCAGGAAAAGACAAATAATGTATTTTCTCACTTATATGTGCAATATAAAATAGTCCCCCTCAAAGAAGAGTAGAATGGAGAACAGCAGGGGCTGAGACCTGGGGGAAATGGGGCAGTGATGGTCAGGTGGCACCAGTTTCAGTTACGCAGGGTAACTTCCGGAGATCCGCTCTGCAGGAAGATGCCTGTAGCTAACAGTACTGTGTGGTATACTAAAATTTGTTAAGAGGATAGATCTAATGTTAAATATTCTTATAGCACACACACCCCCCCAGTAATTAAAGGAGAGGAAACTGGGGGGTGATGGATATGTTTCTGGCCTTGATGTTGGTGATGGTTTCATATATATTAAATATGTGCAGCTTTTTACATGTCAATCATACCTCAATGAAGTGTTAAAAAAAAAAAAAAAGAAACCTGACTTGTGACTTCTGAAGCTTGGGGTACCCAGGGGGCTGGTATCTGCCTTAGAACAAACAAAACAACCCTACAGGATAGTCAAGGGTGCACTTAGGAAGTCACTACACTCTCATGGGTGGCAGGCTCAAAGTGCTTATTTTTGTTTATGGTTGGGGTGGGAGGATGGATGGAAGACCAGACAGGGCACGTCTAGATGTCATGTTGGCCATAGTCCTTTAGCAAGGGGCCCTCAGGGACTAGCTTCCTGCCTGAAGAAGTGTGTGTGTGGGGTGCTATTGGAGGGCTGGCCAAAGGAGAGAAGGCCCTGCAGCATCCTGAGAGGCTCGAGCAGTTGAGCAGGGCACCGTTTGAGGCACCCAGGAAGGGCTCCGACAATGCCCAGAGAAAGCCAAGGCCAGATTTCAGAGATGCTGTCAAATAAGACCTCTCCTGTCCCTTATCTCTCCTCCCTACCTTTGGTTCCTTCAACCCAGGGGACACTGAGTGGTGGAAGGAAGGCAAGAAGCACTTGGCTTCCAGCCTAAAGCACGCCTAAGCTGAAAGATGGGGGCCAAGTTTAACTTCAAATGCATTTCAGAGTCTTGGCTACTATATAAGACTAGCCTTATTAGTTACGGAAGTGAGACCTATGCTAAAACTGACCGTAGGACGTACCATCTTGGAGTCGCTGTCTGGGAGGAATTATGAGACCTGACAGAGATTTCATCACGGAGAAAGAGCCACCAAAGTGGGTTTGTAGGGGCACGTGTGAGAATCAACAGTGTCACTTCACGAGTGCTCCACTCAGTCCCTCCAGTTGAGGGTAACAATCGCTATTTTCAGGGAACCGTGGCAGGTAGGTATTATCCTAATTTGTCAGAGATGATGGAAGGAAGGTCCAGGGTTGTAGGCAAATCGCCCTGAGTCACACGTTGGTTAAGTCTCAGAACTAGGACTCAGACCCAGGCTGTAGGACTGACTCCACAGTCCATTCTTTTCTCTCTACACCACAAAGCGTTTTTCAGCTTTACTTCCCAAACTTTTCATGTCTTGCTTGCAGGTCCCTGGTTCTCAACTGGCCTTCTCACTATCTCTCAGCCAAGTCATCTTTAACCAAAGACAAAGGAAAAATGATAAGATATGCTCATTTACAGAAGGGAGGAACTATAGTCGTTCATTTAGGCGAGAATAGTGAGTTGAGATGCGGAGCAGGTGGGGTGGTGATAACTGGTTACCACAGCAATAAAGACTTGTCAACAGAGGCAGAGAGAGAGGAAGGAAGGATGCGCGTGGATAGGAGGTGGCTTTGCCAACAGTCCCAAGTGTCCCCTTACAGCTGTTTTCAGCTGCAGAGTTCTGCAGCTCAGGTGGCCAGGAGATCCCCGGAGACCCTCCTGTTACCCCTTTGGCAAGGCTGCCTTAAATGAACACTGTCCTTGAGAGGAGAAGGAAAAGCTTACAAGTGTAAGAGAGTCATTTGCACAGCAGACTTTTCCCCAAAGCATCTTACCTGAAATGAACCGTGTCAACCTCCTTCTAGTAACTAGATGGCAAGAAGCACTTAAGCTTACAGAAAACAAAGCTCTTTTAAAAACTCTCCCCATGGAGACAACTGGAAAAGAGAATTGATAGAGAGAATATTAATGGTCAAGTGTGGAACAAATAAGTCAGCACTCTAAGTTGCTGGTAGCCATGACTTTTAGGGATGCTAATGTGGTACTTGAACAGATTCACAGAGAAAACTTATTTCATGGAAAATCGAGAGCAGAGACTTCTAAATGTTTTCGGTTGTGTTAATCTACCATAGGGGCTTAATCACTGTTAAGCAAAAGTCTAAATTAACCCAGTAACTGACTAAATTGTCAGTTCTGGCTGGCTGCTTGTTAGGCATATTGCTGTAAAACTCTCCAATCAAAATAAAAGATAGAAAAAAAAATCAGAAAACAAATGATAAAAATACACGTAAAAAACTTACAAGGTGCCATGCACCACTCTACATGCACTCTAGAGTACAACCGTCTGAGGGGGGTACTGTCCCATTCATGAATGGGACACTGATGCTGGAGCGCTTTATAAACTTGCCCACGGTCTGTCGCTTTTGCGTGGCAGAACCAGGACTCCACGCCACACTGTCAGGCTGGACTCTGTGTCCTGCACTGCTTGTGAATGGCACGTCTCGCTGGGCACTTCACCACTAATCCCTGTCTCTATCATTTCCCAGTAGCGGCTTCTGGGCTGTTCTCAGCCCCTCCCCAGGAAGAGTATGTAAGCTCCTGGGGTCTCATCCTGCTCTGCCGTGGGCTCTCAAACCGTGGCTCTCTGCCGTGGGTCACTCAAACATCTTCATCATCTATGAGATGAAGGCAGTTGTTCTGGATACTGTTGATGGACTCCATTAGCTCTGTCATTACAGGAATGCCAAAGTCCTTCAATTATCCTCAAAATATCTACCACTTGGGAAGTTACAGAAGTGCTAGGCATAAAATAAATGTCAATAAAAGCACAAACTGAATTTAAAGAAATGTCAGGCTAGAGATGCTTTAATGAAGATGGAGAAATGATATACAACACGGTCTTTAGGTTGCCGTCCTCACCACATCGTTGAGAAGTAAAAGAGCTATTGCAAAAACAATTAGGAAATAAAATCAGAATCTGTCAGTTATGACAAGTAATAAAAGGAACTTTTTAAACCGTTTCATTCTATATTCCAAACCAGTATAGACCAATAGGTGCTCATATTCCAGAGGTGACTAGAGGGGTAAATGCCAATGTTGGAAAGAGATGTCCCCTTTGAAGGTGGCCAGTAAGTTAATCATGGCAAAGGGATTCCCCAAGTAAGGTCAGTCTGCCATCAGTGACAAATACCTAAATCAAGACTTTGGCAAGATAAAGTGGCAAGGCACAGTGAATGATCCAGCGGACTCTTGCACTAATCCAAAGCCTCTGGCCACATGAACTTTAAAAATGACACACAGGAGTAGCCTGCTTCATTCATCCTTTCAATAAATCATTATTGGGTACCTTCTATATGCCAGGCACGAGGCTAGGAGCTGGGGACGCCTTAGTGAACAAGACGGTCTCTACGTTCATGGAACTTATTTAATTAGTAATAATACAACTAGTGTTTAGTTATAATTGTAACAAATGCCACAGAGGACACGTATAACAGGAAAGCAGATACCAGGGTGACCTGAGTTAGTCTGAGGGGTTAGAGGAGTCTTCCTGGAGGAAGTGATGTTCAAGGAGAGATCTTAAGGGTAAGGAGGTCTCAGCGAAGTGAGGAAGGCATGAAGGACGGAGCTGGTGGCGCAGAAGGGACAGCCATGATTGAGGACTTGGGAAAGGAGGCGCAGGGGTTACTGGAGAAGCTGAAGGCAGGCCTGTGTGCCTGCTGTGTGGACAGTGGGAGTGGCAGACGGGGCTGGCCGGGTAGCTCACGCTGCGATCTAGACCACAGTGGAATTCTGTACGCCCATTAGAACCCATGAAGTGTAGAAAGGCAGTTGGTCGTTCTTCTAGAAGCCCCAGCTTTAGAACTCCAACATGGTGGCCAATTATGGGGGCTCATCTTTAGGAAGCACTCTCCTACATTTCGTAGACTCAGATAGGAATTTTTATCATCCATCTAACAAATGCCCACATTGTACCAAGTATCTAATTACAGGAAGACAAACCAGCCTGGCCGGCCAGTTGAATTAAGCAAGCAGGAGTTGTAAGTGACACATCTCCACTGTCACAAGCAGCAGAATTCTGACCCCAACTTGAGAATGAAGCAACCATAAAGTGTCAGAGCCACCTACTGCCACTGCTAGTCTCCCGGCCCCATCTCAGAAAGGTAAAACCCGTGGAGCAGGTACAGGAAGGCCTAGCATTCAATAAAACAAACCCCAAAGCTCCACCTGGAAACCTCAAGCCGCTCTCTGCCTTTGTCCCCTTTGCAATCAGTCAAAATAGACCCATTCTCACCTGAAAAATAATGCTGCGACACTCTCCCTATTGCATTCAGCAGATAATGAATGATTTAGATAGCTGTTTTTCATGGAACTGCCAAGTGTTTTACAAACAATAATTAAGCCGCTTCCATGCCAGTAAGAAGGCCTATTTTCACTTTGCAGCTAAGGAAAGGTGTTGAAAGAGAAATACAGTGTTAAATGTCTGCAGGGGGGCTGGGAAGGGTGCTGCCACAATTCTAACATTAGGAACCTCAGTCACCCTTGAGAGACCTCCTAAACCTAACGAGTCACTGCTGGCACTAAACATTCTAGGTTGTAATGCCAATGTTTAACCGAGGTTTGCGTCCTTCCCTCCTCCATTATTCCTGCATAAAACTTGTAGAAACTAGAGATTAAGGATTCAGCTAGGAGAACGTCCTTATGTCTAATTCAGATGGGATACCTCCTAGTGCTAGAGTCTGCAGTGAGACAGCCTTTTTATTTGACGAGAAAATGATGTGATTCCAAGACTCTACCTGCACTGCCCCAATATCCTTCAAATAGCCCACTGTTAATACAAAAAAGAAAAACATACCTTTTCCCAACGTATTTTGGTCTTCCTTCAAATTTATCTATCAATTCTGATGAAATCAATTCAGAGAATAATCCACTAGACATCACCCCCAAACCTCACTTTCTCATCTCCTTTGAATCAAAACAGTTTGTCTATCCTGTGTGGTGTTATTAGAATTGTCACTTTGTGAAGATTATTCTAACCAGGTACCAACATATGAGGGGCACTTTGGAAAAGTGGTTAAGAACAGACACAGGAATCAGGTTTCCCAGCCTCCATGGTTTAAGTACTATGTGATGGGCAAGTTTCTTCACGTTTTAAGCCTCAGTTTACTCAGCTGAAAATGGGTATAACAGGGTTGTGGAGAGGAAAAATGGGACAATGCATGTCAAAAGTGTGTAACCCACAGGAAACCCTCAATAAATGCTAACTATACGGTTATGTTCGTTCCCCTAGGAGATGTTGCCTCGGGAGGGTATGTCCGACACTTATGAAACAGGCAAGGAAGGTCCTAGAGCAGATACCCTGCTCCCACTTTCTAGAGTCACCAATAAGTAATCTCTCTGTCCCAGAAAGATCACTTACATTAGGGCATCACAGAGCACTTCGTTGTGGAGTTGTTGTTTTTAAAGACACACTTAAGGGCTTTGAAATGAGACAAAGGAAAAACAAGTACCAGAATTGCAAAGTTAACATTTTTATTGAACTGAAATTGGTGTATAACAAGGGCCACCATAGCTGCTGAGCTCAGTAACGGCTGGAAAGCCCCTGTGACATTTTTCCTTCGAGAGTCCTAACAGGGTTTGGCTGGAACAACTGAGAAACAGCATCGATCTATCTTTTTTAACACTTCAAAATATTCTGAAATGAACCTCACAGCCTTGTTCGGTTTTCAGGTTACAAAGAACATTGGTAATACCTTCTTTTGCCTTCATTTAGTAGTGTCAGTTATAATCCTTCCCCTAAACGTTCCTCTCAAAGTGCTGGCTACAATTTCCCCCATCCAGTACGTGTAAGAACAGGATTTAGAAACACCCCAGCAAGTGATAAACTGTAAGAACCTCAAAAGTAGGAAAGGCATATACCAAGCATACATGACTCAACACTCTCACTGTCGGAAAGACAATGAGCAGGCTGGAGAGTTTTGGCCACATGCCAGAAGCAAAGAAGTAATGGAAGGTACAGGGCAACCAAGCAGAGGGCTGGAGCTAAGGGACCATTTGTGTCTAAGCCTCATTTCAACATGTTGCTTTCAACGTGCAAGTAGGCATTTGTTTTACATAATAAGATGAAATACTTTAAGGGAAATGAAAACTCGAACAGTTAGAAGATCAATCAGAGATGAAAGAAAATACTGAAATTTTTTAGTCAATGCACGGAGCAATGATACAAACTGATCATACCAATTACTTTTGAGAGAGTCAACACTGGACATCTATCACTACTTGGAGTCAACAGTTAACCCTGTAAAGTATTCCAAGAGAAGTAAAACCCAACCAGGCAGGAAACCAAACCCTCACATTAAAAACAAAACCACATCTAGTTAGTGTTCTTTTTGTTTTGTATTAATTCGACTGCTCATTCAATCTAGAGTTAATTTATGGATGGTGGTAAAAATCTTCAAGAATGCCTTAAATTATTTTAGATGAAATGTGATGGAAAATATAACAACATAACTCATTCTCTCATCTTGACAAGGCTATTTTACACTTCCTCTCTCAAAAAACTAAATTCTTCGAACAGAGGAGCTGATACTAAGGGGCTCCCCATTCCTGCAGCAATTATTTGAGAGTAGCTACAAATACAGCAGTAGGAGATGAAGGACAATTATAAATAATTTAATAGGCTTATGCCCATCTTCAAAAGAGATGCAGCCTCAGGTAATAGCAGAGTCAGAGATTTACAGCTCTCAGATTTGCAACTGATAGATACACATTTTGTAAAGAGCTGCCCGATGTACACAACAAACATCTAAATTAAGGCTTTTCTAGGTTGGTGGTCAAATCTACCGGTGTGCAAGGCTGGATTTTTGTAAAGCATCTCCAGCCTCTATTATTACCCAATGTGTCAACCAGAAGATGTGCTGATGTAGGTGGGTAGGAGCTCCAAGGGCGAACAATTGGGAGGCTTGTTTGCAAAAAGTTCCGAAATAAGAGGTGGCAGGGAAACAACTGAGAGAGGGCCTCACATTACGTAGAGGGGAAAAGTGATTTGTACCTGCTGACAGGGGCGGGCTTTTAAAAAAAAAAAAAAAAAGCGCCAATAGTCCAACTTCAGTTCCGGACTTTGAGATGTAGAGACCTACGGTTTAGCACTACATCCAAGCCAGTGGTTCTCATTCTTGAGCTTGCAAAATTCACCTGGAGGAAAGGTATGAGGATGTGCATACCTGGGCCCCACACCCAGAGATTCTAATTTGGGTCACGTCAGTGGTCCAAGCACCATGCTTTTGAGAAACACCATTCATACATAGCACACAGCAGTACACAGTCTTTGATTAAAAGGCCAAGATGTCCAAGAAAGGACACCAGTGAGGTCATTACCTACTGACAACCCCTCAGCAGACTCCACAACAATATGAGGACCAAACTTACCCCCAGTTAAGCTTCCTTTCCTATTTTTTTTTCAACTGAAAGTTTGAAATCAATGAACATTTAATAATGATTGTGCCAATTCTGAGGTAAAAGGAAGAGCACCACGGGATCTCAATGCTAAAAGAAATCGAGTTTCCTAGAAGTCCATGCTATATAGAAATCTCATTTCCGCAGTAAAGTTATAGTGCACGGGGTCTTGTTTCAGGCTTTGTATACTTTTACTGTATTATCTACTCTTTCCAGTTCATGTTTTAGAAGAACTCCAAAGAGAAAAGTCCATCTACATGCTCTCTCGGGTTTTCTAAGATACTAACATTTTCTGGTTTACGGGGATACACACAAAGTTATTTATGTATTTTTTGGATGCTGGAGACAAACATCTTTATTAAAGATACTACCAAAATTTTGGCAAACATTTCAAAACAGATTTGTAAACATAATGCTTCCCTTTTTAACTGGCAGCACTTTGAAAAAAACAATACGATAAGACAACACAACTTGAATCAACATTAGTTCAAAATCCTTATATTTTTGACATAACTTATGTTCCCACATGATAAAACAAGTGATAGTTTAAATCAACGTCAACAGATAAACTCCATGAAATGAAAGTTTGTGCTGTTTGATGAATCACAGTATGTTATGGTAAATATATCCACTCTTTTTTATATTCCTGGCACCCAGGATGAAAAAAAAACTTTAAATATACATTTCATGTAAGTAATAGCTTCTTTGCATATCTCTCTTCAAAAAATACTTTATAGCAGTATATAAATAGGTTACCTACACATTTAATTTTATAATTTTGCCCCAAAACTATAGATCTGTTTCATTTTCATAACATATCAATTTTGCCCAATAATAAAGCTGACAAACTGTTGAAATGGAAATGCTTTTGTCTTCCACAATAGAAGTAGCAATTTGACAGAAAAAAAAAACAACAAAAAACCCTACAGTAACACTCGTCAGTTGTTTAACCTGAGCGTTTGGCCTACTGAAAGTAGCAGCTTTTTTTCCTTCACGCACGCTCACATCCACGCCACCTCTGCACACACAGGTCGCGCACACGCTTTCAGACGCTGGTAGGCCACAGTGTGCTTCCCACTGCTCCAGTCAGGTGGGAAGCAGTGTAGCTAACGATTCTCCACACTCTGTACACAACTAGCAAACACCTTAAGGCAACCATTGCAATGGGGGGTTAACCTGCAAGGCGGGTTTACAGTTCTGGATCAGGTCAGCCTGTACATACACATGTACATACTTATACTTACTTATATACCTTCCTATTTCTTAACCCTCCAAAACAATGTTTTCATTTTTTCGTATTTTTGTGCAAATTTCTAAATATTCTACCATTTAAGGCAAAGAGTTTGCATTAAGAAAGGTCAGAAAATAGGCTTATGTTTATCCAAAAGCATTTCACCTTGCACATTACTTTTTTTTTTTTTTTTTTTTTAAACACACATAACTTTGAAGTATGGACATTGGATCCCCAATATCTAAAAAAATCATGTCTAATGACAAGTTTTTTAAGGGAGTAAAAACTAATTTGAAGTGTAGATACTGGATCCCCAATATCTAAAAATATTTACTTCTATTGACAAACACAAGTCTTGAGGGGGAAAAAGGACCAGAAAAAGCCGCTTCAAAAATGCAGGGAAGCAAAGTAAAATGAAAAAAAAAAAAAAAAAAGGTAACTCAAGTTTACAAACACAGAAACTTTTAACAGGCAAAGTTTCATTTTTTTTAGAATCTTAGAGTAACTCATTTGGAATTTTAAATAAATAAGCTTCAGTTTATTCACATCTTCTGGTCAAGCAGAGTCCTAGTGCCATGACTGCGCTTGCTGTTGGTCAAATTCACCTATTAGTCTTTTGATGTGAGCCAGCTTGTTATGAAGATATTCGCATCTGTATTTTTCTTCATGGTAATTGGGACTAGACTGCGAATGACAAAAACAGTGAGGCATTAGGTTGCGGAATTTGTAACACTTTCCAGCTATAGGTCAAAAACGCCCAACAGTGCTGATACCTACCTGCTTGATCTTCTGATATTCTTGTAAGACTTCTTCATGAACATTCTACAAAATTAAAATTAGAAATCAGAAGTGAATTTTTTTTTCTTCAATATAAACAGCCAACACACATTTGGCATGTGTGTGGGAAATACTGATGACAGGAATGTAAATTGCTATAATCTTTAAGGAAGGCTATTTGGCAACTGCTATGAAAATAGCAAATGCAAAACTGACTCAGCACTTACACTTTTCTTTCAGATTTACTTGTACTTGAGTGAAACGACGGTGTAGTTACTGATTGCAGGACTGTTTACAAAGCAAAAGACAGTAAACAGAAATCTAAGTGTTCACTAATGCATACAAAGCATTACTAAAAGGACATTAAAAGGGGGAAAGTGTTTATATACTTATATAAAAAATTCTCTAAGCTGCATTATATTGTTTAGTGAAAAAAGCAAAGTGCAGAATCATTTATATAGTTTGATATTGTTTGTTTGAAGGAGGGAAATAGAATATTATTATATTCTGAGAATTTCATTACTTCTAAGATATACATTTCTTCTCATTTGAATGAAATCTGATAAATAATAATGTATCATAGTTTAACTTACTGGGACATAAGACAATGATATATCTTATAACTGATGACATCTTAGAATCAATTACATATGGTATATATGTGAATTTGCTTGTGTATATACATCTTATACACATACACACACACCCATACCCATGAAAGAATACACTGGAAACCAGTACTACCGATTGCCTGTAGGGAGGGAAATTAGGTGGCTGGGGAAAACGGCTAAGCCTTATGTACCATATAACCTGAGGTATGATGGATCTAAGCAGTTTCCAAATGCTTACATTTATTTTGCACAACTCTGTAATCACCTCATTTTATGGATGGGGGTTTTGAGGAATTAAGTAACTTGCCCCAGGTCACACAAGTATTAAATGGCAGAGCTGGGAATCAAATCTAGGCATTCTGGCTCTGGAACCTGCTCCTAACCACTAAGCAATCTTGGAATTACATTTTAAATATAATTATAGTACACCGGTAAATAACTATATAGAAAAAAATCCCCAAACCAACATATCACCGACCTCTCGCAACCCTAAACATCAACTCCTCTGGCAAAATCTCCTCCAATTGTAGGCAGCTTGTTTAAGAGATCAGGCCCACTGCTGGAGGACGTAAGGAATCTCTAGGGCATAGGGCACAGGTGCCCTCAGGCTGATTTCCCCATTGTGGGAAAATCCATCATTCTCACTGAGGTTCCTGTCAGAACAGTGGTAGTGGGCCGGATGGAGGCGCCATCCATGCCTGTGAGGTGTGACCGAGTTATCTGGCCTACACAAGGAGGGAAACATTCGTTTATATTAGTCATTTTGCTAAGAACTATGAGAATACTCAGGTCAGGCTTCTACTGCTCTTTGTAAGCTGGAGTAATGTTACCACTCAAAGGTGGTGAAAACAGATTAATACCTGTTAACACATGTCAGTCTCTGGAATAGCTGGAAGCGCCAAGCTCTTCTTCACTTAAACCCCAAACCTCTGTGGTATTAAGCCCCCTTTATATTCGATGTCTGCATTTTCCCTATTCTGTGCCGGATTGAGGTTTTTTAAAAAAATTAATTACAATATTTTCTTGAAATAGCAATTCTGGGTAATTGTAGTCTGAGCTGAGTTGGCAATGCAATCAAGTATTTTGATGAATCCCAAATCCAACATTTTTTTCCTATTTAGTTGTGTTTGGTATTTTTCTCGATACACATTATAGTAAATGTATATGTCACATATTTTATACATATTATGTTATATAAAAAAATAGTTATTTTTTTTCCACTGGCAGAAAAACACATTCATTGTGTTGACTTATTTTCGATAACTATTTCCAGTATTAGTCCTAGCTAATTTTCAATGAAAGCCAAAAGCGGCAGAGAGGTTGGTCAGTGAGACTTGCTCTGAAGGCTCATAGGATGTGTGGGGACGGGCGGGGCAGATATAGAAAGGAACACATGACGGTCAGTTCATCTAGGAAGAAACATGCTTACCTGATACTCTTTGGAGCCCGGAGAAAGTCGCTTTCGTTGGGCATCCAGGTTGATAAATCTTCTAGCTACAGTCTCCATCCTGGCGTGCAGGGCCCTGTACTCATCATACTCCGCGTTGAAATCATCCTTGTAGTTTTGGCGTTGCTCGTAGGAGACGATAGCAATATATTTTCTAATAAGGAAAAAAAGAGAAAAGATCAATGGAGAGTAGTTACAGAGTAAACATAATGCACGAACTGCAGATTAAAACCAAATCTCTAGAAACCATATCCACGCACGTTTCCCTAGATCGAATGGTGCTTTGGCCACTGTTTGCTGCCCCATCGCTCCTTCGGAGACCTTCCAGGTGAAATGATCCCACAGAAGAGCTTAAGAGTTTCAATGAAGGAGAGTAAATGTAAAAAAGACACGGTGGCAGTGGAATTTAAGTACAACTATGTGAAAAGAAAACAACACTCACATAGATCTAGCTTCCTAAACCTTTCTCTACCCAAAATAATTCATTATCACACTAGCAGCAGAGGCCAACCATCTCTTCTGAGACTCATGGAGGCAGGAGAACTTGATGGATGACGTGAAACCAGGAAAATGTCACATAGTGACTAAGTGCTGAAGTCAAGCTCTCTTTAGACCTGCTGCTTTCTGAGAAGGAGTCTATTTTCTGGCCTTTCACGTCTGCTGTCATCTAGCTACCTAGGGTGTGTTTCCTCTACCCCTTTCCTCCTGTTTCTGACAAGGCAAATACATAAAATACAAAAGGGAAATCGTTCCTCAGTTTTTAAAATCAGAAACCACCAAAAAAAGAAAAAAAAAGAAGAAAGAAGAAAAGGTATATTTCTTTAGTTATTTTAAAACATTTAGATGTCATACTCTGTAGAACGAAAGTCAGTGTTATACTATTAGTCTAATATACTTAATAAAAATGTCACAAATCCATTTTACTTCGGAGTGTGAATACTTCTAGGGACCAGGTGAGTGAAGGCCATTTCCCTAGAGTGTCAGTTTATTCAGTGTAAGTAAATTAAAACAGCACTTTCATATTAAAACAGAATTAGTATTATTTGTTTGTGGATCGGGAATGGGGGTTACATCCGGGTCTGGTCTTGCACTCTGTGCTTGCTTCTGTCATGGAAGGCAAAATTCCCTTGACTTTCTGGAGATAAAAATAGAGATTTCAAAGCAATTTCAGGCAGGTGGCAGGAGCTTCAGAATGCCCCCAGGGGGTACATAACATTCTTCACGGCGGGACAACCTTGGGGTTTAGTCCTCTCCAAACTGGTTTTAGATAATCCGACTAGCTCTATTTAAAATGCGATAGCAGAGATGCCTGGGTGGAAGTGGGAGAAAAGTGCTGCGATGAGCAAGCTTAATGTTCTCATCAATATTTCTAGTCACGCTGAGGTAGATGCTGTGTTGGATGCATTTTCTAAGTGTAACCGAGTAGTAGTATGCGGATTGAAAGCTGCCCTGCTTGTGTCTTTGCTGTGAAAGAAACACAGCCAGCCAACAGTGAAGCGGTCCTCTCCAGGCATGGGCTGTCCTGACTACATCACAGGGAGCCCCGTGGGGAGAAAGTGGTCCCTGGGGAGAAGCATATGTAAGCAAAATGGCTAAACTGATCATACAACTCAGGTTCAATTTGTTATACAAAATGTTTATCCTGTTTTCCCAAACCACACTCTTAGCATTTCATTTAATAAATTCCTTGGGAAAAATAACAAACTGGCCAACGGGTGTGTTGCTAATATAGAAGATAATTTGATTATACTGGCATTTTCATGAAAAGCATTTTACTAGTTGTAACAAAAATTGTGAGTCCTACAATTGGTTCTTAATGCAGTGATGGAATAAAATTTTAAATAGTTTGGATAATTCACAATCACAAGTAGCAAAAATATTCTTATGTAAAAATTAGGAATACTGTGGTTAAATATGAATTATTCAGAGGCTGATGAGTAAGGTTTTATAGTATGGTCTTTTGGTTTCTTATGAAGCAACTTAGGTTTAAGTTTTATATTTTTGGTGATTTTTCTGAAAATTCATGCTTTCTCACCATTTTTAGAAAAAATTCTCCATATAAAACCTAGTTTTTGGTTAAAACAAATTGCTTTTATTTAAATAAATTAAACAAACGATCACATAGGCTATGTACTTTCGTGATTTTAAAAGAGCTAGGAACAGGACAAACGTATAGAAATGCACTGAAGCAGATGTAGCAACCATCCTTAGACTGTTTAGTTAAAAATTTTATTTAAGATACAGAATTAACTGATTAGGCTGACAAAACAGCCTGAATCCATGGAGAAAAGGTTAGAATTATTTTTCAGTCTCCCCACATGATCTGTCATACATAACAATATATATCACTATGACAAAAAAGAGGAATTCAAAATCCATCACAAGAAAACAAGAACACAGTCCTACAGTTGTCATTTGAGGGGGGTGCCTGCCTTCACAGGACTGTTAAGGTGAAGTGGGTTTGCAGCTGGAGAGGTGAACCTCCTCGTGAGTGGGGAAAGGTACTGTCCCCCACCCGACCCTTCCTGAGCCAACTCGGTGGTGGCTGCTGCCCCACAGAACTCTCAAATCATACAGTACCTCAAAGGAGAGAGTACTCAGCATGGTTTCTTGGGTTCCTTTTAGTTAAGAGGTGAAAAATCAGCATTATGGTTTCATGCTGCATCATTCCCCAATAAATACAGCTTCACACTACTGTTAAGCAAAAGTAACGCATTTTAAATGTAAAATGTTCTCTACTCCGGAAATGAACATTTCACAGGACATGGTGGGCTAAATAGCATAGTTTAACTTTGTCCACCGTGAGATGCTATTAAATGGAGATAAAAATGTTCGTACAAGCCCAGATTCCATTTTCCATTCTACATTCAAACTATTCCGCACATTTTTTCATTTTTAAAGCTATCGACAGTCAGATCTGTTTGTCAGATCTTTCACTCTCCATTTTTCCAGCTCTTGCAACTTAATGATTTTCTTCCTATAGAAGACTTTGAGTCTGTAAAAAAGCTAGAATTATGTGTCCAAGTTATAATTTCTGTGATAACCAGTTACAAAAATGTCCCCAGCTCAGCGTTTAAAAACTTGTTGTCATAACAAGAAAAACATTATAACCTGTACTAAAGTGAGGTGACCAAATTTTACCATTCTCTCCTCTTAAAATTAATTTGATGGCAGAACTTTATTTAAATAAAAACCAATCTGTCTTTACTTTGTATTAACTGTTGGGGTTTAAGCACTTTATCAGTAATATGCACAGGGAATGACTGTGCATTGATAGACTGTCAGCTTTGAAGAGTCAGATCCCTGAAATCTTCCATAATCAAATGCTTGGCCTGGCCCCGGAACAAAGGACAGGCTTCTCTATACTTACAAGGCCACCAAGCAGAGCTCAGAGAAGGGGAGGCACAACCTGCTCAAGCTGACAAGGGTGGAGGGGGACAGGCAGGCTTAATGGCAGCCTTTCAATTGCAGGGGTGGCTCCAGGACTCTATTTCTGGAACTTCTTACTTTTCTGATTTGCAAATTAGGGGAACAGAATTGGCAAACTTTCTAAAATTAAACAGTCCTCTCCCACTGGCAGACATCTGAACTTACATCAAATAATCGGGCAGTTCAATTGTTGAAGAAGGCTCCGTAGGGGCAGTGCAACCCTCTTTAACTCCTACGGAGAAAAAAGAATTCAAGTGTTCACCAAACAGTATGGTTATAAAATGCCTATAATTCTAAAATAGATCAGAAACATCTGGAATACTTTTCCTCAAATTCTATTCTTCCATCTCAATAAGCAGCAGTGAGCAAGGAATACAATTGACCGGGAACAATGGAGGCCCTATGAGCAGGGCCAGCAGAACTGACGCCAGGCATTGAAAGCACCCGGCGTCTGCAGTGTCTGCACAATGAAGGAATTCCATCTCAGCCCAAGGTCAGTCTTCTATTCTCTCAACAACAGTGGTAGCATCTGCCCAGCAATTCAAAGACTGTGGTGGCAGATGCAGCCAGACAATGGGAGATACAAACTTTACATCAACATCTACTGTTCACAGGATTCAAACAAGGCAGATGAGACGACGAAGTCAGGTAGCAGACTGTTTCGGTCACTGTATTTTTACTGCTCCCCTTTTGGTATGCAGACAGGGGACCTGGGTAGGAGGCTTTCCCATCGGCTTAAAAGTAAATTAAAACAAGTTATTACTGAATGCTGATTCACACTCCTCTAATCTCTGACCCTCATAATATCACAGATTTGTTTTTAAAAGGACAAATAAATAGATAAACAAACTGCTAGTCATTCAGGACTATGCTGTGAAAGTGGGTAAAATCCCTCAATATTCTATTTGACTGCACCATTTCTAAAGAAGGTATGTTTATTAGACTTTTTACTAGGGTAATTTTTTTTTTTGTCACTCAAAATAGAATTAAAGTAATAACTCAAACCCTAACCCTGCCTGCTGGCAAAACATACAAGTTTAATATAAAACAAAAGTAAATATCTGACAATTTTTTGGTTTAATATTTTAAACGATAAAACACACTAAACAAGTTATGCAGATTGTGGACTTATTGTTCATATTCTCACTCTCTTTCTCTCTCTCTCTCTCTCTCTCTCTCTCTCACACACACACACACACACACACACACACACACACAGCAGCCCCCCCTTATCCACAGGCAATATGTTCCAAGACCCCCAGTGGATGCCTAAAACTGCCGACAGGCCCAAACCCTATACGTACTATGTTTTCCCCTAGACATACACATACACTTCCTGGCTTCTTTTTGGACCGTCTGAATTGCCTGCATCACTACTCTGGTGCTAGGCGGCCATTGTTAAGTCAAATGAGGGCGACTTGAACACAAGCCCTGGGATACCCAGACAGTCTAACTGAGCCGATACTAAGTGACTGACTGCAGGTAGCATATACAGGGTGGAGATGCAGACAAAGGGTTGATTCACATGCTGGGTGGGGCGAAGCAGGACACTGAGGTCCCATCACATTACTCAGAAAGGTGCACAATTTAAAACTCATGAATTATTTCCGTAATTTTGCATTCAATATTTTTGGTATGTGGTTGACTGCAGGTAACTGAAACCACGGAAGACAAAACCATGGATAAGGGGGGGACTACAGTATATTTGATTTAGCGTTGGATCAAAGAGCTTGTTTCTACAACAGCCTGAGTCTTAAAGGAAAAGGCATCAAGTGCAGTCTCTGGCTTCTCTGTTGCCACAGACACCAGATAAGTTCCCACAGATACAGGGAACGTGGGTCTGGATCCGTCCTCAGTTTGTGATGACCTCAATCGTCTTTGAAAGGTTCTGTATCTTCAGTGAAGGACTGAGAGACTAGGTCTGCTTCTCCAGACCTCGGGCTCTGAGAAGGCCTCCCCATACTGGGATCCGGTCCTGCCATCACTCGCCTCTGACTCAGGACCACCACCTGAGGGGGGAAGTGTGGACAGTGGGGTGTACGCAGCAATCTGGTTTACTAACTCTGAACACGAGGTTTTATTACCTCTTGCCTTTTCCTAACCTGGCAAATTCAAGTAGGATCAAGTTTGAGGGCAAAAGCTTACACCTATCTCTTGGGCCACAATGTAGTATGATACTGATCTAAATATGTCAACAGATATTCTTTGACATGCAATATACTTAATCGAGGTCAAAAAGGCGCACTGTATCACACTATTCTACAATCGAACCTTCTCTCATATGGTGAAAATGGTCAGTAAAATCTAAGGATTATAGACTTTCAGTATTCCGGGCAAATTATAGAAAGACCTTACTCCTTAAACTCTATTCATTAAAGTATTTTCCCGGGGGATTTTTGCTTACTTATGCTGGGTTTAAAACTGACAGCAATGCGAAGTAAAGGGCTTGGGTATTGTATGTGCTGGCATGCAAGACATTAAGTTTTGGAGGACAACTCTTTTTTATTTTTAAATAAGAAAAATCTAATTCTGTCATTAGACTTTAAAAATCATTATACCTCAGGTAAGCCGTCTTTCTGCTGGTTAACTTCTCTTCAGAGGTAAAACATTATTTTAAGCTTCTTTGAGTCTCTAGCTATTTGGCTTTTAAAGCTTCCAAAAGCTTGAAATGATTAATTTTAGTAATAACAACTGATGTTACTTTACAAAAACAGTGTTCTCAAAGTTGAAAAAAAAAATCCTTAAAATCTCTCCAGCTCATCGCCAACAGCCTTGCATAAGACAAATTGCTTTTACTCTGAGTGCAGATGACATCACGGACCTGCAAATGTAATTTTACCTTGCCTGTTTTATAAAGAATTTGACATTTCCCCTGTGCTGATATTAATTAAAGCAAGGGTGACCCTGTTTCTTTGGCAAAGAAGGAAATGAGTATTTTTATTGCCAATTGTGTGTCTGGTTAAGTCAGTTCAAGACTGGCATTAATAGGTCATGCTGAGGCTGCACCATGACAGTTATGGAAAAGAGCAACAAAAGCCCACCTTCCAGAAGGGGTCTCTGGAGGATGACAAGAGTCATTTTCAAATGTCACCGTCTTACTAACAAATATTGAATGTTTTATTAACATTAAAGTAACAAATGCCTAACAGTTGGCTGAAAAGAGACCCAAAATGACTGCTATAAAATGCAAGAAAAAAATCTGCTCAAAAGCACACCACTAAGATTAATGACTGCACGGTAGCTTATTTGATGACAAAGCATTACTAATTATAAACAGTGTGACCGCACACTCATGACAGGCCCCTCTTCCCATTTATGCACGTGTGAAGCCGGTTTATACACGTTGTCACATACCTGCACTGGAATCCGGACTGGAGTTGTTTAGCTTGGCAATTTCCTCCTCTCTTTTAAGGTCCTCGCCCTTTTCCTCAATCATCTCAGTGTCGTGCTTCCTTATTTGGTCCTTTTCCTTGTGTTTTTTAGACTTCTTTTTGGACTTTTTGTGAGACATTGAATGGTTTTCTTCCATAGGTGTTGGACACTTTAATAGAAGTGAACCAGGGGGTACGGTTTCCAGAGAAGTCCTAGAGGTATATTTGTCTTGCTGGTCCTCATAGATACTCCCGTTTTGACTAAAACTGTCGACAGGTAGGTCTTGAGTCCCCCGGCCTTCTGGAGTGCTAGGGGAATTGGAGTTAGAATTTACAGTCTGAGGAGGATTGGAGACGGGCAGGTGGGTTGAAGGCAGTGGTGGGGCAGTGGGGATGGCAGCTGCTGCAGGGGGCGGCAGGAGGCCTGCAGCAGATTTTTCACTGGTGGAATTCAAATGACCATTTAACGTTGGCGGCACTCTATTTGTTAGGTGAGATATTCGAGCTTTTTTATTCATTAAAGGATCAATGAAATCTGAATCTAAAAGCCGTTTCTGGGGGGAAAAAACAGGAAAATATATGAGCCAATCTGCACTAAAACTCAATATATGCATCACTGGTTACCATAAGAACAACTGCATAATTTTATTTACACTTGAGTTTATCACTGGTGTTGTATTAAACATTTCTCCAAGCTTAAGCAAAAACAAACAAGCCACAAAAACAAAAGTGAAACAAATTGTCATGTCTAATGCAAAAAAGCAGAATCTGACAAATACGTATTTCTTGGAGTGCTTTTATTTTCCGATCATACAGCCCCACGCTAAGCTCCTTGAGAGACTGTGCCAATTTATGTGAATTATCCCACTCCGGAGTGTATTAAATAGAGGTGGCTTCCTTCCTCTGATGGCCATGGCTGACCTAGTTATGTTAAGTGAGAGGAGGAAGCAGTTTGTACCATTTCACTGTCAGAAGTAATGGGTAGGTAAAAAGCAATAAGCCTACGCCTATTTAATCTCCTCTGATGTGCTGAGATGTTCCCGTTATTTGTATTTCGGCTGCCATTTATTATTTCACGTGCCTGAAGATGGGAACAGCCAGCCAGCATTTTCAGAGTAATTTCTCTAAGTATCTTTATCTTTGTTGAAAGACTATTGATTTTTCTCTCCCTTAAATATCTCTTCACTGGTTTGGGAAATAAGCCTTAATAAAGCCACATAATGATATGGAATTACTGTTTCAAAAAAAAAAATTTAAATCATGCTAATATTAGCCTAATCCAGCAACAACAATAATAGTATTTAAATTAAAAAGGAAATTCAGACAGTTGAAAAGTATGAAGCATACATCCAACGAAATACTGTGGCTTCAACTTCAGCTTGAGAGAAAATAAGCGAATCATGCCATTCATTTATTGTGTTTTCAGTGCGGCACCTTTGCTTTGGCACCCAGTGTATACTAAGATCAGAACTCTAAGCGGCTCGTAGTAGTTGGCACTGTCCTCGAGGCTTCTGTAGACAGTGGACATGCAGGGGCTGGATGGCTTTCATGTTGTTGCTCCTTGTGCCTCACAAGAGGTCGCTAACATTTTCTGACGTGTGAATAGCGTTGGCCCAGGGCAAGCTCACTGCTGTCCACACAGCTGTCCTGTCTCCCCAATTCTTGGGAGGAGGGTCCAGAGAGAGAGCAACAGAGAGATCCGTCCCACCGTCAAACCCAAAGACCCGGGAAACCGAGAGAGTTCAAGGCTGGCCAGGTCCTCTGAGAACCACACAGGCTTAAACTTGAACACTATGCAGGATCTCCCCACCTTTTTCCAGGATAAACTGAATCTCTTGGGGGACACTAAACTGGATTAAAGTCGAATTGGAGTATGCTGATTGGGATCTAATCAAAAAGTGCTTTATGAAAACATGTATGAAAATGGCAGATTTTTTTCTTTATTAGCTTATTTAAAAAACATTCTCCCCCAAGAATATTTTCCTGGAATATAATAAAATTATATATATCAGATAAAATTAAATATCTTCAATTTCCTATGTAATCTGAGACTGGGTATGGGACTGGATACGTAGAGTAAGTGAGCAAGTAGATACTCATAAAACACAATGTAACCTATGAGAATGGAAAAGCAGGTAGACATCAAGTGCTTTGACAAGCAGTGCTGTGCAGTGGAGAGGAGTTCTGGGCTGACACCTGGGACCCGAATCCCAGACTAAGCTCTGCCATGAACTGGCTATGTGACTTCGGGTTGGCGAGCTGTGCAGCTTCGGTGAGCCTGGCTTCTCTCACATAGAAATCAGAGGGCATGAACTAGACTGCCCCTACGCCCATTTCAGGACTATGATTATATAATTTCATAAAATACCTGAGGAGAAGATGCAGTGTCTCTGCTAGTACACACAGGAGATTCTGAGTGGCTGGTGCTGGCAGCATTCTGACATGGATTTAGTTTTCTGTGAAGAACACACATGTTCAGTTATGGAGACAATTTTTACAGAATCACAATAGAAAGCTTACCCTTGCTTCTCTTTTCCTGTCTCCCTACTAAAATAACAAGGACTAAAATAACTACTTATTTGCATCATTTATTAAAGAAAAAAATAAAGAATTTACCTTGAGAGCACTGACTCTAATGACCGTCTGTCTATTTCATTGTATCCAGGCCAGTCTCTTTGAAGCTCTTTAAAAACATAATCCTTTAAGGTATATGAGAGGTCCTTAGGATTCAGATTGGCGACCTGGTACATGGTGTGAAAAGACAGCATTAGATCCGTTGGCTATTTCCTAACCTAGAACAAGCAACCTTTTGGATTTATACTGAAAACAATTATATCAACTGGCCACAAAGGGACTGCTAGTTTTGCATATGCCAGATCTTAATAAATGCTGCTCAACTTCATTTGGGGAATTAAAACTTTATATACATAGTTAAATTTTTTCCCTGAATGGCCCACTGCATTTGTCATATTTCTAATCAAATAGTAAGCACGAAGGCAAAAAGTAGAGGAAGATTTTTTTTTAAATCATTTTTTTCTAGTCAAAGGAATCCCAAAATAGTTATGTTATCAATTTCATCATCATCATTATTATTCATTATTATCTACTTTTGCATCAGTAAAAATCTTTGGTCACTTGTATGAAGTAAAAACCCAACAGTGCCCAAATGTTAGGTTATAAATTTTCCCTTCAGTATCAACACAAATTATCTCCATAAATAGTATGGATTCTGATAACTATGTTTGCCACTTTCTTGGATAGCTAAGCTTGCTCCTTGTAGCTGCTGGTTCTCCTGAAGAACCACTTATTCAAAGTCCTTGAAATTCCTGAAAACCGATAAATGGAAATATAAACCAAAACAACCCTCAAATTACTGTTATTAGCCAGGGCAATTTATTCCCAGTGTAATCTTTTCTTATCCCTTAACTACAATTCCTAGAGCACCCATGTCTAGATTCCATTAACAGCACAAATGTACAAATTGAAGTGCCAAACCAAGAGTTATTTTTAAGGCTGGTAGAAAGGTATTCCTCCTGTCATTTCCTACTGGAAAGGTCTTTTTAATAACTTGACCTCTTTCTGTGTTTTTTAACTATCAAATATATATGCTGTTCTCAAAGCTCAGCTGAATACTAATCTAATGTTAATGTTGTTATAAAGTAGAAAATGGTAGGCTTATCTTAAAATTCAAATTTGCAAATAAATTAATATGATACAACCAGATTTCTCAAAATGGAATAAATAAAAACAATCTTTAGATTTTCTATTATCCTGAGCACTATACATACTAACACCCCAGAACTAGAGATTATGGTTTTACTCTTTCATATAATTTAGTGTCATGTTTGAATGTTAAGAGAGAATAGAAGAACAACTTTGGAAATGTTACTGCTTTAGAAAAAAAGCAAATAGATGGACTACTTTCATTTATGGTGGATTTGAATGCTAAGCAACATTTATGACCCAAAGTCAGTATGAAAAATATAAGAAGTTACAGTCTGACAAATTGTTGGCTTTAACAAAATTAATGACCTACTTTTATACTTAAGTTTGTGATTATAAGGTAACTGATCAGAGCTAATACTTTATATATAAGGCAAGTGACTGATCTCAACATACCCAATAGTAGAAAAATGCAAAATACGGGCAACAGAGAGTAAAAAGGGCAAGACACATTATAAACTATTTAGTAGGTAAAAATATTTTAGTTTACGCCAACCAAAGCCTGATACTGCATTGCACAAGTTCACTTATATAAACCAACAAAAATTACAGCAATAGTTTTTGTGGTTTAAGACTAAAAACAGACAATGAAAAGTTCTTGCTTACTTTTTTTTTTTTTAATAGAATTTCAGGGCAAAATTTATTGAACCCAAATGAAGATAGTGACTCAAAACTTTAATTTTTTTATTAACAATTCAGAAGCCTCTAACTTATAAAACCTAGTATAAATGCCCACATTTCAATTAGTTTTTAATTAAATGTTTAAAACAAGATGATTTTACTGAATATTCAGGAGTTATATTTCACACAGCATTATCAAAATGATCCTGAAATTTCTCTATCTCAATAACAATGGTAATAACAATAAGCCTTCTTAAATGAACTTCTCAACAAGAAGGTGGGTGGCAGGTACTCTCTCCAGCTCTACTCACCTGTTGCAGAATTGCTCCGAGGGAGTTCTTGTCTTTTTGATTGACACCATCTTTCTGCAGTCGAGCCAGCAGCTCCGGTTTCTTGTAGGCCTTCAGTGCCAGTAAGTGGATCACCCTGTCCCTATATGGCCGCTGAGAAACACTGCTGCTGCCATATGTCTTTCGAATCGTATTTGCAGGGTTCATGGGGGTTGACCTTTTCCTCTCAGGCACTGCATCTGAAATAGCTTGAGGTGCTTTCCGAATTTGTACTCTTTTCCCTAAAGTCCAGTGGAAATGACATTGTTACACATTTGAGGGTAATAATATAACGAGCATCTCAGTTTCCACAACTCTGAGTTAGGTACCTGGTTCATTTCTGGAGAGAAAAAAGACCACTATTTTATTTCAGTTTTTACTTTAAAGACACGTGCAAACAGAAAGCATTCTGAATAAATGGTCTAAAATATGAATTAGGAATTGTTTGATGGAATCATTTATTGGAATAAATATATATTATGGAAGTATTTTGGCCACTTAGCTACACAGATAATAATTAGTGACACTCACCATAGCAACAGACTGGAAGTTTTAAGGTTGCAGGTATTTGATGCTTACCCGTGCTATTTACAGAGCTTAAATCTGCTGCATCTTTTGGAGCAAAAATTAACATAAGACCCGCTCTTATATAGTAATATAATATATAATATAATAATACAATACTGAGTCTTCTATTAAGTTTTGCTCCAGAAGACGCAGTAGAGCTGGTTGTCCGGCTAGGGCTTATTTTTGGGGAAACAGGGTAATTGTAAATGTCAGATCAAAATATTGTACAACAAAGAACTCAATATTAAAAGGACATTTGCCCAATGATAAGAAAACCTTAAAACCTTAAAAAAATTAAGGTACAATTAGAGTTTTGGAGATTGATTTAGATTTGATGTCTGTCTTTTTCTTAATTTACAGATAGCTAGATCGGTGTCAGATGGACAGGGACCTAATTAGTTATCATGCACCCATTATGTGTTGGGGGACACTTTGCTAAGAGCTTTACACACATTAGGTCTGAGTAACCTGATGAGGTAGGTGTGGCTCCCATTTCACAGATTAGAAAACTGAAGCCTTCGATGGGCTAAGCTCAAAGGGTACAGTACTCACTTAGCATTTGGAAGGTTCTGTGATCAATAGCCAAGTTTTCCTACTTGTACTTCTTTGTGGAAAAGGTTTTATGCTTAATATCCGTTCTTGTTTCATGTTAGGCTTCAAGCTCTGTTTAGGCAGGGCTGTGGCTGCTTTATCCATCAGCAGACCGTGAATCAGAATTTGACGGGTAGGAAAGAGAAATGACTACAAAGTGTCTGAATGACAGAAGAGAGGGAGTAGGCAGCAGAGGAGCTGGAATCAAAATGGCGTGACCTTTCCCACATCACCGGACTTCCAGAAGCTGGAGACACATTGAAATTCCTAACGTGGCAAATGCAAAACCTTCCAATGCACCATTTCTCCATTGCAGTAATTTAACCAACAATACTATTCCTTGAACTTGTAATAGGGCTTTGTGAAAAAAATAAGGAAATAATAGGATCAGGGTCACAAAAGTGTATGAAATGCTATAAATTTCACACTCCCCTCCCCCTTGAAACCTGTTTAACTTCCCCACAGCAAGCTGACTGTGGAGCACCCCCACCCCAACTCTCTGGGGAGGAGGAGGGGCAGAGAATGTTTAGCTAAGCTCTCACACACCAGGACTGGTCATTTAAAATGAATTCAAGCCAGCAAAGAGTGCAAATAAAAATAAAAACAGCACCTGACAGTACTACCACTGTGTTCCGGGCGGCCCCACCTCGTCTGTACGTCTGACCCACTGCCTATCCTCAGTCTCAGGAGAGCCCCAAGGTCTCCTGAGTTCACCCCCACCGCTCCCTGAAGTAGGTATAGGGCAGGCCAATAAGGGAGGCTCACTTTGCCCTTAAGAGGGGTGTAAGCATTGACAGGAAATTAGAATCTGGTCAGGGATATGTCAGTGTTGGTGGCGTGTCGGGGACCTAATGCGAGGCTGTCACCCATCAGTCCATGAGTCTCCTACTCCCAATACACTCACTGCACCTGTACCTCATTTTTCTTTTCAACCGTCAGTCGTGGGGAGTAACCCATGTCTTTTAAATACTGAAAGAACAATCCAGCCACACTGGGCCGCTGAGTTTTACACGAGGATCATTTGCTCACTGACTCCCTATCCATTTGTGCCTATTCAACCAGGAAGGAGTCCTTTGGTTAAGGTGATAGAGCCTATAGATGAAGAAAACATCGGTGCTATAAGTAGTTAAAGAATTGAGATGCTAAAGAGAAAAAAGTAAAGCAGGAAAATGTCAGGTTCAAAGTGGGCAGAAAAAAGGCCTTATTTTTATTTCTTACATTTGCCTCACAAAGCCCTTTTAATAAAGCCTGTGGGAGAACCTAATTCTCTTCCCAGACCCAACTGCTAATCAATTCCCTGGGCTCCATATATAAACAGCAGCAGTGAGTCTGAAAGGGTGGGGTAATCAGGGACTATATCTAAACGGTTGTTTCATAACAAGGAGTCCACTTCTAAGTAGCTTCTCCATTTAGTTTGGGTAATCTGGGACTATATCTAAACCGTTGTTTCATAATAAGGAGTCCACTTCTAGCTTCTCCATTTAGTATGAGACGGTAAAAGTATTTATCTTCCATCTAATGGCTCTGAGTAAACAATCTGAAAGGAAGGTGTAAAACAGTACATCAGAAAGAGAGCAGGGATTGCAGCCACTTCCTGCAGTTGTTTTTCTGTTCTGTGGAACCTGACCAGAAGCCCTGGCAACACTGACCCAAGGCTTTAAAAACACTGGCAGGACCTTGACGGTGGGGTGAGTCTGTCGTGCTTAAACACATAATCCACTGCCGTGCAATCTATCTCCATCATTTGGCATTTATGATCCCTTTTCAAAAGGTTTACTATCAAAATATATACACACAACAGTCACAAAATGTTAGAACTATAAAGAACGTTAGATGTTACCTAGTTCAAATACCCCTTACTTAATATTTGAGAAAATTAAGGTCCACAGATGTTAAATGATTTGTCTAAGGTTGCTCTGACATGTATTGACTCATCAGAAATAAGGAGGATGGGGGCAGAGGTTGGGAAAATCGGGAACAGAATCTGAGGAATTAGATTGGTTGGGTTGCTTTATATACCTAAATAAACATTAGCACGTATAAAAATTTACAGTTCAATAAAATTCCAGAATTTAGGTAGAAGTCAGTGGGCAGATGTAAGATACTGGTAAACTTGGAGCAGTAGTGATTAGTGATTATTTTTAAACAAAGGGAAGGATTATAACAAGACAGTGCTCACCTCTGATATAAATGCCACGATTAGAAATGGAAATATTACTGAAGAAATAATAATGTTTTCTAGGTTTCAGCCTCTCCTACTCGTCTCCAGGCAAAATAGGTTTTGGTTTTTTTTCAGCCCACAAGAGGGTTGCAGAAGCTCATATTCCTGGGTGACGAGACTAGGGGACTCCAGGAGCACAATCTTCATCCTCTTGAATTGAGCCTGTGCCCTAATTCAACTGTCAGAGGCCTGGCCTAGCGTTACGCCAGCACTACCCACAGTGGGACCAGCATTGTTCCCATCTGTCCTCTACTGAGGCTGACACTGGTTCTGCAGGTACCTCTAAGGTGGCACAGGTGAGCTTTTGGAATCATTTTATCTGATATATTCAATTATGAACTCCAAGGTATCTCTTCTTGTCTTAAGAAAATAACACAGCTTGTTAGTGAGGCCAAACCCCACTCATTTGCCCTGTGCTGATGTGTAAATGGAGAGGTAACCAGGACCTGCGTCAGGGGGGGACTATGAGCTGGAGGTGCGTAGCTGCCTGCTGAGTGCTGACCGGTGCCTTGTGAGTCACGGGCCTGAGCGCTGGGTAACATCAGTGCTGAAGGGCGACTGACTGCATTTTAAAGAACAATGAGCCAGATAGTTTTGAGATACTGAAAAAAGCCAGAAGATACCTACTGAGCTACCTAGAAGGAAAGACACATGGTAAAGGACTGACAACGGATGAAGGTAAAAGAAAAAGATCAAAACATGCCATAACAAAGAACAGTAAAAAATAAAAAAACAGTCAATTGAAAAGTCAATCGGGATACTAGTCTTTTGCTCTCCTCTTTTCAGAATTGATCCGACTTTTCTTAAGAGGAGCGTGTCCAGTTAGGAATTTTGAGGTGGAGAATTAGAGGCAGTCCAGAAGAGAGCAGTAAAAATAACTAAAGGGTTGGGATACAGGCCATATTAAGAAAAGTTAAAAGGAGCCAGGATTATTTCACCCTGAGACTAAAAGGCTGAGGAGGTTAATGACAGAATTTCAGAGCAGAGCAAACCTTGGTGCTGTGAGGGTGAGTGGCTGGGGCACGGGGGACACAGCACAGAGGAGCAGGCCAGACGTGGGCTGGCACCCATCACTGTAGGGCTCTGAGGTGGGAATACACGTGCAAGAGGGTGGCCAGCTCTTCTGAGAATGGAATACATGTAATTTGGCTCAGATTGAAATTTAGATAACCCCAAATTTTATGTGGTCACTCTCAAAAATGTATATAAAATTATGTGTAGTGGCCAATAAGAAACCCTGCAAATTCTAAAATTACCGTACCATTAGGGAGTATGTGGTCTAGGGGATTCTGGGTGTTGAAAAGTCTGTTGTGTAAGCTGCAAATGAACTATTCCCGACCTTATCAAAACAAACAAAAACATGAACACAGGGGACACCCAAGGATCATTCAATGGAAAAGTACAGTAATCATTGTTGATTTTCAAGCTTTGGAATATTAAATCAAGGTAAGGTTTTTCAGCTAGTTACACTAGGAGCAAAAAAAATCATTTTGATGGCTTGAGTCTTCTCTTCCTTTGTAAACCACACCAATTCATCTCGCTGTTTATATAACAGTGATATTAGACAGTAAAAAAAAAAAGAGAGAGAGAGAGAGACTTTTAAAGCAATAGGGACAGCAAATTCATAGTTTGTACTTAAATTTAAATATAGCAGATCTTGTACATTTTAAAAATTTGAGATTTAGCCTGCTAGCACAGAAAGTTAATGCGGTTACTTGTGAGGATAAAGGAGAAAGAAGGAAGCTGGAAGTTACTACCTTACTCAGCAGGAAAGGGGTAGGTGAAAAATCTCATTGCTGGTAACTTACTGGGCTTGGAACTGGGCCCCGGGGGTACAGATATCTGGGGATGCCATGAATTGTTGTTAAACCAAACTAAATGTATCTAAGCTAAGCACCAAGTCCCAGGAGCACTGGCTTTGTTCCAAGGAAACACTTATTAAAGACACTAGTGGAGCTTCTCGAGGTTGAATACATTTTAGCTGGGTCAGCAATGGGAAAATGCAGAAGTAGAATTCTACCAAACCATGGAAAGATAGTAAGGGGTTTGGTTCTTCAAGAGACTGCTTTTGTGAGCATTTATATTGCCAAATTGATGTCCTTTCATCATTTATTATCCAGTGACTTATGTTATTAAACTGAGCAAGGCCTCAAAGAGTTCATTCTCATCTTGATAATAATTATCTTTATTACCGATAATAAGCACTGTGAATCGACTCCTTAAAATTGTTAGGGTCACTGCCCATAAGGGAGAGACTCATCTTGCTGTTCTTCCCTTCAGTCTAATGGATATTCGAGTGAACGGATAAACATGATGGGGTGGGGGAAGGCTCTCAGTTAATGGACAGCTGAGGAAGAGGATCCAGAAATGGCATCACAATTGAGGTACCAAGGAGGCATCACCTTGATGCTTTGCTATAAGCACATCTTAGACTTTGTAATAAAAATTCCCTGTTTTGCAAAGATCCTCTGAAAACTTAAGCAAAAGCTGCAACAATGAGGTTATCAACTCAAATCCTACTAATAGATTTTTTTAAAAAAGTAACCCTACAAAAAGAGCAAAATAAAAACCATACCGTCCACTGTTGAAATTACATCCAATGACAAAGAAAACACAGTGGTACTGTTATTACAACTTCACATAGTAAAATAACTTGACCAGAACCCAGATTCGTACCCTAATAACACATAGAAACAGAGGATTCAAGATTTATGAAAGAAGTAAGTTTTAAATCTGTTCTTCAATTAACCAGCAGTCTGAAAAAAACAAATGACTTTGACAATGTTATCCAAAATGTTCTGAAAACTATTTTCTGTGTTTTCATGAAATTAATATTACCAGTAGTTACCTACAGTGATCCTGAATTATTCCAATCAATGAATGAGAAGAAGAAAGATATCTATACAAACCTACATATGGTCCACCGGGTTTGATAACTTTTGTGCTTCGGTTGCGAGATTCTTCCTCTGCCTGGGTCATTCTTTCTCGTGTCATCTGATACGAGTCGTTTGTTGCACACACTGTAATTTTATCTTGTATAAATCCCAGGCAATTGAGCTGGGAGGCTCCAGAGCTGTCAAATAAGATGGTGGCTTTATGAGAGATGCCCCTCATTTTGTACAATAAAGGCAGGCAAGAATTGTCTAATTCTAAAATCAGCAGCCCAAATAACTTTGCAATCCTGAAATACCTAATATTAGTAATTTTTAAATGTAAAGATTATTTAAAATATGAGTTTCTCTTCTTCATTTCATGTCACATTTGTTTCTATATTGTGAAGAGAATGGGTGAAGTGAGCTCTTAGAGACCAAATCCATGAAATTTTGAGGAAAAAAAAAAAAATCAGTATTTGGAGTGAAGACCAGAGTCCTGATGGGCAATATAGTTATACTTTCATTTAATAGTCAACTATTTTAAAGAATTACCTACCACTGATAGGAAAAATGTTAAAAGTTTACTTTTAGTGGAACCATAATATGCATGTTTTAGAACTGACTAGATGAAACCGACCCAGCATACTTCTTTTTATTTTTAATAAGATACTTATAAAGCTAAATATTGCCAAACATTAAAGCTTACTTTTTGATTATTAGCTCCAAGAGCCTAACCATTTGCAGAATTTATATTTACCACTTTGTTAAATCTCTATATAAGATGACCTATTTATATAGCAAACATTGAAGAAAATACTGGACAAGAGATTTTGGCAGAAATATGTTTTAAAACTTGAATATTAACGTTGGCCCAGAAATATTACACTAATATTAGGGGATCATAGTAACAGTTATACTGGTAACTTGTACCGGCCCGGGGGAGCAAGGAAGAGCTTTTCAGTTAAACCAAAGAGAGCCGTAAATTTAGAGACGAGGCTGAAGAGGGCACGAGAAGTACATTACAGAGATTTGGAGGTCATGGTATGGATTTTGGACTTTATGCCAAAAACAACAGAGGCTGAAAATAGGGAATAGAAAATATCTCATTTGTACTGTAGAAAGATCAATCTGGATGAAAAACAGATTGGAAGGAAGTGGTCACAGGAGTGAAAGCAGGAGAGCAGTTAGGCGGCTACTGAAGGATCACAGGCAAGAAGTGATGGCTCGAATCAGCATAGGGCAGTGTGAATGCAGAATAGTAAAGGTTCCAGAGACAGTGAAGAGGCAGGACTGACAGGATGTGGTCAGTCCTGTGATTAGCCACACAGGGAGAGGGTGGCGGGGGAAGTTAAGGATTGTGCCCATGTTACCTACCAGGTGTATAGAGCTGCCATTTATTGAGACATTGGGGTAGGGTTGGAAGAGAGAAAATGAGTTCAGCGTTGGACATGGTGACTCTGAAGAAATGAGACGTCTCAGGAGGGAACCAAGTATGAAGAACACTACCGTGTTTCCCCGAAAATAAGACCTAGCCGGACCATCAGCTCTAATGCATCTTTTGGAGCAAAAATTAATATAAGACCCGGTATTATATTTATTAGACCAGTATTATATTAGAACAGTATTATGTTATATTATATTATATTGTATTGTATTACATTATATTATACTGGGTCTTATAGTAAAATAAGACCGGGTCTTATATTAATTTTTGCTCCAAAAGATGCATTAGAGCTGATGGTCCGGCTAGGTCTTACTTTCGGGGAAACACAGTAATATTTAAAATAAGCAATAGGAAGATGGAAAGACCACAGAAGGCTGAAAAGTCACAGCCAAAGAGGTAGAGGGAAATCAGAAAAGCAGTGTCATGCAAGCCACTGGAATAGAATGCTTCAAGAATCAGAGTGGTCAACAGAGTGAAACGCTGGCACCAATTCCAGAATAATGAGAATCTAATAAGCATTCACTGGATTCAGGGGTAAGGAGGTCAGGGCCCCCTTGGGGGAACAGTGTCGGCGGAATGATGAGAATTGAAGCCAGACTTTGGCTCCAGAAGTGAAATTGTCGTTTTCTTTTTAAATGAGATTCACCTGAGTATGTATGAATGCTGAAAAACCAATAAAGGAGGGGAAGGAAAAAGGGAGGGAGTGGAAAGACAAGATTGCAGTGGAGTACAGAAAAGACCGCAGTATGAAGGTCTGGTGGCAGGAAGTCTGAATTTCAATATCTCCCCCTATTATTTACCAAGTTTACCTGGTAAGAATAAGCTGAACCTGTTGCCAATCAGGATGAAGTTTTAGTTTACACAATTCAGTATCATGAAACAGATCTTTACACGAAAACTAAGTAAGAGTTAAACCTTGCAGGCAAGAAAACACTCCCTAGAATTCTCCACTCATTGCTTTTCAACTGAGTTACCTTAAAAATGTAAATACTTTGACTTAATGTGTATAAATGGTCTCAGTCTTTCTCTAGCGTAGCCCACTGTTTTCCACACCTGAGTGTGCATTGCTATGTGTTTCTTACCAGGCCTGTGAATGGGCAATTTAAGGAATTTTTGAAAGGTAATTTTTACTTTGGGATTTTTTTCATTTTACATATGAGAAAAGTATGGCTTAAGGAGATTTAAAAAGAAGGATAAGGAAGACGAGTTAACATGTCATTTTTGGACATCTGTTGAGTCTTTAGTTTGAGCTTCACTGGCACTGTAAGACTAGAAAAGGGGCATAAGAAAGCCCCTGCCTTTGAGGAGCTTGTACAATTTCAGGAAAGACTGGATCCATGGGGAAAAATAAAAATTAAATAGAAAAGGTGGGTGTAGATTATGAAAAGGTTTGCTTGCCAGGTGGAGAACAGTAAGTTTGAGTGCTTTTGTTATTTGAGTGGCAAATTTCAATTTATACCCAACCACTCCATTTATAAAGCATCCTGGATCATTCTTTTATACTTGGATTATACTACTGCATTTGCCCCAATTTTCTTACAATAATAATTTCTGTTTTTCTTGCTGCATCATTATAGTTTACTTTACAAGTGACTTTAAATCCTGCTCCAAACAAGCAAGGTAGAAATAAACACACAGGGTATTGACGATGTAAGAGAGAAACCATATCACCTATGATGATATGACTGGTTTTGAAGAGGAGATTAAGTTCCTTAATAAAATTCCTAATGGGATATAGGTCAGTTTGATATCAAAATGTTCTCACTATAATAAAGCAATTCTCTGAAAACAAGCATGTCAGATGATGGCACCACAATTTGAAATGGGTGTGCTCTGTGGTGTGGAATGAACACTGGACTGGGAGTTAGGAGAACTCAGTTCTCATTTTCAACCTAGTCACTAACTAGCCAGCTATGTAACGGGGAAAGTCACCTGTGAAAAGAAGGGGTTGAACCACACACTTATCAAGGACCCTTATACTTGGTGATTCTATAACGTATTACAATACTGTCCCACAGAACTTTCTGCAGTGGTGAAACGATCTGTATCTGTGCTGTCCACTCTGATCGCCATTAGCCATGTGGCTACTGAGCCCCTAATGTGTGGTTAGTGCGAGTGCAGAACTGAATTTTTCATTTTATTTCATTTTTATAAACTGAAATGTAAATAGCCACGTGTGGCCAGTGGCTATCACAGTGAGTAGTGCAGAAAGGTCTACATAATCTAGAGCACAGGCCATTTATACCAAAAAATATGTTTGGGGGTGGGCAAAATTAACATATACTTGGGAAAATGGCAGATGAAGATAAAACAAATCGTTATTTAGTCACCTTGAATGGGAGGAGAAATTTAGAACTCTTTCTGTAATGTGTCTTATTTGATATCTCTCTGCCTCCTGCGCTCACTGGAAACACGCCGTTCCTTGCGGCTTTCTCCCACCTCCCACGCAGGGGAGCCCCCACAGTTTCAACTACAGCTCAGCTAAGGGACAGGGATGGAGGGCCCGGCCACTTTGGCCAGTACCATCGCCTCCTGGGAGGGTGGGGGCTCTAAGGCCTTGTCTTATCCACAGGCAGAACAAACTCCCCCTACTCAAGGGGCCCATTCTTTAATCAGAAACAACCACCGCAAAGAAGAGTAAAACAAGTGGCTTATTGTTTTCAGAGGCTCTCAGTAGATAAGGGTTCCATGGTACCCTGGGAGGAGGGTGTGGATTCTTGTCTTCCTCCCTCTTTTTTTTTTTAAAATCAGAAATGACTGCTATGCTGGGATTAATTTCTCATTTCCATTCTGCTGCAGAATAACAATTTTTTAAAAAAATCTAAAAACAAGGCTTGCACAGGGAAGAAGGGGATCCATAAGATACACACACACACACACACACATATATATATATTTTTTTCTCCTTTACTCTTGAAGGCAAGCCCGGAGGATGCTATAAAAGTACTCTTATTTAATTGCAGTGAATAAAAAATTTTAAATCCCCAAACTTGTCTTCAATTAAAATAAACAAACCACCTTTGATAGGTTAAACAAAAAATCTGTACTTTAAAAAACCCTTGAGGGCAAGAATGTTAAAATTTTGTGATTGTATCCCACAGTGACAAATATAATTTCTAGCACATAGTAAGTGCTCAGTATTTCTCAAATAAATAAATGAACTTTCCCATTCAGTTCAATAAATATTTATGAACGACTACTATGCATTTTATTGTTTAATTTAAAAAATGCTCCAAGAACGGTTATTTTTCCTTTAGTATACCTTGAAACGTACTTACCTGGAGAATCTTTGCTGGATGCAGTCAAAGCTGCCCTGAGGGTTGTCTTTACCCACATTTGACAAATAGAAGTTAAACGTATGCACTTCGTTGAGGGGATCATTTTTGGGAATTTTGACAAGCTAAAAGGAGGGAAAAAGAGAGAAGCACCTCAAATTATAAATTTTCCATACACTGGTCTGATGACTGACTGACTGTTTTTCAAGTAAACTTCAGTTTATCCCCAAGCTCTCTTCAGCATTTGAGTTTATAGCATTTAAATGACCAAATCATCTGAGCAATCTAACAGGCATGCCTGTAACTCAGCACATTCTCGTGTCTGTTTTCTACCCTGAAGTGTCATCATCACTTCTACTCAGTAATTAATTTATAAGAGGAAGCCTCTTCATTTCAAATGAGCAAATGATTACAGTTCCCATGGAAGAGTTATTAGTGAATTGGCCAAAAAGCTCTTCCTATTTTGAGATACACAGATTCTGTCTGGCTGACGTGACCCCTTGCTGAAAAGCTTCTAGATATTTCAATGGTCTCTGAGATAGAGTCCACATCCCAATCTTTTGCTCCTTGTTATGGACACATTTCATTTTAATTCTTCCTTCTTTGAGTAATGTATTTTTAAAAAGAATAACTGGCAGCATAAGGTGAATACCATAATTATGCTCACAACAAAATACAGGGTGATTCCCTGATTCACCCTCTGTGTACAGCACAGGGTCAGCAGCCTGCAGAGATGATTGTACAGGGCACTGCAAGGCTGAGCCCCAGGCAACACTGAAACAGGCTGACGTTCTCTATGCTCTTGCTCAAAGTCTGGTTGCTCTACTACATGGGAAGCCTCATGAGTGAAGGGACAGGGCTGCGCTAGAGAATGAGCCCCTGCACTGGGCACCTTTTCCTGGCACACGGTAGAGGCTCGTAAATATCTGTGAACAAATAAACTAGAACCTTCTCATTGTCTTTCAACTGCTCCACCCTTTTCAGCTGCCGAGACCTTTCTTCCCTTGGGTATGCAAGGGATACCAGGGTGATAATTACAAAAAGGATAAGTTGGTGCCACATAACTAAAATATATAGGTTATTATACTCTTGAACCTAAAAATCAAGCACTACAACAATTAACCTAGATAGAAACTCTTAGTTACTTGTGTCATTAGTGTCTTAATGAATCTTAAAATCTACATTTGCTTCTTTTAAGATATTTATTAATGTAAATGAAATGTAACAATTCAACTTAATTTCCCAACTTTATTTTGTGTGTTGATAATTGTGTTCCATGATTTGAATGACTGTTTTATCTCTCAATAATTTTTTGAAAAAAAGATACATTGCCACGAGTGTAAAATATGACATCCTGCTCTCCAGCCCCCAAATACACAGGGTCTTAGTAATTTAGTTTACAAATAGGAAGGGGAAAGCATTTTGTAATTCTCATTCTTCTCCCACAAATCTCTCCTTTTCATGATAGGAAGACTAATAAGACTCACAGCTAACTGGCTGCTGTGTGTGTTACACTCATGAATGGGCTAGTCGGTATAATCATGTATGACCTCTGCTTGGCCTTGTAGGGCACCCTGCAACCTTGACCTTCTTATTTTAAAAGACTCCTAACCTTTGACCTACAGAAAATAATTTGGAGCCACCAATTGCAACCCATACCCTACCCCTAAAAAAGTAAAGAAAGGTAAGAAGGGAAACCATTTGCAGGGTCTGGCACATAGAAGACATGCAATGTTTGCTGGAAGAATGAACAAGGAGAAGAAATAAGATGTCAAAGACTCCTTTGGAAAGGAGATTCAAAAGACTCATGTAGAGTGAAAGGCCAAATTTCCACCAAGATGTTGAATATTAGATAATATTCCATAAAGCCTGTATTATCCATGAATTCAAACTAGCTTTAGCTCTCTATTTTAAATTAGTTCCAAGTCCTAGGGCAACAAACTTCAATATTTATTATTTACTCTATAAATTATATTTTTTGGGTCCTAAAGTTATTTTGTTTTCCCAAACTTCCCCTAATTCTAAAGTGCTGGAATTTTGTGAAGAAGTCTTAATTTATTCTGTCTGCAAGCATACATCGGTACAGCCTCCCCCTTTGAGCCCCGCCCCCCACAAGAATCACCTAATCTAAAACGTCAGAGGGCCCAGGTTGAGAAACTGTGGGTTAGAAACAGAAATAGGTCAGTCCCTCAGAAGAGAAGTCAGAGAATTCTGATCTCATTGACTTCTGAAAATTAATAAAGAAGTGGAGAGAAAAATTGTATCTTTAAAGAAATAAAAGTACCCATTTTTATTTCAAACAAAAAGGAGTCATTTTAACTTATTTAAAACATCCCAGTTTTATATTTTCCAATCGTAAGACATTAAAAAGTAAATAAGTGCACCATGAGCCATGTTTACAGTATATTTAACCATTGAGAGAATGTAAAGAGTAAGAGCCTGCTGCAAATTAATTTCTGCCACCTCTCCTAAGCATTACAAAGCCAACAGATAAACAAATGGATTAACAGCAGTTATTAAAAAGTACGTCTTTTAGAATGCCCACTTTAGATATCAATTTGAAAAAAGGAGGTCTTGAAGAGTAAAAATTACTATGAATGAACTCTCAAAATGAGAAAAAAATCACTTAAGGATAAAGAAAGTGAATGTTTGTAGTGACTCTCTGAGAACTGTGCCCCTAGTAAGTTCCAAAAACTTCATTGGCAATAACAATTAGAAAAGACTAGTAGAGTTTTCAACTTAAAAAAACCCAGAGTAACACTTCTGTAGAGAGTGCTTGTAATCTCTGCCATTCCTCCTTATTCTTACACATACCACACACGTCGATTAGGCTGTCAGGCTGCTGACTATCAGGGACAAGCAACGTTGTCCTCAGTTCTCTGAAAGAAAGCTAGTGCGATGGAGAATGACAGCAGGACTTCTCAACAGTCCCTTCCACCCACGGTCCCACTCTGTGGGTGGGGTGGGTGTGTGAGCAGTGAGTGGATGGTGGCAGGGACAGGCCTCAGGGCAAACCATACGCATTTGGGAACGCAAAGGTGACTCGTGATGCATTTCGTGGTGTTTTTTCCAGCTATGGAGCTGGGGTGGGGGGTAGAGGTGAAGGAATGCTGAGGGAATATGGTGTTCTAAGTTTCTACATCACTTTTCCTCAGTTGTTTTCAGAACAACAGTAATCAGATGGTACAGACTGACCTAACCTCAGGCTTTTCCTGTAAAAGATCTGAAAGGAAGATGTCGCCAAACAATCTTTATATCTTTAAAATTTCAAAAGCTTAAATTACATAGTCTATAGATTTAGTGTATCTAATTTCCTGAAGAAGATGGTACAAATTAGATACAAATTTTATTTGTATCCATATCTAAATATACTCTTAAGAATGAAATGGATGTACAAAGGAGCACTTACGTTTATAGCTGGTAAGTCTGCATAACAGTTTGGCCCCTTGGGCAATAAAGCAGGAGACTTAGTGGAAACAGCAGGTTGTGTATGACAATTAGGGCAGGCGGGGTGGGGTTTGGGGTGGGGGAATGGAGGCTTCAGAACTAAACCAAGGGGACCTCGAGTGGAACGGAGCCTGTAGGACTGCTGACGGCCACAGATTAGACCTTGTCTAATCAAGGGTGATAAATGTGCCATTTCAGAGACTAGCCTTCAGGAACCTGTGAATACTCATCACTTATCTCTCTTATACAGGAGCCTATTCTAGAGCTTGTCTAGATAGTGAAATAGGAGCCAGTCCTTTCTTTCAGAATGGTTACAAAGCATTTTCTTGTAAACTGGCCTGTGAATGTACAGAATATGAAGAGGGGAGATGAAATCACTGTCATCGGCAGGCTCTGGGGATTGGGCCAAGCGCCATGGGAAAGGAAATCCTGATTTAGAAGCAAACTTGGAAGAGCGTCCCTTTGTGCGATAGGAACGTCTCAACTTTAATCACTGCACTCCAAGCTTTTCCTGTAGGTCTGAGGGGATTTCTTTACATTTAGGGATCCATCGTCTACATAAATTTTTAGCTAAATGCCTAAGAGTGAAATATCGTTTAAAAAAGTATCAAAGACTGTGATTCCAAACCACTTCTTAGTCCAGAAGAAGAATATAAAAATATGCCACTATGTGCTGGGCCACTGGAAAAGCAGATCTTAATTTTTGTTCCAAAAATGAGAGACTGAAAATCAAAGATTTAGGACCACAATCCACAACCCTCCTCCCAAACTCCAGTCTGTCTTCGATAAAAAGCTATGAAAAAAAAGTTTCAGGAAACTTTCAGACATTTATAATTAACATAAACACTGTATACCAAGCTGTATAAGGCAAAGCTTCTAATTATTCTGAGATACAAGCTCAGGCATGTGGCAATGGAGTACTGTCTGAAAGGTCATTTCAACATCAAGTCCCGGACCTCCTATTTACATAAGGATGCAGGGCAGAAATGCCGTGTGTACACTGCTGCCAGTTTCTCACATGGGTGTGCTGACATGGCTGAAAAGCCACTGGCACCTTCACTGCAGAGTTTTCTCACCCTTAAGTCAAATACTTGCTGCTCAATAGTGCACTGAAGTACAAACTAGATTAAAAATAGGACCATCGAGGTCTTTTTTCTGCATTTATTTAAAATAAATGCTTTGTTCTTTTGTGGGTATTACAAATGATTTAAAACTTACAGAAGCCTTTCTTTGACTGTAATTCTATGAGTTTTAATATCCCACCTTTTCTGCTAAGGTCACCTTAAATGCTTACTGAGATGCTCATGACCCAGCAGTACCACAGTTTGATAGGATAACTCTTGATCATTAATGCAGACCCGTAGTGCTGACAGGTCTTTTGAGATCATCTAGTTGAATTGCTTCGTTTTATAAATAGGAACATAGAGAGGCTCAGTGACTTTTTCAAGGTGATAACTGTATTTAAAATTGCAACCCAGTACTCCTGATCCCGACCCTGCTCTATGTTTGTCTAAAACACCTAGTACCTGTACTGCTCACAGATTACGTTTATTGTCTTTCTCTCCCCGACTAGAATGTAATCTTTGGAAGGATGGAGGCTTTTGTCTGGTTTCTTCCATGTATATATCACCTGCATCTTGAATAGCATGTGGCACAAAAATTACTCCTTACATGTTTGTTGAATGAATGAAAAAATGTTGGTTAAAGCCTGAGCCAGGACTAAAACTGAAGTGTCTGCTTTGTTTCCACCAATGTTTCCAGACTACATTGAAAGTTTCCTTATATGAAAAAGGGGTTCTATCCTCAAATTTGAGAAATACCAGCTTAAACAAAATGACTTTCTTTGTTATAGGTCGTTTTATACTGAACTGTAGTTTGCCAATTTGTATGACCTCAGAGTACACTTCCTCCATTCCTCTGATAGCTCAGGAGACCAGTCTGCCTCTTCATATTCTTTGACTAATATATTTATTATTTTACTATATGTAAACTATGTGTCTTAGCTTAGACACAGATAAAGCTTGCTACAAACACTTAAACATTAGAACTCTCTGTTATCCTTAAACCTTTCCAGGCCCTTAATGATTCTGTGATTCCCCAATAGTCTAGAAAATTCAGTTTAGCTAGAGAAATGCATTTGCATGTACTTTTCAGGTTCCAGAGTTTAGGGGCAGAAAAAATAATCTAGAATCAGAACAGAAAATAGAAACCTCAACCTGAAAGACACAAGTCCTATTTTTTCAAACTAGAGATGCAGTTATGACTTTAGGCCTAACATTATGGGTTTAAGGAAGGGGAAAAAAAGCCTCTCAGATCAGCCCAGATGTGGAAACCACTGCTGGGTCGGTGTGGGGGAGTAGGGAGGGCAGGGTGTCTTTCACTGGCAATAGAAAATGCTAAGTATTATAGTGTTAGAGAAATCAAGGAGAGCTAAATATTCCTACTGACAGGGAATGGTAGGGACTGTAGAAGATCCCACACGTACTGGAAACATCTGAAATTGCCACACGATACTTTACTGAGGAGAGTAGTGCAAAATACTAAATTTACCTAGCACAAAAAGAAATACTGGCAGTTATCCAAAAAATTCAGGCTGTGTATCAACTGATATGAATAATTCAGGAGAAAGTAAGTCCATTTATTTCCTAGCATTTTTCCTCTTTAGCAAGATGTATAGTAAGGGGAAAAAAGTAAAGGAGAATACCTTTCCTTATTATTCTTCACATAATTTCTTTAGATCCACTTCTTAAAAAGTTCTCAGTGAAACAGTAGAGTAAGCCAATACTGAGCTTTCTTGGTTCTGTTACTTCCACGGACCATGGTCTTATTAGAAAAATCATTCCTGAAAATTGCATTCTTGCCCCTAATGTATTCTTGGTGTGTCCAGTAAGATGACATTAATTGATGGATTTGTTCACTTAATTCATTTATTACATAAATATTAACTGAGTGCCTACTGTGTCCGTCAGTGTTCTAGTTTCTGTGACACCTTAATAAATAAAACTGACAAAGATTCCTGCCATTGTGGCACATCTGTATAGAAATCCAGCAGTGAAATGGGGACCACGTGGAGGGATTCGGGTTACATTCTGCAAGTAGAGGCAGCAGGATTCCTAGACACAGTGAATGTGAGTAATGAAAGAGAGAAATCAAGGATGACGCCAATTGTGTTTCCCCCTAAAAGACTGGAGGTGTGTGTGTGTGATCTTGAATATGATGATGAGAACTTTAATGTAACTGGATCCATACTAGCTAAGTGCACGGAAATATAAATGACCGATGCTGGTTTCACCAGCTAACAAGGGGCTTCAAAGTCAGGTTTGTTATGACTCATTCTGTAGCATCATGGCTAAAAATTATTTAGAAAAGACCAGGTGACTGGGTATAGTTGGTTGGTAACTGAGTATTTCCAGGAAAAAGGGGGAGATGACAGTTATTTGCAGGGTAAAGATGCAAATAGCAGATACTAGAGATACTGTACCAGGGAAAAGGTACAAATGATGGAACATGAAAGTAATAGAAAACTTGTATTTAAAAATTACTGCAAAATTGATCTAAATGGCAAAGCAGCTTTTAGAAGAGAAGTAAGAGAGTCACGAGAGAATCTGAGAAGTTTGTTCAAACTTCATGGCTGAGCTAGTCCATAAGTCTTTCTCTGACAGCTAAAACTAAAACCTCCCACTGAGTTCTGTAACTCTCATCATAACACTGCTTTTCAGTTTCATTTTATTAGCCAGTCCCTTCTCAAATGTAAGTATATTCCATAGAATCAATGTTTATATGGAAAATAATTCACATCTTCTCCCTAAATCTGCCCGGCATCCTACCCTGTCCCACCCAGTCAATACACCACCATTCATTTAGTTCTGACCTTACTGAGGAGTCAACCTTGACATTCTCTCACACCACTGAACACCCCTCACCATCCAGGTAATGACAGGTTTTACTTCCTACATTATCTCTCAAATGTTTGTCCTCATCTCCCTCATTTGCTTTGGCTCAATAACACCTGTTGCTTGGACAACTTGTTTTTTTTGGCCTCCACTTTTGCCTGTTCTCAATCCCATCCTCTAAGCATTCAGCTGCCAAAAGGAGTCTCATAAAATGCTAGTCTGACCATGTCAGTCCTAAGAGTTATTTATTTCTTCATGGCTCTCTACTAAGGATCCACCACACAGTCCAAGCTCCCTAACAGGACAGATGAGGTTCCTTCGCAATAGACCTGGGCCTCACTCTCCACTTGTATTTGCTGTTCCCACTTCTGTTTTGGCTTGTGCAAACTTAGCCCTTTATTTAAGACCTCTCAGGAGCCCTTCCCTCAGGGAGCCTTTCCTTCCTCAGGGAGGTGGGTTTAGAAATCCCTCCTGGGGTTCCCACTGCCCCTGGGGCCCACTTCTGCTGCTGCATCCACTATACTGTACACTAAGTACCTGTTTATGTGTCTTCCTCCCCGCCAGACTTTGAGTTCTTTGGAGGCAAGGACCATGGTCTTATCTGGAACACAGTAAATATCTATTGCATTCATCTGAAGACATTTGGGACTACATTAGGTTCACTCAGAAGAAGTCTTATGCTAAGGATGCTAAATAATTAGAGATGTATCTGAATTGATCACTTAAGAGTCTGTGGAAAACCAGGTCTCCCCAGAGCAGGCAAAAATAGATAACGAAGTGAAAGGAGAAAAAATAATCCTACACAGCTGCTTGCCCGTGTGGTACAAACATCAGGATGAGATAGTTTCTAATCTCTCTTGTGCTATGTTTAGCCCCAAAACTTAGGCCAAGTGGCTTCTTGGGTTTCTAGAACTTTAATTTATAAGTTTTTCTTTTTAAAAATTCCATTTGAAAATATGAGCCAGCATCTTTAAAACCACTTTGTATTTTAAAGGACTTAGGGAGACCATACTAAATAATTCTAAATTTAGAAATTCTCCTGGTCAAGCAGGAAGCAGAATTTTGTTTTAAAAATTATCTGTGTCTTAGAAATAAAGACCAAACCTGAATTCTACAAGGAAAAAAACACAACCTTAAAAGTGCATGTCAATTTCCAAATTCATTGCTAATCTTTTCTTTTTCTTACTCTTTTGGAGTCTTGAAAAAAGCTTTTTGTGTTATGCCAGGAAGCACTGCTAGTGAAACAAGGGTGGCAATAGAATTCATGCATGGCAGTCAAGAGCTGTGTAAAGTCTAGGAGAGAGACTGGCATTTTGACAAATGTGAATCCTCAAAATTAAGTTGCTAAAAGTGAACCAGGCCCTAGATTTTGCAAAACAGATGGTTTCATCCAAATCCAATCAATGTTACCATAAAAATTTGTAAATTCAACAACATAAATAATATTTAAGTCTGAAGACTATTTCCATATAGATTTAGAAGTATAGTCAACTCTTGTCTGTTTTTCAACATCAATAATATTAATCCTCTTTTTAAGCCTATATAATAGTGTTTTCAAAATAAATCTTACAGGGAAATCCAGCATGTCTTCCAAATCGAGTCAGAGCTGCCTTGGTAGGAAAGGGATGACGAGCGACTGACGGGGACTCTGAGGTGGCCACTGTGGTGACATCACAGAGTCCCCAGGCTCTGGGGACCAGACACAAACCCCAGGCTCTACGCTAAGGAAAGAGAAACAGCGACAAGATGGACAATAGCCGGGGGATACAATTTGATTAATTCAATTTTGGTCACATCTTAAACGACAAATACAAAAGATTGTGCACAAAATATAAACTCTTATGTGCCTTTCAAAAAAATGCTAATTAATGCCAGATACTTGAAAGATACCAAAGATAGGAAACGGTGTCCTGCTGCCTTGTTCTCTTTTCTTTTGAAAATACTTTCTTTATTTTTGGATCCCTTTGTATTTCCAGTTCAAAGTTGGGTCTCTGCCAGTGGTTTGAGAAGAAAAAAGTGAGAACTCTTGTCCAGAGGTGCAAAGGGAGCAGCGCAGACAGACCACATCTCGTGTGCTAGACCAGGGGCTCTGCAGCAAATGGCCCACTTTCCAGCTCTGGCTCCAGAGCTGACTGACTGTGTTACCTGGGGCAAGTAACTTGGCCTCCTTATTCCTCAGTTTCCTCATCAGTGCAATGTGGATAATGCTATTACCTCATACGGTTGTTGCGAAGTTTAAAAAGATAGCCCATCTGAGGTACTTGGCACACAGTCCGGCACACAGTATGTGGCCATGAATGTTCGCTCTGATGACGTAAAGACAGTACGGCGAGCTCCCATGCCACTCTGATTTCAGCCTCTTGGATTCAAGCACATACACGCTTTTTTCAACATAATGATGCGTCTCATGTTAAAGTAATTTTCAAATGATGAAGGACTGGCAAGAAGTGCCCTGTGGATAATCAAAACTTGACAATACTTATTCTGAATCCTTGGTATTTAACAAAGTAAGGGGCTAGAAACCTTCAAGGTCAAAACTTAAGTGCTAGCTTCAATAGAAGCCAAAGAAGCTATCTGGGAAAGATCAACAACCAAAAGCCTAGCAATAATATTTCTAATTGTTCCAAAGTCAAAGTACAGAGAGATAAGATACAAGAATGAATCAGTGAGTCAGTCACAACAGCACCCATGGAAGGCTGAAAAATTACAGATGCCTACTGCTACTCTAGAAGGGAAGCAAACACGGCTTCCCAAGTGCCCTGTCCATAAAACACTACGCTGCCTTCAGAGCCCCAGAGAGCCCCAGATACTAGCTGCTACACAACAAAGAAACAAAGAAATAGAATTAAGGGTTCTCATGGGACCACAACTCTGCGACTCTAAAGCAGTCAATCTTCATAAGTATAAGCAATATTTTAAAGTTTGTGTTTTTAATCTTGTGTCAAAGCCTATAATATTTTAATTTTTATAGATCCCTTTCCAAACATCTACCCTGAAATACATTCCTGAGGTAAGGTTCATTTCATAAAATTTGTTTCTATTCAGTTTTCACTTGCTAATTTCCTTTAAGACTATAAAGGAGGTAAAACTATTTCTGATTTTACATGTATAAGGTTCTTGATATGCACAGTGCACCAAGAACTGAATTAGAAACTGCAGGTCTGATTTCTAAAAGACTTGGCTGACCTGATGTAAATAAAAGGGCCTGTCAAGTCTCTCAGATCAATTAATTTATGATTGTAAGAAATACAGAACTCAAAAAGATTCATTGTTAGCATAGTATGCTTGCGCTGTTGGCAAAGCCGTCAAACCTATGTCTTCAAATAGAGAAAAAGATATGTTGGCAAAGAAAAGGCAATTATTCACATTTAGACAGCTAAGGTAAATACTGTATTTGGATAATTTACATCACAAAACATCTGCTTGATTTCTTTTAGAGAGTTATTCCATTCTGTTACACGGTGGAACCACACACACCAGCGTGACTGTAGAACAATGAAACTATAGAGGTAGCAAAATATTTCATCCCCTTGCCAATACCACTTCATTGCCCCATAAAAAAGTTATCTGTATCCCTAGGCTTCGTGAGAGGTTTGTAATGTCTCGTAAGGAAGACAGGTATCTAAAGATGAGAGTGGAAACTCAAAAGCACTGAATTATTAGGACCATAAACAGTGGCAAAGAGAAGTGGCAAAAGAGCAAAATATGTGAAAAGTTAGAGAAATAGAGTAATTATTTTTAAAAACAAAGAGAAATAGAGTAATTATTTCAAAGAAAGTCCATGAATTACTAAAATAAAAATGTCTCCTCACTATAGTGGGAGAAACAAGTAAAGAAATGAAAAACCCAGATCCACTCCTCGCAATATCAGATGGAGACAGCAAGGTATTTGTCAATACTTCCTATTGTAGCATTTTACCCACGCCAGATATTATCAAGCAAATCACACTGTCAGTTTTTTTGACATTATCAAATGATAAATTTTGAAATGAAAAGAAACCAGGCATTCAATATTAGCCAGGGGAAACGGGTCATGAAAGGCACTTGAAAACAGTTGTGGGAATAGCAGCCGCAGCTTCCTGAGCGTGGGGCTGAAGGTAAGGGAGGCAGTCCGGTGGGCACCTGGGAGTCCGTTATCAATAACTTGAAAAGCATTCCTACTTTCTGACCTAGTAATTCCATATGTAGGAAGCTAGCCTGAAAAAATAATTAGAAATGGGAATAAAGATTTATTTTACACACCAGGATATTCTTCATACCATTACTGTTATATAGAAACTATGTAAGTAATAGGAGATGGCTCAAGAAATGCTAGCGTATCTGTAAAATGTATTGTTAGGTAGATATTTAAAAGTAACTTTTCTATTTAATCACATAGGAAAATTCTCATGATATATGTTAAATGGAAAAGGCAGGATATTAAAAACGCAGTAAATACACTATGACTGCAATTTTTAAAAAGGTATGTGTGAATATGAAAAATAGACAAGAAGAAATCCAACACTGTTTTTCACTGTTAGAGACATTTATTAATCTTTAGTCTTCTATGTACTTTTCACAATTCTCAAATGTGCACAAAGTTGTTTTTCTACCAGAAAAACAATAGCATCTGCTTTAAAAAAATAATTAGAATCTAAGTTATCTTAAATTTGCCCTTCATGACTTAATCACCTTAAATATTTTTGAAAAAAATTATACATATATATTTTTATAGAATCAGAAATTGTGAAAACTATAAGACTATCCAAAATTAATCCTAATTCATAATTATCTTATCCTTCAAGTTCTCTGAGGAAGGAACAGAACACTATCTTCCTTAAAAAACAAAACAAACACCAAACATCCCTAGTACAAAGTTTTTCTTTAAAGCCAAACAGGAACTCTCAAACAACTGTGGGAATATAAATCAGCATCGTCTTACTGTTTAGTGGAAATAGAACACTCTCAACTACCTTCCCTCCTTCCTAATCTGTGAAGACTGACTTTAATGAATCGCCAGCACAATTAGAATAAGAGAAAACTAACAGGCATTCAGAGCCCTTAGAAAGAATTTCTTAGTGTTGATTAGTAAAGTATTAACACATTCATCAATATGGCTATGCTTTACTGTCTTGCTCTAAAATAAGATATTCCCAATATAACTGAGTGATTATTAAATACTCTAAGCTTTTTAAGTATCATAAAAGACTGCCCTCTTCCTATGGCTGCTAAAGTACCAATACGGGCCAACTTAGTTCTCCTTAATCAGTTCTCTATGGCATTCTGAGTTTTATTACGTGAAGCTCCCTAAAGAACCTTATCTTTTAAAAATTCAACTACTACTTTTCATTCTCCTAATGTGTCCTTTCTAGACCCAACCGATCCCCAGGACGCTTCACAATACTGCTGCTCCAAAATGTCAACTGTTAGAAAGGAAAGTGGCCTCTCCTTCCATGCCATTGATAACACTAGCAACTCTGCCTGTACGTTCTTTCTGCTTGCGAGCAAGATCACAGATGGGGGGAACACTTTCTTTCTTCACTGATAGATGACAAAGCAATTCTATCAAGTAGTTGACTCGCAAGATAGTTAGCTGGTGTCTAGCTATAGATAACTTCTAAGACCTGCTTTCTCCATCTCCCTCGTGACTGTATTTTTTAAAGCCTTGAATATGCAGCCTTTCTCCTGGATTCTTGACATACTTAAAACTTGGCATCTCAAAAAAAATTTCTTTTATGTAATTACAACAATTAGGAAATATACATATATATGATATATCAGTAAATCACCATTTATGACATTTTGGTATACAGCATTTCATATTTTCTTTGTGGATTTATATTTGTGTTTGTGTATTTATTTTTAAATTAGTATAATGGTTTTCAATATACAGTTCTTTCACCTCCTTGATTAAATTTATTCCTAGATATTTTATTCTTTTGGTACAACTGAAATAGGGCTGTTTTCTTAATTTCTCTTTCTGATAGTTCATTATAGTCTATAGAAACATAACTGATTTTTGTGTATTAATTTTGTATCCTGTAACTTGACTGAATTCATTTATTAGTTCTAAGAGCTTTTGATGGAGTCTTTAGAGTTTTCTATATATAATATCATGTCATCTGCAAATGACAGTTTCACTTCTTCCTTTCCAATTTGAATGCCTTTTATTTCTTTTTCTTCTCTGATTGCTCTGGCCAGGAATTCCAAAACTATGTTGAATAAAAGTGGCGACAGTGGGCATCCTTGTCTTGTTCCTGATCTTAGAGGAAAGGTTTTCAGCATTTCACTGTTGAGTATGATGTTAGCTATGGGCTTGTCATATATACAGATGGCCTTTATTATGTTGGGGAATGTTCCCTCTATACCTTATTCAGAGTTTTTATCATAAATGGATGCTGAATTTTGTCAAATTCTTTTTCTGCATCTATTGAGATGATCATATGATTTTTATCCTTCATTTTGTTAATGCAGTATATCACACTGACTAATTTGCAGATGTTAAAAACCATCTTGTATCCCAGGAATAAATCTCACTTCATCATGATGTATGATCCTTTCACTGTATTGTTGAATTTGGTTTGCTAATATTTTGTTGAAGGTTTTTGTATCTGTGTTCATCAGGGACATTGGTTTATAATTTTTCCTTGTGGCACCTTTATCTGGCTTTTGTATCAGGGTAATTCTGGCCTTGTAAAATGAGTTTGGAATAGTTCAAGCCTCTTGTATTTTTTGGAAGAGGTTGAGGCGGAATGGTATTAATTCTTCTTTGAATGTTTGGTAGAATTCACCAATGACATCATCTGGCTGTGAACTTGTTTGTTGGGAGGTTTTTGATTTGTTGGGAGGTTTTTGATTCAATCTTGGTAGGTGGTATGTTTCTAGGAATTTATCCATTTCTTTTAGCTCATCCAATTTGTTATTATACAATTGTTCACAGTAGTTGCTTATGATCCTTTGTATTTCTGTGATATCAGTTGGAACATGTCTTTAATTTCTGATTTTATCTGAGTCCTCTCTCTTTTTTTTCTTGGTGAATCTAGCTAATGGTTTGTCAATTTTGTTTATCCTTTCAAAGAACCAGCTCTTAGTTTCATTGATCTCTTCTACTGTCTTTTCAGTCTCTATTTCATTTATTCATTCTCTAATCTTTGTTGTGTTTCTTTCTTTCTACTAATTTTGGGCTTCATTTGTTCCTGTTTTAGTTCCTTCATGTATGAAGTTAGGTTGTTTATTACAGACATTTTTTTGTTCCTTGTGGTAGGCATTTATCACTATTAACTTCCCTCTTAGACCTGCCTTTGCTGCATCCCATAAATTTTGGTATGTTATATTTACATTTTCATTTGTATCTAATAAGGGGCTAATATACCAAATGTATACAGAACTCATACAATACTATAGAAGAAAAAACAAAACCAAACAATCCAATTTAAAAATGGCCACAGGATCTGAATAGAAAATTTTCTAAAGACATACAGATGTTCAACTGGTATATGAAAGCATGTTCTACATCACTAATCATCAGGAAAATGAAAATCAAAACCACAATGAGATATTACCTCACACCTGTTAGAATGGCTATCGTCAAAAAAAAAAAAAAAAGAAAGAAAAGAACAAGTTTTGGCAAGGATGTGGCGAAAAGGGAACTTTTGTACACTGTTGGTGAGAATGTAAATTGGTGCAGCCACAATAGAAAACAGAATAGAGATTCCTCAAAAAATTAAAAACAGAACTATCATATAATCCATCAATTCCACTTCTGGGTATTATTCAAAGGAAATGAAAACACTAATTTGAAAACAATCTGTATTCCTATGTTCACAGCAGCATTTTTTTACAATAGCCAATATATGGAAACAACCTAAGTAAGTGTCCCTCAGTGGCTGAACAGATAAAAGACCATTAATGGCTCTTGAGGTCATTATGCTAAGTGAAATAAGTCAGACAGAGAATGACAAATACCATATGATCTCTCTTTTGTGTGTCATCTATATATATATATATATATATATATATATATATATATATATATATATACACACACACACATACATCATTCCCATCAGTGTACAAACATTTTGCTATTCTCCCATTTAAAAAGAAACTTCACTCCATCTTCTCACTATTGGGCCAGTGGTTTTTAAACAGACCACTTTACTGAAGAAATCTTATAAGTTTTTATAGTTTTTAACCTGGTATACTTGGATTGTCTGCAGATACTGGCAACTGTGCCCCCACTTATCTATTATCCATAGCTTTGATTTCCTTTCCTTTCTATGACGTTACTGAGCATTCTCAGAACAATGTTAAACTATGGAGATGATAAGTGGGCAGGTGGATTTTGCTGCTGACATTAATAAGGATATTTCTATTGTCTTATCAGTAAGTATGGTAACTGGCTATTAGTTTGGCAAAGATGTTTTTCATCATTTTAAAAAGAATTCTTCCTACTCCCTACTTACCTGAAGTTTTAATCCAGATTTAATACTGAATTTTTATCATATGCCTTTGTGGCATCTATTGAAATATGTTCTGGTTTTTCTCATTTAAACCCCTGAAGATGACAGATTATATTTAAAGTTAATCATAATGAGAACAAACTTTAATTTATGTAATATTCGTTTCTACAAAATACAGTTTGGTAGTTATGAAGCTTGATGACATAATGAAGCCCTGTGAACTCATTGCCCAACTTAAGAAATAGAACATTAGCAATAATGTATCTACCCATCTGTTTCTCTCTTATCCCTTCTGCCTGCCTTTCTCTACCAGAGGTTAGAACAACTATTCTAACTCTTGTGATTATTATTCTTTTTGTGTGTTTATTTTTAATGCTTTTTATCACATGTGTGTATATTGTTGCATTCTGCCTGTTATTATACTTTATACAAATGAATGTCATACCACATATACTCATCTGCCCACTTAGAGTTTTCACTGCCATGTTGTACAGAGCTCTAAACCGCTGCCTTTCACTGTCGTGTACTTTTCCACTGAATCAATATGCCACAGTTTATCTCTATTAGCCTGCCATTGTTCTTAATTAGTATGAACAAAATTTGGCAAAAGGAGCTTCAAATTGCCTAAATGTCAGTAACTAAAAGTACCAACACTCAAAAATGTTCACAACTAAGTATTCTTGACAGTTGAAAAAAACAATCTTTAAATATAGCTTATACCAGAATTCCATCTGTAAATACACATTTTTTTCTTCTCACTGCTGGACTTCCAAGTATAATTAAATCCTATAAAATGTGCTTTGGAGTTGCTTCTTGAAAATCCTTTTGTTCCAAATCCCTAGGCAATGTCTCCTAGACAGCTCCATCCTGATAGAATGAGGTGCAGCATAGTATCTGGACACCTCATGTACAGCATGTCCGAAACCAAACACACCCCCTTGTCTGCTGCCTTAATCTGTTCTGTCATCTATTTCATATCTTGAATAATGGCCTCAGCATCCAACCAAATGCTCATCATAAATATGGAGCCATCCTTGACTCCGCCCTTTCCTTCTTTCCCATGAATAAGGAATAACTAAGGCAAGGTAGCTACTGGATAAGCACATTAAAATGCAAACCTGACTATATGACTCCCTGGCTGAAAATTTTTAAATATGTAGATGATAATCTCCAGTGTTTTTCAAATCATAGATTCTGACCCTTGGAAGCTCATGGCATGATTTTAGTGGATTGTAACCAGGATTCTTTTTAAATGAAGTAGAATAGAAACTATTAGAGTACATTGAGGGGGGATAAATTTTGTGCCCTGAAACTCATTTTAGCTATGTGAATGTATACACCGATATGTGTAAAGTGTCACAAAATAAAATGTTTTTCTTACCGTGAATTGTTTCTAAATGTGTTTGAAAGCATCTACTGTATCTATTCCCTATTGGGGAGGTCAGAGGTCCCTTTCGGAAAATGATGGTAGTTAGGAACCTTCTCCTGAGAAAAGAATGTACAAGTACCTAAACATATGATATTTTTATCATATTCTTTATGATAGTGAACCCAGATTTCCAGACCTCATCATAGACCTCCAGGGAGATTTTATAAATAAGAAGCCCTGATCTCCAAGGTGAAATTCAAATTCCTTAAGAAAGTGGGAACACTCGCCACACCTGTTTACCACTTTGCTCATGCTGAATTATAGGGCTGAAAAAGCATTTTCCTCCTTTGATCTTCCAGCTCCTGGTAATTCTTGAAACTTCAGCTCAAACATTACTTCTCTGAGACCTTCCTCCCTGACCATCCTTCTTCCCCTTGCTAGGTGGGGAGGTGCTCAACAAATATTTATGTGAACGTGAGAATGAATAAACTGCTCCCTGAACGTCTATTATAGGCAGGTGGATCCGTGCAGTAAAGAGAACAGGCGCTGGAATCTGATGCCTAGATTTAAGGGCTCCCCTTCACTCACTAATTGTGTGAGCTGCGACGCGTAATTTAACTTCAGAGCCATAGTCTACACATCAGCAAAATGGGAGTATCTGCTTTATAGCATTCCTGCGAGGGTTACAGGAGGAAAATAAATGTAAAGTGCTTATATAGGGTTCTCAGCATAAAAGATTTAATAAATTTTAGCTCTAATTATTGAAAAATAATTAGAATCTATATACAAAATAATAGAATAGGTAATTGTGCCTTTATGCTACATATAGTACAAATTATAAGGCTAGTTAGTTTTGAGAGTTCTTAGCCCGATAAGGGCACATTTATTAGCTTCAAAGCAAGACTGTGGATGGGCTTTTCGAGTCTTTAAGTCAGTAAAACTCTTCTCTTCTGAACTTGTTTTCAACACAGGTTACTTTTAGAAGTTAAGATTTTTTAGCCTAAAAACAAATTTAAGAACATTTTAATTCCATACTCTTGTTCCTTCACAAAGTTTAAGTCACATTTCAAGAATGGTTATAAAAATATACCTTCACTGTAAATTCTCCAGATTATCTAACATATTGGGCTAACAAGCAAGCTGGTCAGGGGGAGGGTCAGGAAATAAAACTTTTGGAAAGATTCTATTTCAATAAGATTTTACTGCAGAACACAGGAACTCTCTATGTACTTCTCCTACATTGCTGTAGTTTATGGAATCTAAGATGCCAGCAATGATGAGACTATTCATGATTCTATGTACCACTGCCTAATATAAAATGCTGACAAGCTAGAACACAATACTAAGATGTCACTGACAACGAGATGCATTCCAATTTCAAAGACGTACAATGCTAAGAAGGAAACACACCTTGAAATTAATGACATAATAGCATTTTTGTGTGGGTGTATTAAATACTGTTTGAAATAAGATATAAGGCTTGGACATATTCTGCTAAATTGTTTTACCTACTTTAAATGTTGACTTTTCTTTTTAAGAAAGCTCTTTTAAGCTCATCTTGTATGCCTAGGATAGGGTCTTACATATAGTAACAGGTCAAAGGGTACTTAAATAATGGCCATGGTTCAAATTTAGGGTTGGTTTAGCTATAAGAACCATAGGTGTTACAGAATGATAAAAGATTATTTATCACTTAAATAATAAGTGCTATTAAAGTGACAATTTCTGTAACATAAATTACTCAATTTCACACGTCTGTTTTGGGTGGGAAACAAGAAAGCAAAGCCATCATGGTAGATTTTATTGACAAATAGATGATGTCAGTTAGGAACAACAGCTGGTATTGCAAGGTCCTATTTACCTCTGTATATACACTGTCTGCTGTGGTGCCTGGTACACAGTGAGTATTCAGAAATGCTTACTGAATGAAGACAGTACATTTAACTCACTGCTAAGAATGTACTTTATGGTATTTGTGGCCGCTTCAGATTTCAATCATAGTTCAAATCGCTACTTTCCAAAGTGACCACAGTTTGGTGAAGGACAGAGCAGGATGGTTTTGCCTTCAACTCCTGTTCCTGATCATGTTTCGGGAGGCCTCCTGCCTGTAGCTCATGCTGGCGCCTGTACGAGGCTGTGGGCAGCGTGTACTTGGAGATAGTTTTCTCAGGCACCACAAACACAGAAAGTCACTCTGCCGTCCTCCACCATCCTGCACTCTTCCAGGGCAGGAGGTGGGCTGGGTCCCCTTTATGTCACTGGTGCCTATAGTGGTACCTGGCCACATTGTGAAGACATGCATGGTGACTTTAGCTCACTGCTCTCCTTATTTGGAAACTCCCACAGCTAGTTCTTATGCAAAAAGAAAAGGAGGGCAGAGGTGAGGGCAACGTAAAATAAAGAAGTTGGTCGATTCACAATGGCTTCAAACTATGATTCAATTATTGCTTGAGATAGTATGAGTTTCCAGAATGCCAACCTATTCCTCTGGCCAAATGTGAGATTTTACATATATGTGTGTAATTACATGTTATACACTATACATAAAATTATAATTTGTAATCTTTGATACATATCAAAGTTTAGTATTTCTTTCAAATTAGGCAATTTACTCTTTTATTAATCCCTTAGTAAATCAACATGTAGTTAAGGAGTCGTAACTCTGTGCAAATATTAAAATGTTATCTATACATGTCAACTACTGCAATATTAAAAGATTAAAACAGAACTACCATTATGAAAGGATATCATTTTTACATCCTTCTAGTATTAATTACAGTTGGAGCTGAGTGTGCAAAGGTAGCTGTTAGTCAGGAACCTTTGAGCAGACTGACTAAACACAACTGTTGGCAGTACCCATGGGCCAGCAGAGCCAGAAACAGCAGGGAAAGCAGGCAGAGCGCAGGCATATCATCTGAGATGGAATGGCAGTGTTGGGGATTTATTTTTATCTCTGCTGCTGTTTCAAACTGATAGTTATCTTTGCTTCCCAGGTATCAAGTAGGTTAGAGCAGGGTAGTCTGCAGGAAGCATTTGCAGGTGGGCTGAAATTGCCTACTAATTTCAAAGACCGTATAATTTAGTTTTTCAGGTCCAACTTCTCCCCAGCCCTCCAAAAGAAAATAAATAATTTTTTAAAGTTTCTGAATGCTTTCCTAAATGTGGAAGCTAGAGAGAGAGAGAGAGAGAGAGAGAGAGAGAGAGAGAGAGAGAAGGCAAATCCAACCTCTGTTCTTTAGAGTTAGTTACTCCACTGCAGGCATTTTATAGCACTATTCAAGCCTTTAAAGTCAGCGTTTAAATGCTGATTAAGTCTTCAAGTCACTGTGCCTTTTAGAAAGATACATTTAAAACTTGTTTGGCTGGCTGTTCCTTGTTTATTCTTGGAAAACTGTGTGTGACTTAGTATTTTACAGGAGACACTACGTGGTACTTAAAGAAAGTATTTTCTATTTTCAGTGCTTTTTTTAAAAATAATTTCTAAATTAGATATGCAAAACCAACTTCTATTTTCTAAAGGCTCTGGGATTGCTGAGTCTAAAGTAAGCAATTAAATGACAAAGAATTTTGGAATGACAATCTTGTAACAAGTCCTGAGTTAATACTGGTGTCTGGAGTCCCATTTACTGTGACAAGGTTAACACTGCGTCTCAGTGTCCTGGGACAATCAGCCCCTGACCAAGAGTCCCTGGGGCTGCAGGCAACTCCTCTCTGCAAAGCCACCACAAACCAGAGATGTGGCCTTTATTTCCTGTGGGAATCCTTGCCATTTCAGATTTTATCTGAATTGTAAACATCCCACACATCTATCTTTTTGTGTATGTGTGTGTACATGGATTTGAACAGGCCTTCTGGAATTTTACATACCTATTACCAGAATAAAATATTTAACATCTTCTGAAACCTTTGTTTAAAGCACTAATTCATACCAATCAGAAACACATAAGCCTTGTTCCTGACAGTCCTGTTTCTGCGGAAGTTCCCCGTGGAGCGTTCTAGGTAAGTCCTACATTATTAATTCTTCTCTGAGTATTAGTCTGATTGTGTTTGGCAGACTCTGAGTGCCCCACGGCGGATCCCATGTCTTATCCATTCCTGTATCTTTGTACACTAAGCACTTAGCAAAGTATTTGGTGCTAGTAAGGGCTGAAAGAATGTGCAATAAATAAGAAGCAAGCAGAATCAACCTACTAGCACATCTATTGATTAGATACCCGTTTATAGTTTACTGTGAAAAACAATTATGTTAGTAGAGAACTGCATCAGCAACAACTGCCATTACTTGAAAAGACTGAGTTAGCCTGCTGAGAGCACCTCTGCTTTTAATGCTGTGCGGTAATAGTGGGGAGACTTTCCCCTGGTGTGAAGACCCAGAGTTGTAGTTACAGCTCTGAGTCCAATCGCTGCGTCTTTAGACAAGAAACTTTCAAACATAAAAATACAGGATTTAGTTTTTAAAACTTTACCGGAACACACTTTTTGGGAAAATTTTCACCTGCCACATACTCAGTATCCAGTTAAAATATAAGAGACAGAACTATTCTGATTTGTGTAAAGCTTCCCTGACAATAAAGATGTGGCTGTTGGAAACCAGGTCCATTATACCAATGCATCCCTCTGAATGCTGGACCTCGAACACCTCAGTACTGTAGCCCCTGTGACTCTTACCAGCTACCTTTTTTGTTCAATTAGAATGGTCTATGGAAATGTATGATCCCAGGAAACCTTCGGTCACAAGGAGCCTAGGTATGGATTAGAGCCTGTAAGGATAACTGGTTGAGCCCTACTCTTCAAAACCAACACGGCATTTTTGGCTGATTTATGCAGCTCCGGATATTCATGAGTTTAGAAATCACAACCAAGGGTTCCTATTGATATTTCCTCCTTTTTCTGAATCCTTTTATCAAATGCCACCATGACCATTCAATTTCCTAAGCACCTTCTTTCACTAAGGCAAAGGGGTGAGATGAATTGTTAGAGACACAAGTTACACTTTTTTATGCTATAAAAGCTGCTGCCCAATTATGACAATAAAAATCCAGGTAATCAATGATTCTCAGAATTTTTTTTTTTTTACTCTTTAACAGCATACTGCTATACTTTATTTAATGTTCCAGCCTACATTTATTTAGAAGAAAATTTCAACCTAAGAGAACATGTTCAGGCACAAAAGTAAATATGCTTAAAAGCTAACCTGCCAAGACCCAAATTCTGACCTTCTGAAGACATTACTGAGGGGGAAAATCCTATAATTAGTAACAAGGAACAGTGTAACCATGCAGTGCTTAGCCTCAGGGAAATGGGATATAATTTTAATACTAAATGTTTACTTTCAAAATGATATTTAACAATACTTCTGTTATACTTCAAATATGTCTACATATGACCTTAGCATGGTAATTATATATTTTCAATCACTTTTGATGTAAAAACTGTAAATTTTGTTAGATTTACCAAATCCTTTCTAGGAAAACTTTCAAAGTTTCTGAAACACTGTATTAAAAGACGACTAAAGTTCTCAGTAAGAAAAAGTATCTTTTGTGGAAAATCTAAATTTAAACCTTCCATTTTAAAGTCCTACACATTTTCCACATAGGAAACCTCTGTGAGCACACTTCTTCAGGGTTTCTGAAGCTATCAGCACAGGCACTGTTAAATTCTCATGGCTCTCGAGAAAACAGAGGAGCACTGTACAGGAGACCCTCACATGTGGGGCTCTGCATATTCCCTGTGGGCTGTGCCAACCCACTGTCTCCCTTGTAATGACTCTTTGTTTTTACTAAGTCCCAAAGGGCTGGTGAGAGAGAGCTCGGCAAAGAGAAAGGGGGAGGGGTGAATGGAATGCAGCTGCAGGCTCTGAAACAATGCTGAGTCCATATATTTTGTTCCCAGTTAGAATAATAAAAAAGGGACTGCGGTGGGGGTGGAGGTCAAGGACACAGAACCCAAAGCAAGCAAGGTAGGGCCAAGTATGCCACAGCCCTCAGCCCGCGGCTTCCTTCCCACCCACCCCTCCACTTTCTCCTCTACTAAATCCAATGACAATACATTTGCCTTAAAAAGCTTATCTGTTAAAATTCAAATACGCATTAAGATTTTAAAGCTATCAGTCATTTATATTTAAGTTACTTTTAACAGTGAACTATACTCAGGCAAGAATGGAGTAGGAAAAGAGAAGAGAGCTTGCAAAGATAAACTAGGGAAGCTTGGACACATGAGACAGGAAAGCTTGGGGGAAGTAGGTAGGAAAATTCAGAAAAGGATGTCCAAGGTCTCAAATATAAACTGCCTGCTTTGCAATGGTGCCTACGGCCTGGGGGAAACTGGTATGCCAGAGAAAACCATATTTCCTTTTTTTTTTTTTAATTAAAGTTTATTGGGGTGACAATTGTTAGTAAAGTTATAAAGATTTCAGGTGTACAATTCTGTAATACATCATCTATATATGACATTGTGTGTTCACCACCCAGAGTCAGTTCTGTTTCCATCACCATATATTTGATCATATTCCTTTTAAGACTGCTAAAAGCTGCATGTGTCTGAATCAAGAGTTTGAAAGGCTGCACATGTTGGTTCCTCATTATTCAGTCTAATCTGGTGCTTCCTAAGAACCCCTAAGAAAATGTCCTTCAACTTGCATTGCCCTGCTCTCCATGTCCCAACTGGGAGAAAAAGAGAATTTAAGGGAAGCAGCAGAGTCCAAACAAGGTGACAGCTGCCAGGTAGGGAAAAGTAGCTCCAAGCTGACTCTCCTCTCCTAGGTCTTGCCCTCTCCTCCCAGACAACCCTTTACTGAATCCATGGAGCCCTTCAGGGCTCAGGGACTTAGGCCTGTCTCTGGAACATCCCTTCAGATATTATTAATGCCATTAAAATTTTCCAGAAAACTCAAGAAGCCTTAAGTAAACAACTGAAACTAATACAAACAGAATCAACATGAGCTACAGACTACCTAAACAGGTTTAAAAAACAGTTTAGGAGAATGCTTGTTCCAATTAGGATCCCACTCGGGAACCCTCAGTAACTGGGATAGAAGAAAAGGCCTTCGTTGTAAAGCTATCATGTAGAAAAGCTCTGTCATCCACACACAAACATCTCCTTCAAGTGAGTATTACACAGATTTAAAAGTACTCCTAGTTGATATTGAATAATAATTAATCTCTTGACTCTTGAAATGTTTTCAAGTTATAAAGTTTAGAAACACTGTATTTATTTACATTGAATTTTTGCATTTTGTAACATGATACAAAGTCACAAGTATGTAGATTTAGAGTAAGGACAAGTATAATCTTCACCCTCAGCTTGTCTTTATAGCTTTAAAATCCATTTACAGATATTCCAACTCTCCATACTATAACAAGCATAGAGACAAATTTAGAAATGCATACTAATTTCAGTGAAGGAATGAGTCTATTTATTAATATTAATAGTAATAAGTAATATTGACATTACTGTAAAGCTTATCATCTATTATAAACACAAAATTCATAGGTGTGTCTTATTAGAAATTATCATTTATTATGTTTTTAAATGCAGCAATAAAATAGACATAATATTTTCTTTATTCTGTGTACTGGAAACTCAATTTTCTATTTATACGTTTAATTGCCTAGTATGTACAATCAAAGAAATTAAGTCAACAGGTAGCAAAAGTTTAATAGAAACAACAATCACATAATCACAACTTTCCTGAAATTAGTAATTCCTTGTGACTTAATTGTGGTAAACAAAACATATTCTCATAGTACGTTGAACTATGTTATACTTCAATAAAAAGACTAAAAAAATGCAGTTACCTATGTTTTGGAAAAAATGACTCAAGTATATCTGAATTATTTTTTAAATAAATCAAGAAGAGAATTCAAGCGTCTTAAAAGTTCCAGAAATTTATGTTTAGTCACAAATTTCACCAAAATGAGCGACAGTATATTAAGAGGCACAAGTGAAAACAAATTTTAAGAGTTAAATATGTGTGTAAGAAAAATTAATTTTCTTGCTAAATCAGTAAGAGTACTCACCCCTTGGAGACCTTGGAACTGAATTGAAGGTCGAAAAGGAATTACATTCTGTTAAAAGACACATAAGAAACAAACAGGTCAAACTTGGTTACTGTGAGACAGAATGACATATTTAAACTTTAAATCTGTGCATGTGGTCAGTGCTATAGTTTGTGAAAGTATCTTTTCATTACACACTTAGGTTTACATGTTATTATATTAAGAGGCCTTGAGGAACAGAGTTGCATTTCTCTGCATCACGCAATCAAAAGTATCTTTTGGCAGCATAGTTAATCAGGGTTTTGAAAATGACTGACATGATTTGGCAAAAAATGATTAGTGTACTAATTCAATTTTACATTGAAAAAACATACTCTTGTCTAGTTTTTTCATATGTTTTTAAAAGGGGTAGGGACAGGGAAGAGATAATTGGAAGAACTTGCAAAACACTTAGCAAGATGCCAGAAATGTAAAATTAAAGAAATACTTAAAACTTAAAAGAAATATAAAATTAAAGTATTTGAGAGTGAAGCTGTGCTTTCCATTTTCTCACATTTTACTGGAGATTAATTTTCAGTTGAGGGTCAAAAAGTTTCTCACAAGATTCTCACCAGGAGAATATAATTTTTAGAACTGTGTTTTGTTTTATTATGAGCTCTCATAGCTTTAATATTTTATCATACATTTGTATATTTAGAAGCTGTAATTGTAAACATCTACCATAGTCTCGGGCATGGCTTCCTGTATCCAAAGTCACTAGGTATGGTTTTCTAAGGAAACGCTTTTCCAAATCGCTAACAGAAATTCATGGAGAAATCAGATTTGGGTAACAATTAATAATAATGCATCAGCCTGTAAACTATCCTTCACACCTTTATATCCAAATCCAAGGCGCAAAAACAGAAACAGTGGTTTCTGGTCTCATCTCTACCTCCAATAAAAATAGAGGTAGGCACCCCTGTCCCCCTCCGTCCCTTCAGACACTGCACATTACCTACTACATCCAGTTACCTCCCAAAACTTCTCTGCAGACTTAAAGGTGTATTAATCAGGATTACAATTAACTAAAGAGAAATCAGGAAAGGAAGAGAATGTCTCTAAAAGATAGATCACCTGAATATAAAATCAAGTGGTAGCATAAATCATTCTATTATTTATTTATATAAATGGATAAACATCCTTTTGGAGAAAACACAACAGATACTATTATCATTGTTTCGACACCCTAAAATGACCATTTTTAACTTCAGACTTATCGGCAGACTCCAAGTACTACTCCTAACAAGCTCGTTTCTTGAAGTGGGTTTTTAAAAAACGGAAGACAGTATAATGTTAAGAAAACTTTGCAAACCAGGAAAATTTTAAGTTTCAATATAATACAACAGTTACGTTTTTTTTTTCCCTAAAGCTTAAGTAAGGTTTTAATTGTTATCCAGCATAAGAAACAGAAATGCATAATCGTACATCAGTTTTGAGAAAGAGCGCATGACATTAGCATCTAGATAAGGGTACACGGTAACATTCCTGGATTTCTCTCCTACGATAGGATTTGAAGAATCTAATTAACTGTAAAAAACAATGTGATTATGTGAACAAACACAAATTAAAAAGACAAATTGAACCTGCAATTGTATTTAAAATGCATGGAGACAGGAAATACATCCTGAAAGGGAACACAGAAAGGTAATGCTGGAAATTTTAAAATAATTTTTAATAGTGATTCATTCTAATTCGTGGTATTTTATGAAAATATAAAATACAGATTAATCCTAACTTGAATTTCCTTAGAGAAAGAAAACCCCACCCAAACTACCTGCCATAGCTAAACTTCTTCCTGAAATAATGGCAACGTGCCTGCAGAAGCCCAGGGGAGCCCCTGTTCCTGTAAGTAAGGTGACCCTACCATTGGGGTAACAGGTCCAGGCTCCGGATTTCACACCTCCTGGCTCTCCCTTCAAATCACAAACACTGTACATCTCAGAGGCTAGTTACACTTTCCTCTCTTACTCCTGGAAACCTGTCTTCAGCTCCACAACGGCATTTGAAATTCTCTATCAAGTTTATTAATTCTTCTTGGTGAAACAAACGCTAACTTTTCTCGATTTCCATATGGCTCACTGGTCCACTGGATATCACCACTTCCCTTTACACAGAGACACCAGCCCTGCCGTGCCTTCCATTTCCAAAGCTAGTGCCGTTCCCTTTCCCCTTTGTAGACCCACTCCCTCCTAGAGGATCATCTTGCCTATGTGGTGATGACGCTGCATCTCTTCCCTTTCTCACCTTGCACTTCTCCACAACTTGCCACTTATCACTGCCTAAAACACTGTGCATTAGAACTTCTGAATGACAGCAAAACGGACAAACACTAAATCCACCCCACCCCCCAAACTGGCACTTCTTTCCTACTTTTCTGGCAAGGGTACTTCTCTTTTTGGTTCTCTGGGCTACTAACCTTACATTTAATTTACAGTCTCTTCTCCTTCCATCCCTATCATATTCTGTTAGTCAATTACAGGCCACTAGAATCACATTATTCTGAATCCAACAATAATATAGTTAATGCCCCCCCGCCCCCACCATAGGCAATGTGTCCCATTAATAACTAAGCAGAGAACAGAACCCAGAACTCAATCCTATTTTGTCATGCTGCTTTTCTTCTACAACCTGTGTGCTCCACACACAGCTGCTATGAGAGATTCAAGAATGTGGGAGCCTAATCCTTCATTCCAGAGAGTTCACATTTTAGTGGGGAACATTAGAGAATGATAAAATACTAGGCTACGTACTACCGGGAGGTGCAGTAAGAACTCTCAAAAAGGAAAGAAGAGTATGGGTTAGAAGAGATACCAGAAAAGCCAAAAAGGTTTTATGGAAAAGATGGATCTTGGGCAGCAATTTAGAAAAGACAAACTCCAGGGGGAGAGAGTACCCTAAACAAAAAAGAGAGACAGGAATGGGTACCATGTGGGCAGAGGGCAGGTCTTTTTGTGTGTCGAGTTCTTTCACACTTGAAATACTACACAAAGGATCAGAATTAGACCTGGAGATCCCTGCCTAGTCTTTCCTTCACCTCAAAATTTGTCTTCAGTTTTAGCTTCTATCCACTACAGAATAAAGAAGACAGTAATTTAAATCTCAGGCCTTGGGGATTTCAAAAGGTTTATCACCCCATGAAATAACCCTACCCTCATCCCCTCCATTCCCCGCTCAGGGAGGCCCTTTAAGTTTTGACTTTTACATAATAAACAATTGGAGGCTCGCTTACTTTTGGGGATAAGAAAGTGAGTTGCTGAAAGAAGTGTTTCAGGGAAAGCAGCTCTTTCAGTCACGTGTAAGAAAGATGGAGAGGCATGGATTGGGGCTAGGAAAAGGTTTAGAGATCAGCTCCAGGGGATGTTTTATTTAGAAATACTCTGGTGATAAAGGCCTAAATTCAATTAGTATGACTTCATCTGCAGCCAACAGGAGTTGGTGCTAGTGAGCAGACATTCCTAAGGAAGAGTGATAAAATGTGCTGAAAGCTTGACTATCATGCACCAAAGAAAAATGAAGCAAAGGTGGCTCGGGGGCTCCCAATCGTTACTTTTGACCAGTCAGCCCCAGAGTCCGTCAAATTAAGCTCTTAGACTCTACTTTGAAAGCCCCTATCAATAAGCACCTAGATAAAGGCCTTCCTTCCTTCTTTCAATTCCTTCCAAATGCTGCTCATCATTCAAAGAGCTAGCAGCAGCTCTCAGACACCACTCTTGGCAAGTTACACAGCCTGCAGGGGATTTCATCAAAGCAAAGCAAACTCCTCCACATAGAAAACAGACCCTCCATCTACAGGACCAACCAATTTATCTTCCACTTCCTCCCAACTGTGGCTCAGCCATGTTAACCTTTGTTTGTTTGTTTGTTTATTCTGGAAACATGCTCTTCTACTGCCTTCCTGTTCCTTCAACCTGGCATACCTTCCCAAACACATTTTGCCTACTCATGCGAATCTTTTACTTGACATTCAAGTTTAATTTCCTCAGCTAGGTCTTCCTTTGGATAAATCAGGAATCAAAGACTCAGTGTGGTTAAGGACGCAAGGCAGGTAAACGTGAGAGACGGGGTAAAGCAACTAGGATGGCGAGTGCCTGGAGAAGGAATGCCCAATCTAGAAAGGATTCAAATTTTACAATGTTAAACCTTTTTCAGTCCAAACAAAACACAACTGCCACCATTTTGCTAATTCTGAAGTATGCCCACTTGGCGTTAACTCCTGTTAGCTACTGTTTTTCCAGATGCCCGTGTCTATAATTCTACCACATTGGGGTGTATTTTTTCATAGGTTGTTTTACTCTTAGTTGTTACGATACAGAAAAGTCTAACACGTATTTAACTTACAAGTATTTATCTACATTATGCTCAGCTAAAGAAAAGTATTATAAAATGATTTGGCCATGTTCTCTTTATACATTTGGTACACGCTATGTACCTTATATAATTTACAGATTGCTCTGTTGTATAGACAAAACAGTACAACTGTGTTTTACATCAATTTAGGAACTTTGAAGAGTAATTTTTACTTTATCCAGTTTTTGTCTCATCACCTGAATTTAGAACCTAACCATACATGCTTATAGTTTTATCTGTATTGCTTGATTTCTCAACAAAAATGTTTACATAGTTTTGTAATGCACAGAGCATTTTTATACTCATTGTCTCAAGTGAGCCTCCTGACACCAGTCCTGGGTGGTAGGAAGGTGTCATTTGCCCCCATTTCAGAGGGACAGGAACGAGTCTTCAGCAGGTAAAGTGTGTTGGTCAGGATTACCACGCTATTGATTGGCAGAACTGGACCTCAGATCCAGCCCTCTGAATCCCAAATACAGAACCCTTCCCTTCCCTTGCCTCTGTAGCAGGTTACCTCCTAAGGCTGAACATTTCAAATCCTTAAATGCTCATTCAATTCTTTCGGCAGTTTGTTTCCAAGGAAAGTGAATTCATACAATCATTACAATTTCCAAAATTCAGTTTCTGATTAAAAATATTTTGGTTTTGCTATAAAAACCATGCATAATAAAGGAACGTATGTAAATATTGGTGTTAGCATTTTTCTTTTAAAAAATAGTAAAACCCCCATCTATGGAATAGTTGTGGGTGCTTATCCAAACGGGACAAACTAAGATCACTGTTACTGCAAAACTCCTTTAAGAAGCCTGACATCTTAACGAGAACAATACTAAGAGAACCTTAAGTGCTTTATTGACTTAATCCCAATTTTAGATAAGATTTTACTCGGTTATAGTTCTTGAATGTTTTTTAAAAAATGCAAAAGGAGACAGCTAGAACTCTATACCTCTTATTATTCCTCTGTGTTAATGGGATAGCTCCCACGAATAATAGGTTCTAAAAGTCAACACTATTTTAAACAAACGTCTCACACATGTTAGTTTTTTGTCTAAATGTTTTTAAGCCTAAGTTTCACTGCACAAACATGACCTGAACTCATTGTATATTTTTAAAATGCAATTCAATTTTAAAAGATAATGTAATTATAGGTGGCCAACTACTACCCGGCATGTTTTAAAATAATGTTTAACTTACTAAGTATATTCCCACTATAAATGAGTTTCAACAGGGCTTCGGCGTTTGATTTTCAGCTTTAATTAAATATTTGCACCAAGTAGCTCTTTTAAAAATCAAGTAACTCTAGGGTTTAACTGAATAGTAGTTGAGCTATAATCTAAGGAAGATTGTCTGGTTTGGCATATTCATGCAGCCAGGAAACAATACAGATTGGACTGACGAGGGCAACTCCCTTTGACAAATGTTTCAACAACCTGATAAAGGTGATGTTTTGCAGTCAAAAGTCTCTGTTAAACTCTTAGTTCTTTCCCTGTTTTCAGAGCCCCTAGAATTAACCCTCTGTATCTCATAGGAAATGGAAGGCATTCTTAAGCACAGAATAAAGTGTAAGCAATACCAAAATGCTCAAAAGTTTGGTTATATTCTTGACACCTGTCATTAGACACCTGTTACAAGCCAGGTGTTACAAGCCAAAATTGCTCTATGACCGAAGAAATCAACACGTATTATTTCCTGGGTGTATTCCTCACAATATATCAGTTACAATATATATGTTACTATAAAAGTAACATATAATTTACTAAGTAATATTAATTTTACTGAGTAATATTAATTTCTGACATGATTTTTTCAGAGTTGGAGAGAAAGAAAAGCTCAGGTTTATTTGAAGTTGAATAAAAGAAAGTTACTTATCCTATAAAAGTTATAACCATCTCTTGATTATTTACATATTGCTTATCCATGTGTATAAATCAAATGTATGGTTACTTTTACTCCATTGGTTTTTGCGAATATACAAACATAAGAAATAGCATTCTGGGCCTAGAAAAGAGTGATTTCTCTAAGAAACATATTATAGAGATCCTTCTAACTTTATTCCCTAAACTTACAGATATACTTGAAATACCTTACGCTTCCCTTCTGAACCCATCATGGAACTTTGACTTAACTCAAATTTAACTCAAAATTAACTCTTGAATTATTACTGAATTAAATTCAAGAATTCTTGAATTACTTAAAATTAACCAAAAGGCATTTATTAAATACTTGATATTTATCTGAATACCTAAGCTGTGTCATAAATTATGATAAAGTAGCGCCCCCCCCCAAAAAAAAAATTCCAGTCAAATATAATTTTGGAACTTTGTCAAAACCAGAAAACGTTCTATAAATAGTGGTAGGTCAGGTGACTGCTTTAAGTGGAATTGTTTTAAGAAATAATTAAAACTAACTGGTTACTATTTATTAAGTGCTTAAAATGCGTCAGGCACTATAATGATTTTTACTATCACCTCTGGGAATTCTCAGAACACCCTTGTGGAGTAGATACTATTATTTCTAATTCTAAGGTAAATCCTATGAATTACCTAATGTTACATAGCTAATAAGTGACCTCGGACTCAAACCCTGGCCTGTCTCACTTTAAGAACTGTGTTCTTACCCACCATTTTATACAGCTAAATGTAAATGTATACATTTTATACAGCTAATATAAGACCTGGTCTTATATTAAGTTGTGTTCCAGAAGACACATTAGGACTTATGTTCAGGGGATGTCCCCCTGAAAAATCCTGCTAGGGCTTATTGTCCGGTTAGGTCTTATTTTCAGGGAAACATGGTAGCTTCATCTGCCCCTTCTTAACAATAATTATATAAAATGTGAAACATTTGAAAGCTAGAGAATTAAGAATTGGGAGCTTTTTTGGGGATGACTTTTTCTGGTTTTGCACAACAGCTTAAAACAGGCACTTAAATTTGTTTTCACTTGTGCAAGTAAATAGTAAAGTGTTTATGATTTCCCCTGGTATACAATTTGTATATGATTTGTATATGATACATTATCTTTCTTTCCTAAGGTACTATAGGAGGTATTATACCATTTTATTAACTTCTAGTTATGACTTTTAAAAAATCATTTTATTCTGTTCTTTAAAACATCTCCTGATAGAGACCAAAGACAACCTAATAATTATACTTTAACCACTGTAATAAAAATAATCTAGGCAGGGAAATAAGAGGAAGAAAGAAAATTGGAGCTAAAGCAGGAAACAGCACAGGAAATCAGACTGTTAACCCTGAAGATATCAAATATACTCAGCTCTTATCATACATAAACTGGTCATATGTTTAGAATGACAGCATGAATGAAGTTTAGAGATAATCCAAAGCTGCCTTAATAAAGGGTGTCTCCTTCATTGCCTCCAATCTTTTATAAGATGGGGGAAAAAGTCATTAAGCTTCACAAAATCTAGTATTTTGCTTTGTGAGTCCAAACCTTACCTGTAGAAGAAACTCCTTCTCTGCAGATTTGGAAAAACCAGATGAAAGAGCACATGGAATAAAGAATAATTTCTTTCCAGCCATTATACCATAGAAAAGAGTGAAATATAAAAGGGATGGCCAAAACAGTAGGAAGAGGTCAAAAACCTAATCTATTGAACACAGTCCTTGTTTTGAAAGATAGCTTCTGGCAAACTGTAGCTATCTGATGCAGGCCAAACTTTTAAAAAATATTATTGTTGTTTTAAATCTTACTATTTCAAATAGCTCTTAAAGGAACATGGAAGGCAAAAATCTAAACTGAACAAGCTAAAAAGTTACATACTGTTAAACCAACAATACTTGAAGCATAATATCCCATCATATTTTTCAAGAGAGCTTCATGTGAGCTTTATATAAATGGGTAAGCTTACATGTCAAATCTGACTATAAATGTAAATGAAGACTGGTTCCTTCGGATCATAATCTCTAGAGCAGAAATGTAAGGAGAAATGGTAAGGTAAAATAAGCTTGGAATGAAAGATGGAAATTATTTTAAAAAATACTAGATTATTTTTAAAATACTAGAAATTGATAAAATAAACATCAAAAACTTTTACTAAGGGAGCCTTTAGAAAGCTTGAAACCAGAAAACTACATGATTATACTTAATGTTTTAAAAAGCTCACTCTGGCTGCTGTGTGGAGAATGAATTATGCAGAGAAGAGGGAAAGCTTGGAGGCTAGCTAGAAGTCCACGGGCGGTGGTCCTCAAGACAGATAATGGTGGCTTTTTTTTTTTTTTTTTTGCGATACCTATAAAACTGATGAGATGAGGTGTTGGGAATAGACGCCTGGAGTTGGACGAAGGTCAGTCAAAGCCGGAGATAAATATTTGGAAGTCAGCAACCTATAGATGGCATTTAAATCCATAGGACTAGATGAACACATGTAGGGGGAGGGAAAAAGAGAAGGGAACTAGGATCTCTAGCCTTCAGAGGCCAGTCAACAGAAGAAACAGAAAGAATGGGGGGAAGGGGGCAGGAGGAAGACCAGGGAAGTTGTTTATAACAGGAGGGAATGCTGCTGAAGTCAGGTAAGACAGGGACAAAAAGGTGACCACTGGACTGGTAAAAAGTGACCTAGTTACGTGCAATCTTACAGGGTGGTGACCCAACTCGATGGCCTGAACAGAGGATGGGAGGTGAAGAAGCAGACATACCCTCAAACATAACCATTCTCTTTTTTAGGTGTCCCACTGAATAAAGACCTTCCTGCAGTTTTTGTTTCATATGTCTGTACTTTCTTGATGGCAGGGCCCGTCTATGACTCACTCGGCTTTACATCTCCAGTGGCTAGTTCTATGCCTTGCACATGTTGGAAAATTAATAAATGTTTGCTAAATGAATATTTGGTAGTTATAATTCTGACTTCTTCCTCTTAATCTTTTATTAAAGAAAAATACATCTTAAGTTACTCAACTGAGTTTTTATTAGATGGATATGTGTTCTGGTTCTTGGAGGCAACATGGTTTCCAATAATGGAAACCAAAAGCAATGATACTAAGTACATGTTATTTTAAAATATGCTATCACTTAAGTTTCTAGGTAAGCATATTAGATTCTCAAGTATCTCAGTGAATCTTATTAGAAAGGTCAAGACTTACTCCGCCCTCAAATAAGCTCACTGTTCAGTGAGAAAGTCTTCTAGTCAAGATTACCTCATGGACCATGAACCAAGCATCATAATTAGTCCATGACTATGGATGACAAAAGCATTGTGTACTCGTGATTTTTTGTTTTGTTTTTCACAATGAAGCCATCAAACAAAAAAAAGGAGAATCAACACACTGAAACAAAATGGAGGTCATTGGGAAGGGCCTTAAAGGCCTTTAGAAATCATTTCAAAATGATACTTAAATGGTGCATCCGGGCACATTATAGAGTTACTTACCGTTTCAATAATCATTGGGGACAGAAACCACAGGTCTCATTTTCAAGTTAAAAACAAATTCAATTTTCATATCATCTGTGTTTCTCTGATGGTCTTAAGTGCAATTTATATAGAGATTACTGAATAAAGGAAGTCCATAAAAATACAGAAATTTAAAAATCCCTGCTAAAACCAAAATTTCTTCTACCTAATAATTTCAGCTTCCCCACAAGTATCACCAATCCCCCAAATTTCCATCCAAATGTAAAAGAGTTTATTTGAGACCTGTGAACAATATAGCATTGTTCTAGTTTAGCCTCAGACCCCCAAATATACTTTTCAAATATAAAACATCTAATCAAGCCTAAGTCTCTTAGTCACCAACCAAAACAGAGTGAATGTTCACTAAAACGGAACTCATCTTTATCACCGCCCCGCACCCGCAACTCTCCCAACTGCTTCTGATTTCCCTTTTTCTACTAAGGATACCCGTCCTAGTGCTGATGGCTAGAAATCTCAATTTAACCCTATTCCTTTAAAACATGTTGGTTAAACTCTATAGATTCTATTGAACTCTAATGCCCTCCACAAGCATCCTAGTTAAGACCCAAATCATCTCCCGCCTGGACCACATACTTTTTGGTAACTTGTCTGCTTCCTTCCAGATTTACCTTATATTCATCGTGTACACCATGGTCAGAATAATCTGAAAACATAGCTCAAATTACCTTAAATTTCTACTCAGTCTCCCCAGTGTTGATGGAATAAAATCCAACCTGCTCCAGTCTGCCGTTCCTCTCTTAGATGCAACGACATTTTTCTCCTGCACTCGATTAAGTTCCTTACAATTCTCAAAGCCTGCCCCTAGCTGTTCTGCTGCTGTGCTTTCCTTGCCTGTGCCATTCCCTCTGCTGGAAATGTGGTCCCCCATCCAGTCTCTGCTTGCTAAAATCTTGCTAAAATCCTTTAAGACCCCAGGATGTTTTTTAGACCAATAACATATAGGATCCCCAATAAGAAAAGAAACTTTTGGCATTCATTGTCTAACAATCTGGCTACTAAGAAACAAGTAGCCAAATGCTCTAACTGTGGAGTCCAATTCAAGGTGCTAATTTGATTTATGAATCTTTAGGGAGCATATACCCTAATTAAGCAGATCCTATCTTCTTCTCTCCTATATTATACTGCTAGCCATAGAAATGCTAGGTTTGGCCTTTGCTGGCAAATATTAACGGCGACCCTTAAACCTGTTCTTCCTAAAGATTTAACATGGCTAACAACAGAATTTATAGACAGATAAATAAATTGCAAGGGAGGGAGGGAGGGAAGGAAAAAAAGAAAGATAGAACAATTCTTCCTGGTAAATCAGACCTGAGTCATGCTGTTTTTCAGCTTCAATTTGGCTGGGGAGCCATGGCCATTAACCTACTGTGTTCTGCTCCAGATCTTCTTTACTAGATTTTTGCTTAAGTCATGGGAAATGTGTGGAGCTGATGTGTACAGGAAAGTCAAATGTGGGGTTATATCGGTGTTTTCTTTATTCTAAATTTAGTTTAGCTCATCTTAAATGCAGAAATGCCCATAATATCACATTTTAAGGACATCTTCTCAAATACTCCAAATACATTTGGCCCAAACTGTCAAATAAGTGTGCTGGACGCTGGTTCCAGGCTCCTGAGCCTACCTGTGGTGACCGTGAATTGTTCGTGTCCCAGCATTGCTTTAGATGAAATTCTCAGTTTCTACCCTTCGGTGGCTTTATCACAAATCTCCTAGTAAGTGCTATGAGCACAGCTTCCATAGTTTTCTTACAAGTGCAAAGGGAGCAAATGGAAAGGCTTGGAAAGGCTTGGATCTGGTGATTGTTCTCCGGTAAGCTTTCCTGTAAATCATTCCAAGAATTCTATGCCCCTTTCCTTTTAAATCCTTTTCTTGAACATATTCCAATCCTTCACATATGTTCTTTTTTCCTCTTCCCGATTCTGGTGCCAAGATTCCCTGTCTATCATTTTAGGCAATCTGGTTAAGCTTTTCACTGGGAGGAGCAGGCTCCTTTGTGCTGGGCACCTGATCATTTGAATAAACTTTTTAAACACTACAATATGGAGAACAAACTTGACTTTACGTGATAAAAGGCATTTTAAGGTCCAGTTCAGCCTGACAATGGGTCTAAATTAAAAGTCAGTAAGATTAACTTATTTAAATTGAACCTGGCTACATTTAAAAAGTTCAACAAAAAGCACGTGCTAATGCAAACCTCCCTGTTTTACTTCATAAACATGTCCCATGATAATGGCAGCTCTGTCCTGGCAGGTCTGGATGCTTCAGTGGTGCCTTCAGGAGAACAGGGTGTTCTGTAGCATTTATAAGGTAGATTACTGAAAACACACACACTCAAAATTGTTTGCGGGCAGGCAGAAAAAGGAAGAGATAAGGAAAAAGTAAGGTATCAGTCTTTTCTGTGCCTTAAACCACAATTAATGAAATTAAACTTAAAAGTTCTCCTAACAGAACGACAGGCTCCGGAGAGGAAATCACACCTACCCCATGACCTGTGGGATCAGTGATTTTAGAGGATCAAGTAACACATTAAAGGGAACTACTGTGAAGAACAGTGACTAGAAGTTTAAATAAGACTATGTTTTGATGGGAAAGAAGAGTATCTGGTAAAACAGAGAGACTGAGTTCCTCATGCAAAATTAAATTTAAGTATATTTGTACAAACTTTTGAAACACTATTATTTTTCTAGAAGACACAAATCAAGGCAGGAAAATTAAGCAAATAATTACAGTTATCAAGAGAATGTGTTAACAGAATCCTTCTTAAATGCATCTGCTTTCTGAGCTTCAGACATAGAGAATGAATGGCTAGGCTCCTGCCCCCAAGTGCATCTATTCAAGACTTTCTATGTACTAGTTTGGTAAATATGATATTATTTGAGTCACCACCTTTGAAACTCTGAATAAACATTTTTAAAAATAAATTGATAGGACCAGCAATGACAGAATCTGAAAACAGTACTTTAACAAGGTTTTTGTTACTACAAATGAGTTACTCAAATGTCAAAATAAAGCCAGCTACATTACTGAAAAAATTAGCGAAGACATATTTTAGAATTTGGGGTTTTAATTTTAAATATAGTTTTAGGATACATTTGGGAGAAATATGTAATTACAGTAAAATATACTCACTTAAAATATGTAGAGCTTATATGGACCACACAATCACAGACATCAATTTAGAATGACTATAAAGTTGTAATTTGTGATTTTATTTACTAACTTGTCCCCTCATTCAAAGTAACCTACAGTAAAAAAAAAAAAGTAGCTTTGCAATATATCCTAGATGTCTATATTAGTATGTCTAAATTTATTCTGCAAACTATGAAAATAATGTTCTACTTAACATTTTTTAATATACAATCAATTTGGAACTATGTCTGTATTCAAATTCAGTGGAAAAACAACTTTTAGGAGATATTTACTCCAACTACAACTCCCATTCCTGAATTCACAATGTCTCTCCCGTACCCCCATCCCTTTTTAGAAAGGTTCCCAAGTTAGCATTCTTCATTTCTTCTCTAAAAATTGAAAACTTGAATAAAATTCAATTAGTTCTGTTTGTCGTTTCCAATGAAAGATTCTGTTTTCATGAACCCTAATAATTTCATATACTTGCTCAATTATATCTAAAGAACTTCTGTATTTTGCCAAAATCACAGTTTCCTAAAATTCCTAAATTTACTTCCCTGAAGCCTTAGGTCAAGTGGATTTAGAAGGAAAAAATCCAATGGACAAAATAATTTGGGTAAAAATAACTGACGTTTAATTTAAGAAATTAACCTGTTGAAATTTCTGGCTCTTAGAAAATCATTAGAAGAGGACAAGTAATAGTCATAATCTTGCACATGTCAAAGCCATTTGGAGGTCACTTGTCAAGCATTAAGCACCTTCCTATCTGAGCACAGGAATGGTGGGGGCAGTTTTATGTGAGAAATTTAAAGTCATTTTTGTCCCCCAGAGAATAGGCTTGACCACCAGAAACTTCTTCTCAATTAGCCAACACATGCCAACATAGTTCTAAACAGTGGCTAAAATGGAGTTACCAAGCTCTACTTCTGATAAGGGTGAAAGGGGTAAGACCAACAAAGTACCCTTCTAGTGAAGGATAAAAGCTCAGCCTAATGCCTAACGCAGATAACTTACTGTGCAGACGGGGGAGCCCTGGTCTGGCCAGAGCCAGAAGAGGGGTACTGAGGATACTTTCGCAGGAGGCTTACCTGAACCCACCAGAGGATTCTGAAGTACCAACTTTTCAATCATTTGGGGTTAACATTCTCAACCCAATTACTGCTTTTCCAAGTCCCTTAAAAAATGTTTTAGTGGCTGAAGTGACAGGCCTGGGGACAGGAACTGGTTAAGTCAGAAACAAGGCAGTGTCCGACTGCAAATACCAAGTCAGCTTGTTTCTTCGCCCTCTCTCTGCACACCACTGCTTCTACCACTAGCTTTTCAGGAGAAAAGGAATCCTAGGACTAACTCAAGCTACCTGGCTCCACAATCAAAAAGGTGGAGGGGCCTGGAAAAGTTGTCTCCTTTTCCTTTCTTTGCCTCTGTACAGATTGACTACAGCCATTAATTTGCATGCAGAGATGGAACGAGATAATGATATTAACAGGAAATAGTAGCAGTCAGGAGCAAAGCCACTGGCTTCAGTACCTTTGACTATTAAAAATAAAAATCAAGAACTAAGTGGTGGATCGGGAAAGAATTTTTGGTCTCCTGGCTCCTAGAAGACAGTGGTATATAAATGTGGGGGTTTTTGGAGTCAAAAGACTCCAATCTTAATGCCAATCGTGTAAACACTAATGTGTAGGAGGTAGGAATGAACGTAAGAAAACAAACAGCACTCCCTTCCTGGCCCCAGTGGGTCCTACACATCAGCGGAGCTCTGGGGGCCTGTCACCTCACTCTCCCTGGGGACCATCCCTTCCCCGTGGGCCTCCTCACACACCTAAACCCTGCCAAGTATACAGTGTCTGTCACTCTCACTGTAATCAACCTTACAGTTTGCCTGTTGTTCTCCCAAGGTGGCTGGTTGACCTATTGTCCCCAGAGATGTCTCTCTACCCTGTGTCGGTCTCTCTCTGCTCCCTGGGTCTGTTTTTGACTGGAGGTTGGCTTCTTCCTGCTGGGTTTCTTCCTCTCCAGCTCCTGTGTTTTTCTCTTTACATGTCCTGACCTACCTTCTTCCCACTGCCATTCCTTCCCACCTTCTCCTTTTGGAAAAGGCAAGCCAATCTCTACATCATGCAGCGCTGAGTTTCTCTCTCGTCTGGCTCTGTACCTCTGCCTGCCTATCTGACTTCCCCCAGTTGGAACACCCACTCCATGCCGGTGCCCGTCTCTTCCCTGCAGGTGCACCTGTCTGGGAGTAGCTACTGACACGAGCAGTTTTATATTTCTTGTATCTCGCTGCATTCCTGTTGCTGGGTGTGCAGACCTCTGAGCCATTTCATCATGAGACTTTTTCCTTGGGATTTCATGGTACATAGAAAAATCTTTCTCCCTGTGCATGCACACCCCTCCTATCCCTCTCCTGCCCCCCAAGTCTGAGTGTTTCTCATCATAGGCTTTTCTGCTGGGTAATACTTGTGCCCTGAAATGTACATCCAGGTGTCTCCTCACTTCTATGAGTGCCCCCCTGAGAGCAGGCTCACCTCTAGGAGTCTCTCCTGATGTTTACACGTTACACTATCATGTGAATTCACGTACTGCCCATGCTGTGCACAATTGTGTGCCTCCCTGTGTGCATGTTTGTGTAGGAGGCCTCTCTGCAGGCGAGTCTCCCTTAGCCCAGGTTCACACGTTCCGGGAGAACCAGGATTCACACCTCTCCAGTGACTCTGCCTCCAACGCTGTCTTCCTCCTATGCATTTAAAGCGCCTGGCGCTAGTGGGAGCTCAACAGATGTTAAATCTCCATTTTTATCTGAATAAGTGAGTCTGCATCTGGGTGTCCCTCTGTGCCTGTTTTATGAGATCAGTTAATTGGAGCGTGTTTCCTTGGTATGGACTGGGCTATGTCAGGATGCCCTGTGGGTTTCTTTCCAACTGTCTTAGAGTAAATGTTACCCCTCCTCATATGGTATATCCCTCCCCTTCCACAATGTGTCCACTCCTGTCTTCCTCATCCACACACAGTCCTACATGTCCATAAACGGCTTCCCCATGCACCCTGGTTGCTGTGTCTCCTCTCTCGGTCTCCCTCGCCCCTTTCCTCTCCCCCTCCTTCCCTCATTTTTTCAACGTGAGAACGCGTTCCCGAGTTTGTACTCCAATTGTGGCGTACGTGCGTCCCACAGGAGCCTTCGCAGTACTCGAGTTGTGAGTCCGTGGGTCTCTCTCCGGAACGCGGTGCCGGGTGAGAGACCGGAGTCTCTGCCCGGGATGCAGTGTATCCTCCCCCCACGCTCGCTCCAGGTCTCTACGTCCGTGGATCCACCCGAGACGCCGCGCGTCTTTCCTCCACGAATCTCTTTCCCCAGTAACCGATGTCTTGCCCCCCGGGAGAGCTCTGGGTGTGTGGCTCCCCGGTACGCGGTGTTGGTGCGTCTCGGAGCGCGAAGCGCCTGTGTCCCCGAGTCCCTGGGAGTGCAAGGTGTGTGCTCCTCCCCCCTTGTACGCGGAGCGCCTGTGTCCCAGCCTTTGCTAGTACACGGTGTGCCCCGCCATACACGGAGCGCCTATGTCCCCACGTCCCTGCGAGTACAAGATGTGTTCCGCCTCCATACGCGGAGCGCCTGTGTCTCCGTCTCTGCGGGTCCACGGTGCCTATGTGTGATTCCCAAAACGCGGACGACTTGTGCCAGGGGTCCTTCGGGTTCGTTATCGGTTAGCTGCACAGCCCCCGCCCCCGCCCCCGCCGCGGGGGGAGCAGCGTCGTTAACTCATCACACTCGTCTCCGTGGTACCTCTCCCTCTTTGGGACAGAAAATGCCAGGAAACCCGCGGGCGCCGTCGGAAAGTCCCGCAGCTGCGGCGCCGCCGAGATAGGGCTGCGGCTGCCTCGGCCCCGCCGCCAGGGGCCGCCCGCCCGCCCGCCTCCCCACGCCTCAGTGCCGAGCTGGCCCGGGACGGCGGCGTCCGCGACCCTCCGGGCCCTGCCGCCGGGCGCTGACGGCAGCGGCGGCGAGCCACGACGCCGCCAGCCCCGCGCTGGGTGCCGGGGGCAGGGAAGGTGCGGCCGGGCGGCAAGGGGCGCGTTCTCCCTCCCCGAGCCCGGCGGGTTGGCCGGCCGGGCCGCTCACCTTGTGGCTCTGGTAGGTCTCGAGCGCTCGGATCGCCGTCTCGGTGAGCTTAACATGCAGTACGGTGATGTTGTCCTGCCCCAGGCGTCCGCAAGACAGCCCGTAGCGCTGCTCTTCCCGCAGGCCCGCCGCCCCCCCCGCCGCCATCTTAAACTCCCCGGGGTGCCGCCGCCGACGCCGCTCGGGCACTAGCCTCCTCTGCGGCCGCGGCTGCTCGGGCTTCTGCAGCCGCCGCCACAGCTACGGCCATCCCGCTGCTGACGTACTGTCATATACTGCGCGCAGCAGACCTCGGGCTGCCACCGCCGCCACCCGCCCCACCCTCCTGCCCCGCGCCCCGCCCCGAGCTCGTCTCATTGGCCCCATTCGCCTCAGAACCTCCCTCATTGGCTGCCATCCACTCTCACGGGGGCGGAGCCCAAAGTCGCCGGAGTTTTGCTCTCAGGACGGACGGGACGTCCGAGAGGTGAGAGGCTGACGTCTAGGTGACGCGCCAAGTTAATCATATCTTACGTCACGTCTAGTCGTTTTGGCTCGCCAGCCGGGATTGGCCAGGCTGGTTTGGGGGATCCCCTGCTAATTGGGTGTACAAGTTGCCTGGTCTGGTTACCCGGAGTCGCAGCCCTGCCCCTTGAGGGATAGCAGGGGAGAGCCTCTTCCTGAGCTGAGAGAGGGAGACCCCCCAAATGTGTGGCCAAGTAAGGACTCGGTCCCCCGACGGCTGCGGAAACTTCTGGAGATTGGTGTGTGCCTGTGAGGGAGGATGCGGTTGGTAGAGTCACTAGAGAGTGTCTCAAAACTCAGTGCTGTTGAGCAGATGGAATTGGAGAAGATGCCCTTCTTCGTCTTTTCACACTAAATTTGAAATTAGTGAGGACCCTAGGCTTTAGGAGTTGTGCTGGATTGTGCGGAACATTTTAAATACAACACCATGCCTAAGGCTTAAATGCCTTCGGTGTAGTGGGTATAGTAATTATGGGAAATTGAACTTCAAAGTCTTTCCCATGCCATGCCCGCTTGTGATTCCATAGGAACGTATTCCATTTCTCTGCAGCTCGCCAACGGGGCAGGGTTGTGCCTTTTTATGGGACTTGGAGGGGCACTCTTGGTTGGAGTGGTATCTCCTTTTAAAGGAGCGTGGGAGAGTAAAACTGGCCTCCGCCTAAATGAAGGGAAACATCGACACCTCTCATTCTCTGGTTCCGTTTGAGTTCTGTCCATTTTAGTCGATAGGGATGTGGGAAAACCTAGCTAGGGTTTAAGCTATTGACGGGGGTGTGAGGGTGTGGGGAGGCCCAGCATAGTTTCCATTCCTCACGGTGCTCCGCGTGTGGGCGTGGCTAAAGGAGGGAACCTCATCTGGAGCCCTTTTGAGGCTGTGTGGATAGACTGACAGGATTCCCATCAGAGGTTGAATTAACTGGGTGATCAGAAACACCAGATAGAAACAAACTATCGAAAGCCTTGCAACTGTTGCAAAGCAGTTTTAAAAAGTTACTTTAAAAAAATGAGACTCTTGTTGTTTCCCTCAGATTGTAAAACATTGTTGCGTTTTATAGGGATTCCCCAGAAAAACCCAGAGGCATTTAATCAGTATTTCCCATCTTTTTAAATTGGATACATTTCCCAAAAAGGTCCAAGTGGGAGTTTTTCATGATTTACCATCCCCCTCGCCCCCAGGCGCACTGGATAAATAAATTCCTACCTCAGCCTATGGATACACTACCTCTTGACTCAGACTCTAGCATCGTCTGTGTACAGTATGAATTACAGAACTAATTCTCCTTCCAGAGAGTAATGGATTAAGTTGAAACACCTGTATTAAGTGTAGTTCCATCACATAAGAGCATTATTTAAATTGACTTAATTTCAATCCACTAGAAGTGGCTAAGTGTTAAGATAAGATTAACACTTGTTAATTTAATTTACTAAATTACTAGAGTATTAATTATCTTAAGTTCATTGAATAGAGAAATTAAAGCAATCACAAAAAAGTCCAAAAATCTAATTTTATACTTGAATTATATTTTTTGTGTGTTTGCTTTATTTTGATAGGGAAGTATTTACTTTGACGTAACTAAATCCTTAATTATTTTGCGGGGGGGGGGCAGGGGGAGAGGTTGGGGATGGGGAGAGGGAGGAGTCTGACTAGAACAAGTAAAACCTGTATCCCACAGCTTTTCTGGTGAAGGTGGGTAAGTCCCCGCCCACATGGCATCTTAACTTGACCTCCTATTACTCAGAACCTCTGATGACATCTCAGAGGTGGGGGAGGAGCAAGAGTGGTTTTCACTGTAATTTTCAAATGTGTGACCTGCAGCCACTTTCTAGTAATCGATTTTCTTAATTGTAGAAAAATTTTTCTCATGCCTTATTTTAGTAGGTAATATAATCTTTCAGTGGAGAATAAATTATTGTAGTGAGTTCTGGTTTTTCTGTATTTTTTCCTCTTTTGAGCTTTGCGACTACAGTAGGAAGCAATGACCATAAACAAAGTAATATGGTAATCTATTAATAGTGGTGTTACATAGTACACATGCCTGCCTGAATCAGATGGCAAGTTGTGATACTGGTAAGAGTAATTCCTTTTGAGGAGGCTGATGAAAGTTGCTCTTTGTGAAGTTTGCCATTGTATAGATGTTTTCTGTATCATTATTCAGTTTAAATAATTATTGAATGACAATTAAGTATAAAATGCTGTGGAGATTTAAAAATTAAACAGTATAGTCTCTTATTTAAAGAAATTTTCTGTTTAAACATGGCATATGAACTAACATACTGAAAGCAAAGCAATTAGAGAATTAATAAATGCTAATTTGGGTGGTAGTGGTGATAAGCTCAAAAATTTAAAGAAAGAACTCTGGAAAGGTTTTGTGGAGGCGGTAGAACTTGAACATCTCTCAAGGGCTGAGTAGATTCTAGATAAGTGCAGGTGGTATACATGGGGAGAGGCCAGCTAAAAATTATCTTAATGATCATTCTAGCTGAACCCATTCATTTTATGAATGAGAAAATTGAGACACCATTAATTGAAAAGCAATTGCCTACCAACCTTAAAAAATTAAATAGCCAAGGTAGTACATGAGAGCTCTCCCTCCATAGCTTCCAAACAATTTGAATGTTTCCTTCATTCATTTTCACAATGCCTAACTTATTATAACCAGGAGAGGCAGAGGCTGAATCAGCTGGTTCAGTGTCCTTCTAATCACTGTTTACACTGAGTAGCTATAATTTGGATTTAATAACTGAGAAAAAATATGTTTTACATGGTAATGCAGTGCAAGGAGAAGGCAAAAAGGAAGTCACCCGATGCAGGGGCTCTTCCATCTCTGATGTCTTAGCACACAGTGCAGTTGAGGACCTGTGGACATCAAGGCCTTTGCGGGCGTTCGAATGCTAAGCCACCTCTCAGTCCTGTTGTCATACTTAGTGACCATTTCTTACTTCTCTCTGCAGCTGAGCTCATGAATTCAGATGCCTTCAGGGACCATTAGGTACCCCAAATCAGTGAAGCAAGCCAGACACAGTGCCATTGGGACCAAAGGTGCTGAACTGAGGTGAGCTGGGGGAGTTTGAAGGGCTTGGTGGTTTTCTGGTGCAGGTGATTGTTACCAGGTGAAGATGCAATCTTCTCATTTTTTGAGAAAAGCTGGAAATAACAATTTCACATGAGCTTTCTGATTTTTATTGGGTGACTAATTAAAAGTTTCAATAAACATTTTTGCGGACATTGAAGGTCTTTGGGCCTGAGTTAGCCCACAGCTTTCTAGTTTTCAACCTCTAGTGATTTCCTGTACAAAAGGCCATTCTTTCTTATACCTGTCTTAACAGTTTTGTCAGTTATTTCTTAAAGCCACTTATTAAAAAAGTTTGTACTAATGTCTTAACACAAGGCAATGGCTTCTGTTATGAAACGAGAACACAGAACCCTTTAGAGTTATAGCAGAGAGGCTCTCTGGAGAATTTTCAGGTGGAAATTCTTTCCTCTTGAGGTTCTGATGAAGGTCTGATGCCTCCTGCCCCCATTGTGTTTGACTCCCCACCATCACGCTGTTCTCCTGTTGAGACTTGGCCCAGTCCTGTGCAAAAATCTCCTCCTTTCCTTGGACACAACTGAAGTAGGAGCTTGAAGGTTTTAAAAGAACTTCGCTAAAGGTTTATAGGGAGTAAAAGTGAAGTCCCTACAGAGGGACATAAACATTTGCAGCCTAAACACAGATTTTACGCTGAACAATTATTGTATCATGTATGATGGTTTACTTCACTCTAAGTGTAAGAAATGTCGCATTGCATTATTCATCGTCATCATCATCATCGATAAAGCTGGCTGAGCCCCCCATTTTGTTGAATAGTAGAACAATAAATCCACAGGTCTTACAAAAGTCCTAGGATGGATGGGGAAGCCTCTCTGATTTGTGTCCATCACTGCTGGTATATCCATTAGAAGCGCAAGCATTTCCCTTTAGGAAGGGTTTGGAATTGGGTGCCATCGGGAAGGAAGGAACCAAACGACCTGAATTGAAACTGGGTTTGTACAGTAAACATACTGGTTTTACCCGGACTGTGTATTTATTTGGTGGTGGGATTGAGGGTGGCACTGATGGGGATTATGAGAAGGAAGGCTGCAACTCTCCCCAGCCACTTCTGGGCACCAAAACATGTATGATGATGGTCTACATGATTTCCTGAAAGGAAGAGCTCATCTGGGAACTTTGCTGAGATTGACAGCATTGGGGAACCAGGTCCAACCTCCATCTCCAGATGTGCACTTTCCTGGGGAGCTGAAAGGACAGTGGGCTTAGGCTGGACCCTCCCTGGGATTGGCAGCTTCTGCCCGTTCCCAGTCTTAGGGGAAGACATCCTGGACTTCCACCTCTACACTCTCTTAAGCTCCAAACTTCTTTCCTCCTCCTAGGACAGTCTGGTTCTTTTCAAAATTGTGATCTGGAAGTAAGGAAAGTACCTCCTATCCCCCTGATATTCCCCTACCTCCCGTTCAAATCCCTTCTTTTTTTTTTTTTTTAGGTTTCTTTTTTTTTTCCGGTTTATTTTTCAATTACAGTTGACAAACAATATTATATTAGTTTCAGGTGTCCAACATAGTGATCAGACCTTTATATACTTTACGAAGTGATCACCTCAGTAAGTCTAGTCCCCGTCTGACACCATACATAGTTATTACAATATCATTGACTATATTCCTGATGTTGTACTTTACATCCCTGTGACTATTTTTATAACTGGCAACTTGAACTTATCAATCCCTTTCACCTTTTTCACCAACTCCCCTCCGGTCTGGGGACCCTCAATTTATTCTCTTTATCTATGAGTCCAAAACGCTATCTCAAAAAGCCATATTGCAGCATTATTTGTGATAGCCAATATAAGGCAGCAACCTAAGTTCCATCGATAGATGAATGGATAAAGAAGAGGTGGTACATATACACAATGGAATGCTACTCTGCCATAAAGAAAAGACAGATCTTACCAGTTGCAACAACATGGTTGGACCTAGAGGGTATTACGCTAAGTGAAATAAGTCAGACAGAGAAAGACAAATACCATGTGATCTCACTTATATGTGGAACCTAAACAACAAAATAAATGAACAAACAAAACAGAAACAAATTCGTAGATCAAATCCCCTCTTTACTCTCGGTGGGGCTGAGTAAGGAGGCTAGGTGTGCAGGACTCATTCTTTCAGATGAACAGAAAACACAACTCGGGCTTCCTAAGAGAGAGATTAAACTCAGACTTTACTAGTACCTTTCTGGACTTGTTTCTCTCTTTGTCTCCTGCCTTTCCCCACTTGAGGAGCAGTCTCTAGGAATTGTATGACCTTTGAAAGCAAAAGACTCAGGCTCCGTTCTCCTTCACACCAAAAAAACTCCCTCCTTCTGTACTGATGGAGAAAAATGTTCTATCCACAGAATTGCACAATAAAGTGACTAAAGTGTCTCTTTCTCTCCGTGATAATTGTTCTTATGGCTTCTCAGCATACTGGAAAGTGCCCTGAAAAGTTGCAGATAAACTCTGAGAAGGAGAAGGTTAGTACAGAGTGACCTCACCACTCTTACTGTTTCCATGCTGTTTTGTACTGAAAAGGAGCACATGTGTTTCTGAATAAATTGAGGAGGTAGGAATACAGGGGCAGGGACGGGTGGCAAAATATCTGTTTAGCTTTTCACTTTTAAACATGCTAATAGTGGGCCAAATGCCGTCAACATCACAAACAATATTGATCATTAATAATAGTTTATTCTTGATGGGGCTTTTCAGTTTAAAAGCAATTAAGTTATGTTATCTTTCTGAATTTTCTTTCTACTCTATGAGGTAGCCATTGTTTTATACTCATTTTACCTTTGAGGTAAATGAAGCTCAGAGAGGATGTGTATCACCTGGTTGGTAAGTGACAGAGCCTGGTCAGAACCTAAGATTTCCCTTCCCAAATTTAGCAATTCTATCTTTGAACACGGCTCTAAATTCTGAGGAATTATACTGAATGTGTCAGGTTACATATTACAGTAAAATTAATAAAGAGAAAATGGTTGGTTCTACTTTTTCAGACAGGTGGAGGGTTAGTTTTGTTGTTGGTCTTGAAAGCAACACTTACATTCTTTCAATTACCTTCTCTTCACAAACACCAAACAATTTGATTAAATAGTAAGAAGGCAAATAAAATGATCCATCCCACATTGATTTGTTATAGTTAGCATATTAGATTAGCAAATTAGATTTTTGAAAGCTAATTCTATTTTTATCTGCGGCATAATTTACGATATATTGGCACCCTTGGTACAACAAATGTACGCAGTCACAGGTCTCCATTTTAAAATGTTCATATTATAATTTTAAATTATAAGGGTTTACAGTTGTTATATCTTTGCTTTTATTTCATGTCGTAGCTATCATTTATTTGATTATGAATCTTTGGTCCCCAAACATATCATTCCCATGGGAAAATACCACTCACTTTGTAACATGGTTTCTAGAACATCGCATTGTGGCAAAAAATGGAGAATAAATATATGACACAGAAGACTTCTCTGTTTCTACTTAGAGAATTAGAATTGTAGTCACCCTGTCCTGTTTTGTTTTCAATCATCCAATTATTCAATCATCACATCTTTGATCTTTTCATCTGTTACAGCCTACTATTTGGGAGTTTATGCTGTTGCTTTGGATTTGGAAATTGAAGAACGAACATGACCCTTCCAGCTTAGAATATTTACATAATTGGAAACAAAACAGTATAGTCTAATAGTGGATACAAGGCATGAGGTTAAGGGACATTAGATGGGAAGTACCATAGAGCCCTAATTCAGAGATGTAGGATTTCTGAATTGCTAGAACATACTGAGCTCGGGGCACTGGGAAAAGTTTCATGGAAGAGGTAGCATTGGAACATCAAAGGTTTGTAGCTGTGATAATGGAATTACTGAAACATTCTAAGTTTAGGGATCTTATAAGCAGTGGTTTGCTATCACAAGGTGTTTTGGCGGAAGGACAGTAATCTGGTTTAACTGGCATATGGGGGCATATGAAGGTGGTTGAGACTGATGGAGACAGAAAAATGGGGTGTGGACAGATTGTGAAGAGAGCTTTCAATATTGGGATGAGGGGTATGGACTTTTATCTTTGAGCCATGGGGAGCATTTGGAGGCTTCCGACCATGAAGTGGCATAAGCTAATCCATATGTTAGGACAGCCCAGGTGATAGCAGTCTGGGAATGGGTTGGAGGGTGGGGGAGCTGCGGGAGAAAAGAAGCGGAAGTGGAGTTAGCGGGCAAAAGGTAGTAAGGCCTGTGCTGGGCTATTGATGATGGGAATGGCGAAGAGGAGGAGGATCTGAAAGGCTCTGCTAAGGTAGAGGTGACTGATTTGGCAGCTTTCTTTGGTATGAGAGGTGAGTGGGCATGAAGAACCATAAATTACTAGCTTCAAGTTTGGTTTACTAGAAGATAAGTACTGAAATGAAAAGAAATAAGCAAATCAGGAGACGGAGCTGGTTCAGGTTAGACGTCATGGTAGAACCTTTGAGTGAAAATGTTTGGCAGGCATTTGGAAATGTGGTTCTTAGGCCTTAACGTCCCATTGAGATACTATTAGGAGTCATGGAATTGGACAGTTTTCTGAGGGAGGTTATAAGGAAAGAGGAGGAGAAGGGAAAAAAACTGGAGAGTATTTCCAAGCCAGGCCCATCCTGAAGACTGTACACCTCCTTCCCATGTAGAATTGTGGCTATGGGAGGCCACGGTACTGACAGGGGTATCTTATGCCTGAGGTGTGTGTGTGTGTTCCTGTATACATTTCCAAGATGTTCCCCAATGGTTACATCATCCTCATTCACTTGCCCTCAACCATGTGTTTGGGAGTGGGAGAAAAAGGGGGTAAATTGACAACTGCTGCTTAGGAGATGTGTTGATTTGCTCACCTCATTCCCTGGGTATCTTATGACAGAAAGTAGATGTTGTAGGCAGTTGCGGGAGTGGTGGGGGGGAGCCCGAAGGCACTTGAATTGTAGTGGTAACAAGAGCTTATTGGGGAGAGAGTTAGCCAGGAGACCAAAGTTCAGAGAAGACTCGGGAGTTGAAATAGGGTACTATCAGGGGAAACAACGAACAGTGTGAAGCCTAAGTGAGTATTTGCAAAAAAGCATGTAAGAGTAAGGGATCATGGGTACTGATAGTAGCCGCACGCTTCCTGGGTAAAGTTTGCTGGGTGTATGTTGACTATCGTCCATCCTAAATAGATTAAAATTTCATTTCAATCCTAGGGAATGTTATACAGCTGGAAAAGGAAAGGAATACATTTATCTCCAAGGGCTGATATTATTGCGTAGTATTTCAAGTGGTAATGCCCCTTTCAAATTGTTATAGGAAATTCATTTTAACGATGACCAACCAACAGAAGGTGTTTGATAATCTGTAGTCTGATCTCAGAAGCAGGGCCGTTCACTGAGCATAAGGGGAGAACTGCTCGCTGTTTAGGATTCCATCCCTCTAACCCCTGCTGTGGATAAATCACTTCTCTAAAGTGTACAATGATTTTAGGTGATTTAAATACTCTGGTTATTTGAATTGTGATGTTTCTCTTCAGTATTTCTCAACTGCGCCACCATAAAAATTATAAAAAGTATAGCGCATGATTTGATTTACCTGCAGAAGAGTATTAACCTCATATTGCAATATAAATGTATCAAATCAATGTGGTGTACACCTTAAACATAATACAATGTTATATGTCAATCATAGCTCCGTGTTTTAAAACACAGTATTAGCCTCTAGCAGGGACATTTACATTTCTTAAAAACAACAGCAGTCCGGAATCTTAATAATCTATTATGACTCTGATCCCTCATAAAATGGTACTGGAGTTAGGATTGGATTAAACTTCAATAGTATAGAAAGCCAAACAGCATGATTTAGCTTTGTCAAGTGTTGACAAACCTTGTATTTTGCATGGAGAACGAGGTCTGTCCTATGTAGATTTTGACTTGGTTAGTATTTTTGCTTCTTTTTTTCAGTTTCCTGAATCTTCTTTTAAAAAGTTTCTATCTTGTAGTTTTAAAATTAACCTATTACACATTAACTCTAAGCATATAGATTTGAATAGATCAACTGAATGTTGTTTTGGAATATTTTCCAAAATAGAAACATGGCATTGGAAATTTACTTTAAAAATAGAAAATTTGAAGGCATTTTTTGGTTTGCAATGAAAATTATCCCAGAAAGTATACTGTAAAATACTCCAGTGTGAGCTCAGAATAAACTCTTTAAAACTTATTTTTAATTTACATACAGTAAAATTTACTTTTTGTTGTTTATATTTGACAAACAAAACAGTTCTATTACCCTTAAAAAACTCCCTCATGCTGTTCCTTTATCAGACCTTCCCTCCTTCCCCCCCGCCCCCCATTCTTTACCTCTGGCAAGCACTGGTCTGTTTTCCATCCTTATAGTTTTGCTTTTCCAGAATGTCACATAAATGGAATCATACAGTGGGTACCCTTCTCAGTCTGGCTTCTTCCACTAAGCGTAATGCATCTGCGATTCATCCATGTTGTTGCCTGTTTCTGTAGTTTGCTTGTTTTCTATTGCTGAATAGTATTTCATCACATGGATGTTCCACACTTTGTTTAGTCACCAGTTAAAGGACATTGCCATTTATCCATTTTGCAGTGATTCTGAGTAAATCTGCTGTAAACATTCATAAATAATTTTGTAGGTGAACATAAGTCTTATTTCTCTTGGACAATTACCGACGTGCAGGAGTAACTGCATATAGTAAGTATATATTTAATATTATAATAAACTGCCACACTGTTTTCCAAAATGGCTGCACCCTTTTGCATTGGAGAGTTTGGGTTTCTTTGCCAGCACTTCATATTGTCAAATTTCTGTTTTTAATTTTAGTCATTCTGTAGGGTGCATATTAGTATCTCATTGTGGTTTTAATTTGAATTTCCCTAATTACTAGTGATGTAGAGTATCTTTTTATATGTTTATTTGCCTTCCTTACATCTTCTTTGTTGCAGTGTCTTCAGATCTTTAGTCCATTTTTAAAGTTTGGTTGTTTTTGTGTTGTTGAGATCTGAAAATTCTGTATATAATCTGATACAAGTTATTTGTCAGATAATGTGATTTGCAAATATTTTCCTCCAGTCTGTGGCTTGTTTTTAAAATTCTTTTAAGTGTCTTTTGCAGAGCAAAATGTGCCTGGCTTTATAAAGCAAAAAAGGTTCTTAATTTTGATGAAGTCTAATTTAACAATTTTTTTTAATGGATAGTGCTTTTGGTGTTATATCTTAAGAACTCTTTGAATAGCTCAAAGTCACAAAAAATGTCCCTGTGTGCTTTGTCTAAATGTTTTGTAGTTTTACATTTATATTTAGATCTCTGAACCATTTTGAGTTAATTTTTGTGTAAAGTGTGAGATGTGTTTAGTTTCTTTTTTTTTGTATGGATTTGCACCATTTATTAAAAAGATGGTCTTTTCGCCGTTGAATTGCCTTTGCACCTATGTCAAAAATCAATTGACCACAGCATTTATGTGGATCGATTTCTGGATTCTCTATTCTTTATTGATCCATGTGTCCATCCTTTCACCAATACCATACCATATTATCATGATTATTGCAGCTTTATAGTAGAATCAACTTTAAACATCTCTGGCAGAAAGAAACAAGTTCTCTATAGCACTCTTATCAATTTCCTTTCCAATCTTCTTATCCAAACAAATGTATTATTTCTCAACAATTTTAGTGTTTTCTATTTTCATTCAGTCTATATATTGATTATAAACTCAAATAGGCTATAATTTGTCCCGATGTTTGCGAACTTCTTTGACCTCCTGACAAGTATTCTGTTTTGAAATACTGTTCATAGGTCTATCTGAGCTAACAAAATGACTAGTTTTTGTGCCAATCAGTCAATAAGTACACTGGAAAAAAAAAAACAATATAAGAAAAATTTTAAAATATTGGTAAAGGGAAAGTATACTGGTTTTTATGAGTCACCCCAAATTAACATCATCTTTACTTTAGAGAAGACAAGAGACTGTGATGATGAAGGAGAAAGACCTTGATTAAGTTTGGAACGTACCAATCATGGTACTTGTTGTGTGCGTGGTGGGATGAAAGGGAGCCTGCTCCCAGCAGCCTTGTAGAGGATGGGCCATATTTCTATAGTGATCCTGTATAGCCTCTTTGCCACAGTTGAGTTATGCCCCTGAATGTGAGAGAGTCAAACTGTGGCTGGAATTCTTGTAACACTAAGAAGTGCTGGTTTCCTATAGCCAATTACAGTTGTGTTAGAAGCTCAGCATTTTATAATATTTGGTAGTAACAGGTAATTTTTAGCTTTGGATTGGTGATACCCTAGGGCAGGAGTTCTGAAACTTTAATAAGAACCCCCTGGGGATCTTGTTAAACTGTAGGTCCCTGGGCTTCAGCCTTCAAAAGTCTGTATTTATTAGGTCTAGTGAGTGGCCAAGAATCTGCATTTTAACAACAGCCTCACTCCATTTGGCACCCTGAGTCATCTCTTAAGAAGTTGAAAAATTCTCCTAGCAAACACTATTGTCTCTCAACTGAATTTTTAAAATAACTATTTCATGTAGCGCAAGTAGGTGTTATGAAATCTAATCATTGAATGCTGAAGCGTTCCAAAGAGGTTAGCAATAACTAGTTTAGATTCCCTATGTGTGAAGTAAGATATACATGCAATGAGCAGTACACAGAGACTTAGGTTAGATTTCTTTCAATTAGAAGTTATTAGTTACACAATTTCCATTTCCAGGTCATCTGTGCATCCATAGATGGTATTAGATAAGGAGGTAGGTAGACCAGGCATAGATACCTGGGGGAATTTCACGAGGTTCTCTGTAATCATTTATAGCCTACTGTGCCCTTAATGATGTTACTCAGAATCCCATTAAATTAGCTGTGAATATAGTAATTGGTCCCTTGACAATAGCCAAGGGAGTGTCAAATCCTGTGGCTCCACCCCATTCTGGTCCTGTTGGAATCAAGGTAGAAATTATTGCCTATAATCTTTAAGGGCACTTTCCTTTCTGAGGACAGGGCACCTACCTGTGCTCCCAAGGAGTTTTCTTAAAACACAACAGGAGTCCCTACTAGAGTCTTCCTCTAATTCAAGCAGGCATTTATGAGCTACTTTTAAAAGTAATTTGAAAATCCCATCAAGTACAAGTAATCAAATCCAGATTCTCCACCAGGTATTCTGTAGACCTAGCATTACATCAGTTCCATCTGCCCACACCAATAGTTTACATATATTTTGAATAGGTTTTTTAACCTTCCTTTTGTTGATACTTAGGTAAGATGGAGGATTTCTAGTTTTTGGATTCAAAGCAACAGCACAAATGAATATGCTAGGATATAAATTGGTTCTTCCTGTACGTTACAAAGAGAGTAAGATTAACTGACCTAGTTTTCAAATTCTAAGTTCTGCAGCTTGCAGAATTAGAACACCCGGGACAGAGGTTATTCTTCCTTCCTTGAGAGCTCTGTGCTTGTGGTTCATGTATGTACCTTAAGAAACTTTGCTAACTTTTCAAAGCAAACTTTGACAAGGCAAAGAGATTTGTAGAATCTTCCAGAGTTAGAAGGTACTTTAAAGAACCTCTAATCCCATCACTTACCTGTTTTTTTTTTAATGTCATCTTGCTTCTCTTTTACTTCTCCCACCTAATTGTCAGCATCCTAAGGGAGAAGTTTCTTGCTCATCTCCATTTTTAATCACCATGAGATTATCTTAATAATCAAGTTCAGCATTTTTGAAGTAGAAGGCTTTGTTTTGCACTATTGACTGTGGATAAAAAAAGGGGGTCTGTGGATAGTAATCTCCCAGAGTTATCTAATCACATATTCCTAACACCCCAGGCATATAACTTCTTTGTTAAAAGGCTTATTTTTACTTCAAGCAAACCCTGTCCATTGTTTGTGTGCATCTAGGTGAACACTCCCTTTCGGACCCCTCCTTCGAAAGCTTGACAACCTTCTAGAGAGCACATAATCTTTACCATGCAATCCATCCCTGCTTTGCTTTCTCCCACCCTGATATAATCTTCCTTATGTTCCCTCCTTAATTTCAAGTGCATAGAAAAACTGCAAAACTGTTATTCTCCAGAACATTTGAAATCTTGCTCCCCAGCATGTGTCATCAGTTGGGCTCAAATAAACTCTTATAAAAATTCTCTACAGTTGACATGACCTAAATAAAGATTGGCGAATTTGATTGTTAAATTGGCAGATATCCTTTCTCATTCCCTATTTTCCAGTTGCATGGTTTTGGCAGCCACATTTCCTCAATTCAGATTCTTGCCCTGTCACTTAATACTTGTGTGATGTTGAGCAAGTTACAACCTCTCCGTGCCTTAGTTTTCTTTCTTTTAGAATGGCACTCAACAAATAAATGATAGCATGATCCTGACCACCATCGGCCAGACCATACTATCTCAACTTGAATCGTTTCAGGGTGTCTTTTACAAGATTTTTTGTCATCTCTCCTGTTTGCACTGGCAGCTTTAGCTCTCTTTAAAATCAGCCTGCATTTCCTGCATTTATTCATTTTTGGCTGTATCTTGCCCAGTAGACTTCTGCAGTACCAAGAATTGTATGGCAGTGCTCCAGGCTCCGGGAAGATGGTTTGAAGGGTTATGAGATGGTATAGCATAACACAGGCTGTGATGCAGCCTGGTGTGATCCTAGGTCTGCCACTTACTTCAATTTACCTCAGTAAGTCTCAATTCCTTACGTGTACAATGGAGACAATAATAGTACCTGTCAGTAGTAAGTGATTTAACTTACGTAAAAGCACTCAGAATGGTGACTAGTACAGAAAAAAAATACCAAGCCCCACTCTGAGATTCTGATTAAATTGATCTGGGGTGGGGCTCAGGCTTCTGTATCTTTAACAAACTCTCTAGGAGACTATTGCGCAGTAAGGATTGAGAACCACTAGACTAAATGACTCTCAAAATCTAGTCCTAAATAGCAGTGGTACAGGCTTCCATGCTTATGCTTCCTGTCCTTTCATTTTACAATTTAAGTTCTGTCTAGAAAATACTATGGGAAGACAGAAGTTATTGAAAGCTGTTGAAAGTATGGAAAATTAACAGTTATTTAGGGTGTACATACTGGATATACTTTATTATGGTTCTCCATGATTCTAAGTCAAGCAATTTTTCAATTGAAAAGTGTAATAAGGAGTTTTTAGGCTGATTCAACTCACTGTCCTACAATATAATATGGAAAATAACTGGTTTAAAAAAAAGCAATCTACATGATTCAGTTAACAAAGACAGGATATGTGTGCTCATGCAGAGCAGAAGAGTAAATTAATTGGGTATTTGGAGTCTGATAGGTTATAATGAATTGGGTTATCAGGTGGTGAGTTAATTGGCCTAGTGAATGAATTAACACCCCTTAAATGTGGAAAGTTCACACTTAGCTTCATCACTCCTGTCAGTGAACTGGTGGCAGTATCCAAAAGATCAAATTACATTTCTGAAAAAAATCCAAGTAGTTCATATTAAAGAATAATGAGTATCAGAGGCATTAGGACCCTATCGTGTAATGTTTCTAATGTGTCCAATAATATTCACTGCAGACAAACTGGGAAACTACAGAGAAATAGAACTAAAATTACCTATAATACCATACCCTGAAACAACCATTACTAAATTACTAAGAACTTTATATAATGAGCTCCTCCTGGCCAAAATTTTATCATATATATATATATATATATGATTAAATTTTGCATTTATCCCATTAAACAAACTCACCAAGAGCACCTTGCAAGACATAATAACTTTTAAGCCTTTGCTTTCTCCTCAGTTATACATGAGATATGCTAAATATTAATAAGTTCAAGATAAAGGATGCAAGTAAAAGGGAGATTGGCACTACTCTGGGTAGAGAAACAAGACAATGAAGAATAAATAATGTGTATTATTTTTAATACTTTTTTATTCATCAATAAATTATTTATGGGGAAGAGTTGAAAAAGGCAAGGATTTAAAGTTATTTACAGAAAAAGTACAGGATCTCAAAAATGCTTAAGAGAAAATTGGTTAAGTTCACTAATGATCTTTTAGGGAGTGGCTCAACGAGTAATTATTTCATGAACTGAATAAGGAAGAACTAAATATAGGAATATAAATATGTTCTCTAAAACCTTAAATCCTTTGTTTGTCTTTCTTCCCAGACTTATTATTCCAAAGTCACACTTTTTTTTTTCTTCTATATTCTGCCACTCAGGAATTTTAATTTCTAAAAGTGGAGAAAGAATTACTGCTGATTATATCTTCTTTTTTAAAATTTAGAAAATATGGATGTGCTACTAGGTACTAGTAGGTATAAACACAAAGAACTGGGAGATTATTGGTGGAGGCTTTTATTTTCCATGGTGGAAGGTCTTTGCTTGGCCTTTAAAGAGAAGGATTTCTTATGTTGCTGAAGGATTCCTAAGCCATTCTTGTAATGAAGGCTGCTTTTGGTACTCATTAAAGTTCACCATTGAACGCATGTACTTGCCATGTAGGTGTTAGAAGTTCATCTTTTGAATCCCAGTAGTCTCTGTAGCACTGGCTACAGAATTGCCAGGCCAAGGGCAAAGTGAAAATGTGGAACCCTTTGTTAAAAGAGCAAGAAAATTAAAATATAAAGCTCTTTTCTTTCTTCCCCAGTCATTCAGTCAGTAATGGTGTTTATATTTGTTGTTTAATGTCCTCAGTCATGGGGAACCTTGCCCAGCAAATGCAGATTATCACAGGGCCCCATCCTGTGACTAAGCATACACGCCACCCACCAGCCACCAGACAGACCTGTGTCCTGGCAGGAGGCAGAGAAGTCATGGCAGGCATTCCCCCTTTCCCTGGGCCACTGCCCATGGGAACACACAGTGGATGGGGTCCTTCTGAAGCAGTGCAACCTCCTTGCCGGAAAGTGATAGGTACCCAGACTGGAGGTGGGCGAGAGGCACCAGTCACCTCTGAACACTCCATGTGCTGCCAGGCCTGGATGGGGATGGCTGCTGCGATGCCTTGCCTTGAGACATCTTGGAGCATCAGCAACCCTGTGCTCTGACTTCTGAGGGGCTGGAGGTCAGCAGTCATTTGGATGAGGACCAGGAGATTGGAGGCTGAGGGGTCCCAGAGTGCCAGGACAGCTGACAACCCATCCCAGTGAGGCAGGGACGTGGGTTGGTGGGTAAACTGAGGCCCCAAGCTCCTAGTGAATGCTCTGTGATCTCACAGACCTTCACTTACAAAACATAAAGGCAAATATAAAATTATTAAGAATTTCAAGATAGTATTAAACCTCCTGGAGGGAGGAGAGTCTTTTGGGCCAGTACCCAGTGTGACTGAACTGGTTGCATACGAATGAATCAGGATCTGGGCCTCCGGAATAATCTTTCTGACATGAAAATGAAGCAACTGTTGTTTAAAAGAATGAGAAATACTTGAATATCACTTTTGCTCCTTTTCTAGCAATGCTTCTAAATTTTAATGTCCATATGAATCTCTGAATTTCTTGTTAAAATGCGGATTCTAATTTAGTAGATCTAGGATGGGGTCCCTGAGATTCTGCATTTCTGTCATGTTCCCAGCTGATGCCAAAGCTGGTCTGGAAGTGACCCTTCCACCCCGTTCCCCACCAAGCGAAAAGAAAAAAGCCATTTAATTTGGAAATAATTATAGACTCACAAGAAGTCGCAAAAATAGTACATAGACTCCCATGTACCCTTCAGCCCCCAATGCTGACATCTGACGTGAAATACAATACAATATGTAATGCGACTGTAATATACTATCCCAACCAGGATACTGACATCAGTACAATGCTGTTAACTACACTGTAGACCTGATACCATTTGCATTATTTTTACCTGCATACGTATGTATGTGTGCTTAGTTGTATATTATTTCATCCCAGGTATAGATCTGAGTTAACTACCAGCACAAGTAAGATACGGAACTGTTCTGTCACCACAGAGGAACTTCCCCATGCTACCCCTTTAATTCATGCCTCCCCGCAGGATGTATACATTGATAAATTGTAATAATTCATACAATAATAAGACCTATTCTTTTTGCATAGTGAGAATTGCTGTCTCTAAGATTTAACAAATGATGTGTTTGGCAGTTTTAAGTGCACTGAGGCAATGAGGTGAGATGAAGCTTGTGGAACAAAAACAACAGGCGTCATTGGAGGAAATACAACGTTCTTTGTTTTAGTGTTATCCATTCATTCTGGAGTGTGCCTTGCAAGACCAAAGGCAAGTGCAAATTTCTGGGAATCATTTTACTTAAAAGAGCCATGATGAAAATAAGAATCAGGTATACTCAATAGATGTCCAGGACTCATTATGGAAATCGGTGAATATTAATGGATAATGATGAAGTAAGATTTTATCGTCATAATGTTCAGAGGGCTTTCTAATTGCTTTAGCTGTGCGTCAGACAGCCACTAACTCTCACACATAGAGGAAGACTTGTTACCTAAGAAGTGCCCCGTAAAAAGGCAATATATATCAGAACTTTGGTAAGTGATTCATAGTTATCAACCTCTCGGGACTATGGCTGCCTCTCCTTGTATTTTGGTTGTCGCCTAGTAATTAAGCACATTACTTTTATCATCTGTGTGACTTTGGCTAAGTGATACAACATCTCTATGCCCCAGTTTTATTATTATCTGTCAATTGTGGATGGTTATAGGACCTAACACATAGGGTTGTAGAACAGTGCTTTGCAGTGCTCAGTGTCAGTTACTATGGTATCATTCATATCAGGGTGGACTTTGGGTGCCTTCTACTAACAATTGCCCCAACTTTTGCTTCTTTATATTCAAACTATTTTTTTTTTAAGGAGGGCGGAACTCAGAGTGGCCCATGCGGGTATCGAACTGGCAACCTTGGTCTTATTAGCACCACGCTCTAACCAACTGAGCAAACCGGCCACCCCTTTATATTCAAACTATTGATCACAGCAACTTTTATATTGACCATGTATAGATTTTTATGGATAAAGGGTCTTTTACAGACTAAGGTTAAGTACATAGGCTTTGGGTTCTAGTTCTAGTCCTTACTAATTACAGGCTAATTATAGGACTTGGGCAAAGAATTTCCCTAAGTGGTAGCTTCCTTATGCATAATCAGGGGGATAGTAACAGTACTTACCTGATAAACTTGTTGTAAGGATTAAATGAAATAAGTCGCGTAACGTGCTTGGCACATAATTAGCACTTTATTGAGATTCGCTGTTATTTTTTATTGATTCCTGGTTTCCCCAGTAAGTGTAGATAGCCCACAGAGTTCCAGGGGTGCTTGTGTGAGAAGTGACGTTAAACCGGTTATGAAAGAGTATCTTTCCAGCCCAGTGGAGGTCACACCTTGAGGACAGAGGAGTTGGAGTTTCTAACAATGTAGATTCCCAGGTGCTGCAGACTTCTCATTATCCCCAATATCCGTCCTCTTCTTCCTTTTAGTAATTGAACCCTGCGCCTTGCCAGTTTTAGGACAGCACATGGCCCATAGAGCAAGAAACCACACGTTCCCTGCCTGCTTTGTAACTGGGAAGGGCCATGTTTTTTGCCAATAGAATGTGCACAGCTTCTGTGCTTTCTGACAAATTGCTTGTGCTCTACTTTTTAAAAAATTTTTTTAAGGAGGGTGCATGCAGGGATCGAACCTACAACCTTGGTGTTATCAGCACCACGTGCTAACCAACTGAGCTAAGCGCCCACCCCTGTGCTCTACTTTCTTGCTTTCTCCTTCCCTCTGCTGAGACTGGTGGGGGACCAACTTGTACCATGCAAGCAAGGCCGCAATCTGTGGATTGACAGAGCAAATAGACAGCATTAGTTTGATTCCCTGGACAACTTTATGGAATAGAGCTGCCTTCTCCGGATTGGCCGGCCTGCGTAGTATTGGGCTGTTAAATGAGAAGGAAGTAAACTTGTATCTTGGTGCCATGGTATTTTGGAGTCTCTTGGTTTTAGCAATTTAGACTATCCTAACTAATTTATCAGGCCCATCTCCAAAGATATTGAATACTAGGAAATGTACATTTTAATAAGATCCTCCAGTAACTGTGATGCCAGCAATCTAGGAACTACATTTTTAGAAACACAACCAATGAGCTCTGAAGTTGTCTCTTTGCCTCTAAGCAAAATAAAAGTTTTGAAAACGGGTCTAGAATTTAGAAGATATGAACATCCCTTGTTAAAATTTTATTGTATTGGAACCGAAATTTATTGTATTGGAATTCTAAAATAATTAACATGCCACCTCATTTTACATTAGCAGTAGGATTACTTTCTAAGTTAAAAATATTGATTTCTAAAGATGAATATTGAAGAAGTTCTTTACAACATTATTCATAATGACCAAAAAAGTGAAAATAATTGGGTTATTCATCAGGCCTTTCGTTCAGTTTTATACCATGGACTCAAAAAGATGAGGTAATTTTATATATGTATGTGTGTGTATCTATGTATAATATGTAATATATAATATATAACATATAATATACTATATATAGATTATATATAACACGTATAATCTATATAATCTATATCTATATATAGCTATTAATATATATATAATCTATATGTATATTTTGTATATATAGACTAAGATGCCCTATATGTATTAAGTTAAAAATAAACAAATATTGCAAATCAAAGAAGCCAGACACAAAAGAATACATGTGGTATGACTCCACTTATTTAAAACCTAAAAACAGAAAAAGTTATGGTGCTCAATGATGGGTACTTAGGCAGTAAAATTAAAAAGAAAAACAAGGAATTGATTAAAAATCCAGATAGTGCAAACCTTTGAGGGGGAAGGTGGGTGGGGTTAGTGAATAGGAGGAATATGAGAAGGGCTTCTAGGGGCTGGCAATGTTTTATTTTTCAATCTGGTGATTGTAAGGGGGTTCGCTTTGTTGTTTTGGACACTTATGTATGTGTATATTAGATTTTACAATAAAAACTATATAACTACGTTAAGCGTATATATGTATGTGTGTATGTATGTATATAATCCTGTGTATTAACAGAATTTTATACAAAGGATACACACAGATAAAGAAAGACCTATGCGCATTTGTTATTACTTTTGTGTAGTAGGAATGTAGAGTAGGGAAAGGTTGATTTTTCATTTTACAATTTGCATTTTACCATAATTTGTATTTTATCTATAATAATGTGTTAGTTTATTTTCAGATACTCCCTCAAATATTGCATGTGAATATAATCATTCTATTTTTGTATGCTTTTTTCTTATTTGAATTTTCCTCATAATCATGTGCTATTTTAAAAATACTTTCTCAAAATTTGCATATGAATACATATGTATATGCATATGTGTATATTGTCGATACATATTTTCATATGCTTGGAGAATTCAGTGATGATACGCCTAAAACTTTTGTTGACTTTAGACAAGTAGACAGCCAGGTATTTCTCCAGCAAAATGGGTTTATTCGGAAACAAAATTTCAATGCAGGGAATGCAATCTAATGGTGAACCTCCTGCAAGTTCAGAGAAACAAAGGAGTAGTGTGCTCTTTTATGGACTTGGGAGGGGATGTTGTAAACGAAGAGTTCTTTGGAGGAAACTGAAAGTTCGAAGTATAGTGACTTTTCATTGACTGAGGTATGGCAGTCTCCTATTGGCTGAGCTGTTACTGGGCAAAGAGGACTCTTTTCTTCCTCCTGCTGAGGTAGTAAAGTGGTATCACTTCCTTTCTGAGATGCAAGGTACCTCTCTTCCTGCTGGGGTCAGTAGTCTGCATTGAGTGGCACATCAGTGAAAATTCTCCTAGTCTCCTGACTCCATTTTAAATGAGGTTTCTCTTTATTAGTTTTCATTCTATATCGGTGGTCACCTCTGATGGGTGCACCTGGGGACAATGCACTGAGAGAAGAGAACTTTCTCTTTTTACTTTATGTACAGAAGTTGCCAAAAAATGTATACACATTTTAAGAAAGGAAAACTGTATTAAAATTGTAATACTCAATATATACCGATAAGAAAAGATGAATACAAGTTACATTTGCACAAACGCAGTGGGAAGAAATGAGGATACAGCTTACATTTTTTGCTTCTTTATCTCCTACCGTGTTTCCCCGAGAATAAGACCTAGCCGGACCATCAGCTCTAATGCGTCTTTTGGAGCAAAAATTAGTATAAGACCTGGTCTTCTTTTAATATAATGTAAGACCAGGTATAATATAATATAATATAATATAATATAATATAATATAATATAATATAATATAATATAATGTAATATAATATAATACTGGGTCTTATATTAATTTTTGCTCCAAAAGGCTCATTAGAGCTGATGGTCTGGCTAGGTCTTATTTTCTGGGAAACACGGTGTTTTCTGGCTTACACAACTCGCCCCTAATGGAAAGTTTGAGGCCATGAAAAACAGACTTCCTTAGTACCTTACACATCAGACACTGTGTTTCTTTCACCTTTTAAGAGCTAGTCAACAATTAAAACAATAATAATAATTCTAGGGATTTGGAATAGGATTGAGAGTTTTTAGGGGTTAGAAGACTTTAATGTTTTATTTTACACACCTCTGTATTAATTTTAAGCGTTGGCCATGTATTACTATGAAGAAAGAAAGACAAAAAAGGTCTGGGGTGGGGTGGGATGCAAAGCAGACAGATAAGATTCAGAAGTAACCATGGCTTGAACTTCAAGTCTAGAGATACTTGAAATGTCTTTTTCTATCATTATCTTCTTTCACATCTCTAAACACCCTTAGTTTATTCTTTCTGCTCTGTTTGGGGTGCTTCACTTTTTATATTACTAAAGCAAAATCTTCAGGTACAAACTAATTTTTGACTCTGCAGCTGTGGCTGGGAAAACCTGTGTGCTTTCCCCACTTTTGTGAGCAGCAGGCAATAAGAATGATTGGTGATTTTGTTTCAAGAGAATTCAAGTCCTGCCTTCTAAAGGGCACTTGCCAACAGACTAGATGTTTCTATTCGAAGCTATGTGCTCCAATCATCCTTGAGATTTTTTGCTCATGACTTTCAGAGCTGTTACTTGTAAAGGCAGATTCTTAGAACACATTTGGCTTGGCTTCAGAATACACCACAACCTCCTTATTGGAGCAGCTGTGCTGAGTTCTTGAATGGAGAGATGATTTCCACAGTGCATTTTACAGCCACACCATTCATGAGGATAATCTAAAACACAAATTCTTTTTATTTTTACTCCTTTATTGTAGGAAAGACATACTTGGCTAGTCTGAGGGGTAATGTTTACAGCCGCATTTTCTATTTTTGTGGCAGTTTCCTTCAAGCCCTTGCATTGTTGACTTTCTCAGCCCCCAGAACTTGATGTAGTGGTCTCCTGACCCAAGACAAGGATAAATGCAGGTTGCCTGTGCTCAACAGGACACTTGGAGGACGTATGGGGATGGTATAAATTCTCCTTTTTGTCAATATTCCCATTTTCTCTTCTTATTTCCTCATGTTCAAGCTTTCAGCCCCTGAAACAAAAAATAATCCTATCCTAGACACTGCTGTCATCGTCTCTAACCACTTTTGTGAGCAAGTGTGAAGGTTCTAAAGGGCCTTTTTAATTTGATTTTTAAAAAAGTTATTTACCAAATACATATTCTGATATCGAAATCAATCTAGAAGCTGAATAATCTCAGTCTCTTGAATTCCAACATCTGTTTCATTCATTTCACAGTCATAATATTAAGAAGCTACTACTATCTACCAGGGTAGGCTTACATCCATTAGAAATAACGTTGGCAGCTCATCACAAGAAAAAAAAAATTGTAACCATGTGTGGTAATGGATGTCACCTACACTTATTGTCGTGATCATTTTGCATTATGTACAAATATGGAATCATTATGTTGTACATCTGAAACTAATATAGTGTGTCAATTCTAGCTCAATTAAAAAAAAAGAAGTAACCTTGGCAGGGTGAGAAATACTGCACAGAAGCCCTGGGACGACTCCTAAGGACCTTTGGAGGGGCGGAAAGAAGGGATGGAGAGGATGAAGCTGACTAGCCTAGGAGAGCCACACATTCCCACCTCTAGAAATAGTCAAATGCTACACACTCCCAACCTTTGTCTACCTTGGGGCTTCTGAGTTGCTTTAAAGCATGGGCTTTAAGTCCCTGAGCTTTCCTAACCTTTGCTCTTTTGCTGTCTCCACAATTCCATAAACCGGAGCGTTTACGTATAACCCAGACCTGGGCCCTGGTCTTAGCGCTGTCTAGACACCAGCCACGTGATCTCACTCTAGCTCAGAATAGCTGCTCTTTGGTCATTTAATCTGCAAAAGGAAAAAGTGGGACTCTTTTTAGAATTCAACTGTGAACTATGCTTAAGAGAAGAGGCAGAGGTAGAAGACCTTCACCACAGCTCCCTTCTGGAAATGGCTATCCAGTGCTAGGGATCCCGTCACACCCGTGGTGTTGCACAGTGGAAGTTTCAGAGATATGCATGTGCCGGGCCCTGCCCCAGACCAATTAAATAAAACTTTCTGGGGACTGGGACCTGGGGACAAGTAGTTTTAAAAAGCACACCAGCTAATAATGCAGCCAGTGTTGATAACCACTGGTACCCTGGAAACACGATAAGGAAACATCAGGCCTTGAGAGAGACAGGCGTAGGTATAAAAACAGAATTTACCGCTTATGAGTTGTAAATCCACAAGCAAGTCACTTAATGTCTCTGACACTCAGTTTCCTTATCTGTAAAATGGGAACAAAATTGTAGCTTCCTCAAAGGTAGCTATGTAGCACATAGTAGATACTCAGTGAATAGTAGTTATTCAAATGAGTCTATAGTTGTTCTGTTCAAATGATAGCCATTAGCCATATGTGACTATATAATTAAAATGAAATAAAGTCAAAAAGTTTCTTCCCAAGTTCAATTAGCCACATTTCAAATGCTTAGTAGCCACATGTGGCTAGTCGCTACCATATTGAATAGCAGAGATGTTTACACATTTCTTTCATCACAGAAAGTTCTATAGACTGGACAATGCTAGACTATAGGATCTGCTTCACTAAGAGCTAAGTTTATTCAGGGAACATAACTCTGTTCTGGAAAACTTACTACATTTGTTTCTGTCAGGTAAACAGCAGGACTTTTGGCTTGAGCAGAGAAGTGAAGGAAAGCCAGTAACCAACTCTTCTATGGGTTTTTCTTTCTTTCTTTTTTCCCCCTCTTCTTGTCTCTATATACCTGTAAATGACTTTACCTAGAAGTAAACAAACAAGTGGGAACATCCAATCAATTGTTCAAATAATGATCTCTCCTCCCCTTCCCACCCTACATGTTCTGAGGCCACACTTGTCATTTAGTCCATTTTTTGAAGTAGAACATTAACTTTTTCCTGCCTTACTTTTTAGTATCACAGGCGCTATCAGTGAAGCTGCTGCTGGTACTGCTGTGTGTGTTTGTGTGTGTGTGTGTGTGTGCTGGAAAGTGGAAGAGGAAGGGGCAGAAAGGGGAAGAAAGAGCTAGCATTGGTAAGGGAAGTCACTAAATATCTGTCAGTGGGAAAACCAAGGTCCTAGATAAGATGTGTTTTATGATTTTATTATCAGTAATATTTATTTCAGGTACTTGGATAGCCCTTCTATTCTAAATATTCTTTAGTGTCATTTTGATTGGCCTAATGTTGGTAAGAGCACAGGCTCTGAAATTCAGACTGCCTGAGTTTAAACCATATTTCAGTATTTACTAGCTGAGTGACTTTGAGCAGGTTATTTAATTTTTCTAAATCTCAGTTTCTCCATCTACAGAATTAAGATAAATGTTAGTATCAACCCCTCATTGGATTGTTACAAAGATTAAATAAAAAATACATGTAAAGTCCGATGTATAACATCTAACACACGGTAGATGACTTTATGAACTTTAAAAAATTATTTAAAGAAAAGAAAGAATATTTTGTCAGTAAATAAATGATGTGATAGTTTTAACTACAAAATGCGTATATTCGCCACAGGAGTTTTAAATCTGTTTTAAAATGTAATGCTCCTATATCCCTTTGTCATATCTTCCAGAATGTGTAGGCCTCTTTGTTTCTCAAAAAAGATTTATAGTTTGCGTGTTACATAAATGTTCCACTTGCACTACTGTACTTGTTTAGTTAAGCACAAGCCTAGCAGCTGGGGAAGTGTCAAAGTCTGAAGAGCAAATGTATTGTTGATTTGAGCTATTTACCATGTGTTAAAAATTGCAATATAACCAAGTGGCCTTAAAAACAAGGAAGGTTCTTGATGGAAAAGGGACCAAAATCTACCTCTTAAATTCACTTTATATGTGTTTAGTCTCCCTGCAATGATGTTTTTATTGGCAAAGTTACTTTATTATTTTTTTAAATCCCAAAACATGGCACGTCTTTTGGGTTTTTTATTCCTTCTACGTTTCACACTCTTTTGTTTTGTTATTCAGTGTGACAGTGTGACAAACCTAAAAACTAACTCCCCAGTGAGTGGAAAGTGCTACTATTTATTTTCAGTAAGGAAGCTGTATTGGTTCATATAGCCACTTTCCCAGCTGAAATAACATAGCAGATTGGTGCTGCTGGAACTCTGTTAATTGCTGAAAGTTCTTCAGCTAGTAAATAGATCTGATTAACCGGAATCTAAACAGTAACCCAAAGAGACCAAACCACTTTTGATAAGATAAACACTCTACTAACCATAAACATTCCTTTTGGATTATTTGACAGTGGTATGAAATGTTAAACTAAAAAAATTTTTTCTATTTTGAAAGACTTCAGGAAACTATGCTTGGGCTATTTGAAACCAAGTGAAAGGTCAGTATGCCCATTGTGCGATTTAGTAGTTAATTATCAGCAATGCTTTTGCTATGTTGTTAGCTCATGCGAGCTGAGCAGTGAAGGTGGGTCAGTTCATAACAGACAGCCTTGATTTATGTGGAAGATCGCATTGTCCCCTGTCACTTTTGTTTGGGCAACTGCAAACAGTAGTAACTCTAACACAGGAAAGATGAGCTGATTTAGATTCTTTATTAGGCATCTTAAATCTCAAAACTGGAAAGCTTTCTAGAATTAAATTCTACTTTTCCTCAGTATTTGAAATATTCATTGGGAACATAGCTCTCAAAGTCTTTCCATATTCCAGGTTCTAGAGCTTCCATATTAAAGTGAGGTTTCTTTGGGGTGTTTTATTTAATAAGTTTTAAATTGTTTTAATTAAATATTGTTCATGTGGAATATGTCCAATCCCTTAACCATAGAGATACAGTCTGGAACACGTCAAACATAACCAAAATGTGGTATGATGCCCAAAGAGTCAGGAGGTACCAGTTTTAGGGTGCTGCCAACGCACTTTGTGGACTTATACAAATATTTAAAACTCTCTGTGCCTCCTATTGATAAGAAAATTGTCTTATCAATGAAGTACAGGGGGTAAACTTTCTAAAGTGTTTTCCAGCTCAGAAATTCAATAATAAGGTAAAGTTTTTAAGATTAAAAAAATCTTACTGTTTTCTTGGCTCACTATTGAAAAATAGCAAGAAGTTTGAAGAAAGAAAAATCTACAGTCTCACTAGCCATGATTAAGATTTGGGTATATTAACTTCTAGTCTCTTTTCTATATTAAAAGAATATTAGAGTTGAACTTATACAGAACATACATATACTTAAATTATCACATTAAAAGCTTTTCATAAACATCATTTTTAAAAACGGCTTTGTGAATATAAGCATTTCTTTTTCTATTGGACATTTAAGTAGTATCAATTTTTTTATATTATAAATAATGCTTTAGTGAAAATATTTTTGTGTAAGAGTCACTCTTCCCCTAACTCTACTTAGCATTATTTTCATTGGTGAGAGTCTCAGAAGTGGAATTACTAGGTCAGAGATAAGAATAATTTTAAGGCTTTTGTACGTTTGTTTTCCAAAAGAGTTAACCAAACTATATTACCATTTAAAAACTATTACTCTACAGAATTATGCCCATTTTACCATAGCATGGACAGCACTGAATAATTTTACCAATATTTTAATATGATTCTCCCATGTTTGATATTTTAGGAAAATTGAAATTTTAAACAAGTATGAAGCCTCCAATTTCCTGTAGTCAAATTCATTTGACACAGAGAAAAGATCTGTTTCATGATCACATACTGTCTATTTATTGTTGGTGAACTTTAAGATTGCAGGATGGCTTAGCATAGATTGTGGTTATGACTCTAAAGCTATTTTAAAGATAATAACATGAATTTGTCCTTCTATTTTTCCCTATCTACCTTTAAAAAGTATTTGATGCAATGTTGGGTTCTTCTTCCAGCAATGGTTCATTTAGATCTTACTGAACTTACCTTCTCCAGATAACAACTATAGGCTCGGGAATACGTGAATAATAATAATAATAATAATAGCACATACTTGAAGGTACAGGAGAGTGAACAGAAGCAGACAGATCCTGGTGAGAAATCCATGCTTCTAGGAGGTGAGGGAAATTAAAGAAGACTGAAAAAAGTAGAGAGATAAACCATGTTTATGGGTTGGAAAACTCCATGTTATTAAGATGGCAGTTCTCCTCAAATTGATATATAGATTCACTGTAACCCCAATCAAAATTCTAGCAGGCTTTTAAAAAGGAAATTGACTTTAAGGTTAACATCATTAGGCTATAACA